>NC_064922.1:170298414-170614248 GCF_023897955.1 Schistocerca gregaria
AAACCCAAAAAATAATAGTAATGTAAATAATAATAATAATAATAAGCAAGACAGTTTTCAAGATGTTGTGAGATTCTCCGCACTTTCTATCTGCACGGGGAGTGGAACGATGTGTGCAAACTTAGCTTACCACTTAGCGTGCAAATGGACAAAACATCTCAACTGTCATCTCAAGCCCAGGGTGTTAAACAGACATTCTATATAAATATTAACCTGGCCCTGTAAATCAGCTAATATCACGTGTGGATCGTAACAAAAATCATTAGACATGCTGCTCTCACTTAACTAGAATACATGAATTAATAAAAGTGTAAATTTTTGAAGTCAAAATGCTTTTATTTAATTGGGGGGGGGGGGGAATCTCCCCACCGTCTCACATCTGTGTCACCCAGTATGGCTTCAGCCAATCGCCATCTCGTTAGAGGTGAATTGTTTTTTTCTTGACGGGTCACAGCCTAGCCCTGTTAAAGCCGTCCAGCCACTTACCCGCGGTCCCAGCCGTATTTACGTTAAAAGCAATAATGTGTTGTTCTGCCCTTATCCCTTTCTGCACTGAAGCTCGCCGTTCTATTGTTAAGTGGGATTTTCTGATGCCATTAACCACTTGCTCGGTTCATCTCCAAAATTCGTTTCAGTTTAAATTTATATTCATGCCCCTGTGCATATCGGTAGATATTATTTTGTTAGTTTTCGGTATTACTGCAATTGCCTTTTGTTGATATAATATAATTATTATTTTCTGAGGGTCTCATGCTGTATCGTACTGTCATTATGGATCAAGCTCATGTAAGGTCCGTAATGTCCGGATCCCTTACAAAGTTGATCAACCTATCTTTGCAGATTATACCTACAATGATAATAATAGAAGTACTCAATCGACAACAATTGTAATTGTATGCGTGGTGTTGTGAAATTCCCATTACAAACTTCTATAACTTGCAGAGGGGAGTGAGTACACTATTCTGAATAGGAACCCACATTCGAAAATGTACTGAGGAATTGAATTAGGTGTGATGCAGTGCAATTATTAGGTAACAATTCGAATGGAAACAATGAAACATCCATTTATCACTTAAGAACATTTATTTGTATTAACACTTACACATTACATGTTTGTATTACTCCAAAACAAAAAAGAAACTGCCATACTGTATGTACTGAACCAGACAATACTGGTTACAGTATTTCTGCTTGTGGGCAAAACATGCACACCCTGCTATTAAAGTCTCTTGATACTGAGAGCAATGATTATACACGTGAACAAAGTGTGACATGTAACGTAAACACTGAAGTTTGAATGAAATGTGCCCAAACGACTTTTCGTAAAACTGTAATAGTGAATATCAAGGTTTTGCTCCTGATATCTGAGCTGCGTTCCAGATGTGGTTATGCAGAAATCTGTTTGAAACCAGCTGTCGATGGTACACACTGGGTCCACTGTCGCCAATAATAGAGGGCAAAGGTTCATCATTTTCGATGTCAACCTTATGAGAGGAAGACTGTCTCCCATTTCTAGTAGGCGGGTCATTAATATACTGTTAGGCTGCTGTCTCTTGTAGCAAACTAATTTCCTCACGAAGTACTGACAGCAAAAGTTTTGCAGCTTCTACCTGTATGGCATTCGTCGAAGCAGTCTTGTCTTGTCAGAAACATCCATAATTGATGAAAGAGCGGTCGAGACCCTTGTATGTGATCAAGAGGAAGTAAGGGTCTGTTCCCCCACAAAGTTCTAGATACAGACCTCAGTGAGGTAATATTGTTAATAAACAGTATTACCACACTGAGATCTGTAGTTGGAACTTGATGGGTAACAGTCCCCTGAATTATTTTGATCACATACAAGAACCTAGTCTGTTCGGCCATCTTTTATGGATACTTCTTACAACACAACACTGCTGAACATGCACTTTATCTACTGTAGTTTTTTAATAAAATTACTTGCTAGTTGATGTCTGTCACTTGCCAGTACAGCATTGTCACATTGGCTGCCAGGCAACTCGGTTATACTCGACACACAAACATGGCAGATCACTTCATATAATAATGCTGTGAAAGTGTAGCACGGAGCAATGTTGGAAGTGGTCACTGAGATGTATCACGGAAATGCGAGACACTGTGTCCGCTGTTGATTTTAAGTGATCAATGACGTGTTTTGTAGCCCTGAATTTTCACTCATATCTTAAAGTAACTACAACCTGCATGATGTGCAGTGTATCTGAGAAAATGGCGATCAGCAATCTGCAGCAGAACTAAAACCATGATCGCTTTGTTCACGCTATTAAAGTTAACATCTACGAGCAAATTCAAGACAGAAAAATGTCACGAATTTGCAACAGGCTGCAGGTGAAAAATACGCCGGGAACTTGTCTTATAACTGAAATACACAGTTGTACCTCCATCGTAAGTTGCATTGAGAAGTTTCGTTTTTTCCTTGATGTTCACTAGTTTGGGACACGTGTGTTCATTTCCTAGTAAGTGTGAAAAATACAGGTGATAGTCTGCATACAAAAACTGTCCATGCTGTAGCAATGAAAGCGGCACTATGACCGACTCACCAACAGCAAACACACCACGTAGGACAGACATTAGAAAACTCTCAATGCAACTTATGACGGAGCTACAACTATTTATTTCAAGAAAAATTTCAGTGTCAGCGCTAAAAACAAACTGTAATTTCTCGCTACCACTGGTTACCTGAAACAATCCTCGCCTGTCTATACAAGCTGCCGCATTATCAACCGATGAGCAGCCCGGTTGGCACTTGGTTCCAGATTATATGTGAGACAGACAGGTTCCAAACAATAAAGAATTATGGGATGAAAAACAAGAGCGATTAAAAACATCAATACGATGACGAAAATGACGCGGCAATGTATTAGAAATAAAAAAATCATGTAAAATAAATAATTGAATAAAAATAATAATCAAAGTCTTTGGATTAGATTTAGAAATAAAATAAGATTCGCTGCCAGAATGAGCAGAGAGCACTTGCCCGCTACAGGCAAAGGTCCCGAGTTCGAGTCTCGGTCCGGCACACAGTTTTAACCTGCCAAGAACTTTTACATCAGCGCACACTCCGCTGCAGAGTGAAAATCTCATTCTGGAGACATCCCCCAGGCTGTGGCTAAGCCATGTGTCCGCAATATTCTTTCTTCCAGGAGTGCTAGTTCTGCAAGTTTCGCAGAAGAGCTTCTGTAAAGTTTGGAAGGTAGGAGACGAGATACTGGCAGAAGTGCAGCTCTGAGGACGGCGCGTTAGTCGTGCTTGGGTATCTCAGATGGTAGAGCACTTGCTCGTGAAAGGCAAAAGGTCCCGAGTTCGGGTCTCGGTCCGGTACACAGTTTTAATCTGCCAGGGAGTTTAAGATTAGCTGCATTTGATGAGTTCCTAAACTACGATCTTCTACGTGTCAGGTCTCAGCGCTAACCAGTACGTACTACACTGCCAGTGCACTGCAGTATGGTCTTATATTCATCACTCTGAAGCTATAGTCTCAACAATGAAGTGTAGCCTTCAAAAATTCGGCTTCTTGTAATATCATGTGAAACTTATCTAAAGTAAGGCGGTCTCTGCCATTATAATAACTGCATATGTGACACAGAATCGCGTCTTGCGAGGAAGGATTTAGTAGTGTTTGGTTTGTGCTATGTTTAAGAAAGGTGTCTTTGATTAGAATCGTTGTGTGTGTGTGTGTGTGTGTGTGTGTGTGTGTGTGTGTGTGTGTGCGTGTGTGTGTGTGACAAAATAAGAGGGCCAGACCCAAGATTCCGAATCCTAAAACATCAATAAAGAAATCCGGACAAGGAACTGGAAGTGAGATGACCAATCGTCGTGGCAGTTTGCCAGCGGCGAAGTGTGGGCGTGACATTGAGCGCTTTGATTGGAGGAAACCGGCTCCAATGTGTGAAGTGTCAAGTAATTTTAATCTGGTTATAGTACGTCTTATGAGTCATTAGGAAGCAGCGGACCTTGTATGTTGTCTCATGTGGTTTGCATTTTTCTGGACGCGACTTGTGTCTAAATTCTGCCAGTTTGTGGACATCACCATTGACAGTGTATACCACTGCATGGAATGTGGGCCTGTGACGTGTTGTGTTGTGTTCCAGGACGAGCTGCACGTGAACCAGACGGGCGTGAGGATGGTGGCGCTGTGCCCGGGGCCCACGGACACGCCGCTCGTGGGCGATGCCCACCACTACTGCCTGCACGATTATGTCAAGCAGTCGCTGATCGACGTCATACCCACTTACGGGCCCCTCAACACGTTCGTACCACTTTCTTTTTTCAATTTTATTGGCGTTTAGTGTACATATAGTGTGTCAACTGTAAGACGGTAGAGTTGCGAGGGGAGTGCGGAGAGAAGAGGAAGCAAGCATTGGCTGGCGGGGGAGGGGAGCCGGTGGGAGAGGGGACAAGGCACGCCTGCCAGTTGCAGTGCTGGCACTACAAATTGTGCGTCATGCTTACACGAAAGCAGACGAAAGGCTTGGATGTAAAACTCACTTTAAAAGTTGTTCGTAGACGAAACTGAAATCGTCATGTACATTAAAATCTATATGTTTGCCTACTATGCGCTCACAAACCATTCATCCGATTGCAATGAAACATTGGTGAGTTGTTCTCCGAACGCCCGAAAAGAGTAATGAACAATGTTTCAAGAAGTAAGGCACTTTAGCACGCGTAACGCAATTTATAAACGTCGGCACAGTAGCTCAGCGTTTCGGTCAGAGGGTAATGTGCCCTCTGTAATAAAAAAAAAAACTGAGTTAACAGATCAACAACAAACTTAAACGGATGTCTTACGACATCCGCCTCGAGCACATGCAACGAACAGAAGCGAACAAAATGAAATTTAAAAAAAAAGGAAAATGAAAAAAATGGTAAAGGCTTATCATGCAGCAGACGCGGGTTCGATTCTCACTGCTCGCAGTTTTTTTTATTTCATTTCCCGCAATGTTACACTATTAATTATAAAATTTAAATATACTTAAAAAGGTCTTATAGTATAACGTAACTGTCAATCTCTATATATAAAATAATAAAATTCCGCTATCTTGTCGCGAATGACACGCTGGTTGAAATCATCGATCATTACTTCGATTTCTCCACTTCTTTTCCTAAGTTAAAAGAGAGAGAAAGATTTATAAGAAAATGCCTTCTGCACTGCATGTATGTATTTTTTTGAAATTGTAAATGTACAGTAATATGAATGTGTCTCGAAATAATACAGTAACCAGTGGTGTTCCTATACAACGTAATACGGTAGGAAGGAAAAATGAAATATAAGGTAATTCGGACGAAATAGGAGGCTACTTCAAAGTGATCGCGAACAAAATATCTGAAATGGAAACTCACCTTTTCTTGCCAGGCGTTTGCGGTGATACGCCAGGATGATTCTTGGAAAACTGAATCTTCCAGTGCTACGCATGCTTTGCCCTGTGTACGTGAAGAAATCGAAAAAGAAATCTTAGCCAGATAAACAGCTTAGGAAAATGGACAAATCGTAATAACTTTCGGTGAATTTACGATCGAGCGTGTCAGCATTAAGAGTGCTAAAGAAATTTCAGTGTTGAACGCAGCGTAGATTACAATACGCGCCTCTGAGAGAATGAGGAGTAAGAGAAACTGTGTCATAACATAAGGACAGATTGAAGTCGATAAGGAAGACATTGGAGAATCAGGGTTAGACTAACAGGTCTTTGGAAGGGTTGTCAAGAAAGAAGGAGTAGGAGATTGATACCCGTAGCATTCCTTTGGAATTTACAATATCGTTGGAAACAAACGAGTATTCAAGTTAGTGCACAGAATCTATGAGAGTAATCAAATGTAGAATCTATGAGTCTGGAGGCATACCGTCAGGCTTTGGGAAGAATGTCACCCACAGACTCATTGCTAGCAAGACCACATAAATGTAAGAACTGTCGCAGAATGAGCTTAACAGCTCCTGCTTCCAAGTTGCTGACACGAATAATACACAGAACAATAGAAAAGAAGACTGTGATCTTAAGGAAGGTAAAGGCACGAGAGGTGCAGTTCTGATGTTGCGATCGATAATGGATATTAGACTCAGGAGAAATCAAGAAACTTTTGTAGGATTTTTTGACCTAGAAAGAACATTCAATAAGTGATGCAAGACTTTTGAAATTCTTAGAAAAACATTTTTAAGCTATAGTTAAAGACAGGTAATATACAGAGCGTCCATAAGTCCGGCTACCATGTAAAAACAGCTTAACTTGGAAAGTATTAGAGCCACTGCATCTTGCGTTATTGTAAAACGTTTAGCAGCTGTCAAAGTTTTATTTTTTCTATACTAAAATTTCGTTATGTACCCCACCTGTCACTCCTAGAACATTAAGGCGACGTTAAGAGTTCTCCCTATGTACGGGTCAGCATCGCAGCATCAACAGTCGCTTCATTGATTCATACACGAATGGTAGCAATGTCATTGACTGGTGTTGTGTACACGCGATCCTTGACGTAACCCCACAAAACGTAAGCTAAAAGGCATGACATCGGGAGAGCGCAGGGGGCGTGCGATGTCACCGTCACGACCCAGGTGTTTCTCAGGAACACTCGACACACACATCTTCAAACTCCATTGTGGGACTGCCCCATAATACGAGAAGACGATGGATGGCTGCAATTCTTCGACCTTTGGCAGCGAAAACTGTTCGAACACTCCTAAGTAAACATTTCCGATACGCTTTTTCCTGCGAAGAAACATAGACCTATCTACTTATTACGAATCAGGCTACATCAAACGTGAAGCTTTGGGCTATCACCGTTATGTTCGCGTGAGTTGCGTGCTTTTTCTGAGGCCTAAATCCTAACTCTGAGGCAATTCACATGTTCGGAAATGCGGACCGTTCTTTGATGTGGAAACAGGCGCTTCTCCAGGTAACCATTGTCAGCATCTAGGGTGTCAGCCTGGAACAAGCGAATGCATACCGCAAGGACGATCGTTTGGCTGCAGTGCTTGGAGCATTTGCATTTTGCATACAAGAAGGCGTAACTGCTTTTGTAACACTTTATGGACAATTGATCGTGCTTTCCTCAATCCGCGTAAAGCGCGACGAAGTGACTTCTGCGGGCTGTGTAGAAATGTAATTTACGCTGTATTGACAGGTGTCTGAGACACAGGGGACTCCCGCTTCGAGGAAGATGTTCAACACTGCCTGCCTCTTTAAAAATTTTTGAACGATTTCATTACGCTTGTTTCTGCCGTTGGTGTCTTCCCATACTGGCGTTGATAACTCCGCGGTATCGTTCTCAAACACCTGGAAACAGCGTACCAGATCCAGATGACACATTTTACCTTATACTGGTCTGTCTTCTTTTTGATGCAGTCCAAGACATATCTGCAAGAAATTGCACAGGGAAAAAAGAGGTGCTAAATGTTTTACAACAAATCACGTTTCTCTATCTCTAATAGTTTCCAAGTTATGATATTTTTTCAAACGGTAACTGGACTTTATGTACACTCTGTATAATGTGTATGAGAGTCAAGAGGGAACAATAAGAAGACAAACAAAGAAGTGGTCGATTTAAAAAGTAAGTGAGCCTGCGTTCCTATCTTCTCCCCCTTGCTGATCTATCTGTACACTGATGAAACACTGACGGAAATGAAGTCAATGTCATCGCATCACCCTGAAGCTGAAAGGGCGGTAGGTGGTAGAGCATCGATAAGATTCGCTGAAAGTGTGGAAGACTTATAGGACCTGTTGATTGGGACGAACAGTCTACCGAGCACAGAATATGGCTTGAGAGTAAACTACAGAAAGGCGAAACTAATGAGGAGTTGCAGGAACATGAGTGACGACAAACCTAACAATCAGAACTGGGGACAGCGTTCTACACGCATTTAGGACCTGTGCTACCATGAAAGTAAAATAGTAAAAGTAAACAATGATTAAATTCCATGGGGGACTGGTTTCAGCATATGGATTATTGTCTTTGTATTTTGTGCTAACATAGGAAGTAATATTTTTTATCGGGTTTCTTTCATTAGTTTAGTTCTCTTAGTATCCTTAACTAAATAAAACACAGACGTGTCTGTAGTAAGGTCACGTCCTATTAATGAGTGATTCACATAAAGATGGCAAGTCTGACACCTCAAATTTAACCTGATGTACCCTAACCAGAAACTCATGCTCAAAAGCTACGTAAATAAAATATGTAATAAATTGTTATAAAAAATAGGAAGCCAGATGTGCTGTGGTGGGTCTGGTATAGCGATCCTGGCTTTTGGTTGTACCACCTAGTTAACCTTACCCCATTGCTGTCTACTGTTCCCTAACTTCTGAAGCATATACTACACAGCAATAAAATGATTCCACTGGTAATTCCAAGCTAGTAAACAATTTCATGTGGAAGTTAGAATTGCTTTTGTTACTTACTACGCTTTATTATTTCGGAGCAATGTAAATGACGTGTGTGTGCGTGTGTTGTCTTCACAGGCCTGACTTCATCGCCCAGGGCATGATGACTGCCATCCGCGAGGGCAAGTCGGGCTCCGTCTGGATGGCCAACAACAACAAGATCAAGGAGATCGTTTACCAGCGGCTCGTCCAATAAGGACTGCTCTACACGCCATTTTGTACACATCACATTATCATGAATAAAGCATAGGTGATTTGAGTGCAGCAATAAGAGTTACTCTGTGTGTTTGCAACCCACTGGACATACCCCGTGCTCTGCTATAACTGGCTCCTACAGGCGATGTGGGAACCTTTTCCTAGAAGGTGAAACGTTGTTTGAGGTTAATCCCATTCACAAAGGTTACTCTTTCAAGTGCTTAGCTTTTTGCGGCTGAAATAATTTTCCATAAAATTCTTCTTGGGTGTAGACCGTGACATGTTGCGAAAAGATGTTTCAGAATTTCGCTACTATTTCAAATGACCATCAGTGTGTAACAATGAATAATGCGTGCTATGAATTATTCAAACAATGTAGGAAGGTGAGAAAATTTTAATAATTGGGACTCTCACAATGCTCCTATTCCTTTCATATGTGAATGGCCTTCCACTTAACAGTCATGAAGCAGGATTGGTACTTTTTGCTGACGATACCAGTATTATAATAAATCCCATTAGAGAGAAAGCACCCTTGTTAATGGTGTTTGCCAAAGAGCTATTTACGTGATGGTCATTCCCTAAGAATTTTGAGAAAGCAAACGATATTCAGTTGTGTAGAACAGATAGTGTCATAGCAACAACTGATGCTGGACGTAAAAATTAAAAAAAGATTCAGTTATTATATTAGACTGATCAAAATTTTTGCGTATATATAATGATTTAAACTTGAGTTGAAGGAAGAATATTATGGAGTTTCTCAGACAGTGAAGTTCAAGTACTTCTGCTCTTCGTATAATTGCTAATCCTGGAAACAAACGAATCAACCTGCTGACATATTGTGCTTATTTCCGTTCCATAATGTCTTATGCGTCATTTTCTGGTGTAACTCATCACTTAGAAAGAAAGTATAGATGGCATAAAAATGAGTAGTAAGAATAATATGTGGTGTTCATCTGGGTTGTTGTAGCCTGTTCAAGAAGCTAGGCATTTTAACTGCACTATCCAATACATGTATTCGTTAATGAAACGCGCCATAAATAATCTATTATAACTTGAGAAGAATAGTGATGTTCTCACATACGACACTAGAGAAAAAAATTAGCCAGAGTGCCAGCGGAATGTAAAGGGTGTCGCAATGGCAAAAATTTTTATGCGATGTAGTTATAAGACCTGAGTCGAAGCAAGGCCCCCGGAGTAGACAACATTCCATTGAAACTACTGACCGCCTTGGGAGAGCCAGTCCTGACGAAACTGTACCATCTGGTGAGCAAGAGGGAGAGCCAGTCCTGACAAAACTATACCATCTGGTGAGCAAGATGTATGAGACAGGTCAAATACCCTCAGGCTTCAAGAAGAATATAATAATTCCAATCCCAAAGGAAGCAGGTGTTGACAGATGCGAAAATTACCGAACTATCAGTTTAATAAGCCACGGCTGCAAAGTAATAACACGAATTCTTTACAGACGCATGGAAAAACTGGTAGAAGCCGACCTCGGGGAAGATCAGTTTGGATTCCGTAGAATGTTGGAACACGTGAGGCAATACTGACCTCACGACTTACTTTAGAAGAAAGATTAAGGAAAGGCAAACCTACGTTTCTAGCATTTGTAGACTTAGAGAAAGCTTTTGACAATGTTGATTGGAATACTCTCTTTCAAATTCTAAAGGTGGCAGGGGTAAAATACAGGGAGCGAAATGCTATTTACAATTTGTACAGAAACCAGATGGCAGTTATAAGAGTCGAGGGACATGAAAGGGAAGCAGTGGTTCGGAAGGGAGTAAGACAGGGTTGCAGCCTCTCCCCGATGTTATTCAATCTGTATATTGAGCAAGCAGTAAAGGAAACAAAAGAAAAATTCGGAGTAGGTATTAAAATCCATGGAGAAGAAATAAAAACTTTGAGGTTCGCCGATGACATTGTAATTCTGTCAGAGACAGCAAAGGACTTGGAAGAGCAGTTGAACGGAATGGACAGTGTCTTGAAAGGAAGGTATAAGATGAACATCAACAAAAGCAAAACGAAAATAATGGAATATAGTCGAATTAAGTCGGGTGATGCTGAGGGAATTAGATTAGGAAATGAGACTCTTAAAGTAGTAAAGGAGTTTTGCAATTTGGGGAGCAAAATAACTAACGATTGGCGAAGTAGAGAGGATATAAAATATAAACTGGCAATGGCAAGGAAAGCGTTTCTCAAGAAGAGAAATTTGTTAACATCAAGTATAGATTTAAGTGCCAGGATGTCATTTCTGAAAGTATTTGTATGGAGTGTAGCCATGTATGGAAGTGAAACATGGACGATAAATAGTTTGAACAAGAAGAAAATAGAAGCTTTCGAAATGTGGTGCTACTGAAGAATGCTGAAGATTAGATGGGTAGATCACATTGGGGAGAAGAGAAGTTTGTGGCACAACTTGACCAGAAGAAGGGATCGGTTGGTAGGACATGTTCTGAGGCATCAAAGGATCACCAATTTAGTATTGGAGGACAGCGTGGAGGGTAAAAATCGTAGAGGGAGACCAAGAGATGAATACACTAAGCAGATTCAGAAGGATGTAGTTTGCAATAGGTACTGGGAGATGAAAAAGCTTGCACAGGATAGAGTAGCATTGAGAGCTGCATCAAACCAGTCTCAGGACTGAAGACAACAACAACAACAACAGTTATAATTTAACAATTTTAACATTTTTTATTATTTTACTTGTACCTTGAAACCTTGATTCTTGCCAAATTTCATGATCCTATGTCAACGGAAACTACCCTATAGGTTTTTACGAGTGAGTTGGCGAGTTTCAAAATATGTGACATAATCGTAAGTGGGTAAATCTTTTGATTACATTGATTTAAAAGCTTAAATTTTTTACACCATGGGCAAAAGTTTTTGTCACATGTTACCAGAGCTTGAAAACATAGAACATTTGTGGTGAATGTAAAGATTTGAATTTACTTCGTCTCAGCTGCAGAATATCTCGCACTGTGTCAGCGACAACTTACCTGGATCACTGAAACTTTCTTACAGGAGAATAAATACTAGTTGGGCATGCACGTCCAACGTATCCTATGAGCAAATGAAAGGTAAGTGTAGGAAACACGTTTCCCCGTGAATCGAAGTTAAAGGGGACCACACAGTGGTTTAGGTCGAAAAAAAACGATTTTCGCTTTTCATCATACACTCCTGGAAATTGAAATAAGAACACCGTCAATTCATTGTCCCAGGAAGGGGAAACTTTATTGACACATTCCTGGGGTCAGATACATCACATGATCACACTGACAGAACCACAGGCACATAGACACAGGCAACAGAGCATGCACAATGTCGGCACTAGTACAGTGTATATCCACCTTTCGCAGCAATGCAGGCTGCTATTCTCCCATGGAGGCGATCGTAGAGATGCTGGATGTAGTCCTGTGGAACGGCTTGCCATGCCATTTCCACCTGGCGCCTCAGTTGGACCAGCGTTCGTTCTGGACGTGCAGACCGCGTGAGACGACGCTTCATCCAGTCCCAAACATGCTCAATGGGGGACAGATCCGGAGATCTTGCTGGCCAGGGTAGTTGACTTACACCTTCTAGAGCACGTTGGGTGGCACGGGATACATGCGGACGTGCACTGTCCTGTTGGAACAGCAAGTTCCCTTGCCGTTCTAGGAATGGTAGAACGATGGGTTCGATGACGGTTTGGATGTACCGTGCACTATTCAGTGCCCCTCGACGATCACCAGAGGTGTACGGCCAGTGTAGGAGATCGCTCCCCACACCATGATGTCGGGTGTTGGCCCTGTGTGCCTCGGCCGTATGCAGTCCTGATTGTGGCGCTCACCTGCACGGAACCAAACACGCATACGACCATCATTGGCACCAAGGCAGAAGCGACTCTCATCGCTGACGACGACACGTCTCCATTCGTCCCTCCATTCACGCCTGTCGCGACACCACTGGAGGCGGGCTGCACGATGTTGGGGCGTGAGCGGAAGACGGCCTAACGGTGTGCGGGACCGTAGCCCAGCTTCATGGAGACGGTTGCGAATGGTCCTCGCCGATACCCCAGGAGCAACAGTGTCCCTAATTTGCTGGGAAGTGGCGGTGCGGTCCCCTACGGCACTGCGTAGGATCCTACGGTCTTGGCGTGCATCCGTGCGTCGCTGCGGTCCGGTGCCAGGTCGACGGGCACGTGCACCTTCCGCCGACCACTGGCGACAACATCGATGTACTGTGGAGACCTCACGCCCCACGTGCTGAGCAATTCGGTGGAACGTCCACCCGGCCTCCCGCATGCCCACTATACGCCCTCGCTCAAAGTCCGTCAACTGCACATACGGTTCACGTCCACGCTGTCGCGGCATGCTACCAGTGTTAAAGACTGCGATGGAGCTCCGTATGCCACGGCAAACTGGCTGACACTGACGGCGTCGGTGCACAAATGCTGCGCAGCTAGCGCCATTCGACGGCCAACACCGCGGTTCCTGGTGTGTCCGCTGTGCCGTGCGTGTGATCATTGCTTGTACAGCCCTCTCGCAGTGTCCGGAGCAAGTATGGTGGATCTGACACACCGGTGTCAATGTGTTCTTTTTTCCATTTCCAGGAGTGTATTTCAATAGATTAAGGTTTTATTTATGTACTCTGAAAAGGATATTGCTGAAAAAAATTTTTTCGAGCATTTAAAGAGCATTTTCCTACCACGTGTGTTTATGTGTCACGCCCATTTTTCTGTGACCCACTTTTCTGCAAGTATTTTTGAACTTTATATCCCCTACATTGCACGTCAGCAATTTTTTTCTTACTCCCGAGTGTGTTGGCTATCCTTGGAATTCAACGGTCGGTAGTCTTTTGTTTTTGCAGGTTATAAACAACACACTTTCAAACACGCGGTTAGTTTTGTTCAAGTGTGATTGCGAGTCGCTGTTATAGAATACTTGCAGGTATACTATGGGCAGGCCATTAGGAGAAATAAACAAAATCTGGAGGCAATGAAGAGAGGTCTTTGGGCCATATTATCCCACAAGTCCTCTACTGATGATAAGTCATGTCATGGATTATGTCCATTAGGAGAAAATTCATGGTGCAAATACAATAGGGCTCAGACGACTGGAGAAATTCTCACCAGAATTCTCTTCCTGCTGCTGTTATTACAGCAATTAAACCCATTTTCAGAGACTTGGCTCATCCTGACCTGTTAAGGAAATGTCTACAGGGGCAGGCACAGAACCCAAATGAATGTTTCAACAGCATAATTGGGAACCGCCTTCCTAAAGCTGTATTTGTAGGCATGCATACAATGAAACTAGAAGTTTATGATGCTGTTAATACATTCAGTTGTGGTAATATTGAAAAATGTTGGATACTGAAAAAGCTGGGAATTAATCCTGGTGAAAATATAATCAATGGGTTGCAACATTGCGATAAAATGAGAATAGCCAATGCAGACAGGTCTGCATCTAATATGGCCAAGAAAGCAAGACAAACATCCACGAAGGTGAAAAAGAAGCTGGAAGACCTGCTAGAGGCCGAAGAAAGACCATCATATGCTGCAGGACAGTTTTAATTAACTGTAAGTAACAATTTTTTCTTTAAAGTCAATTTCCCGCAAACTGAAGTTTTCAGTACTAATGCCCCATTATATCAGAAACTATCATAGATAAATGAATGAAATTTTCAGAGACTCTGTATAGCATAAAAAGCCACCTCTTGTACTACATTCATAAATATTCCTCCGTTAGGAAGGTCACAAAAAGTATTTTCTGCGGAAGAAACTTAATATTTTTTGTTAATAAATTTAAAAACTATTTCTTAAAACTATAAAATGGATAAAGTCGATTTTAGTCCAGTTTATTAGCATCATGTAACATACAGTAAAAATATTAAAGTCCTGCATGAAATAGTTTCTTTCAGAAATGGGTCAAATACTTGCCCAAATTAACGTGGGTTAGATAGGCAGGGTGTGGTCCCCTTAAAGAATCAAACATTGATGGCAACACATTAGGTGAAGTGGAACTTGCAAGAAAAATGTGTAAGATAATGAATTTACCAGTGGAATCTGAAACTCAGTATATATAGCTTGGAAAAAATACGGAGACAGCCAGAGAAATGCATGCTTCAGCATAAATGCCTCCATGTTGTGATGTTGTATCTGATCATGATCAGCACCTGTATGTTGGAGGTGTTCTATGTATATTATTATGAGTATACTACATCAGAGAGTGTGGGTGCTTACGTAGCGAAGGTAGCCGAAGTGTTTGGTGTAGCGAAGATTTACGAGTATATCGCATACAGCGACAGCAAAAAAGCATCATTCGGTAAGTCGTAATGCAGACGAAAGAGTGAGTTGAGTGCTCGTGACAGACTGTCGCTGAAGAGGGCTGTGACGAAAAATAAGAGGCCGACAGCAGCAAAGGTGACTAGAACTGAATGTCGCACTCGCGAACCCAGTCAGCAGCGAAACAACGCGAAGGGAGTTCGAAAAGTAGGCAATTGCAAGTCGAGCTGGAATTCCAAGCTCACCCTCCAGTCGTGCAAATGCACCTAACAGGAAAGCATGGTTCCTGGATGGTGGAGTAGTGGATGATTTCATTTGGTCGGATGAGTCTCGTTTGCCCATGTTCCGAAGAGTGAAACATGGCGGGGGTTCGGTGACAATTTGGGCAGCCATATATCGTGCTATTCCATGGACCCCGCTGGTACTCTACAGGGTCACACTACTCTCAAGGATTTTGGTCCATCCCGTTCATCAAATGGTAGAATGTTTGTACCTCAATGGTGACTGGAATGCAACAGAGCCCATGTATATTATTGTAAATATTTAGAATGAGGGGAAATGGAGAGAGCATTTTGCTGTTAACTATGGAACCTGATGTTTTAGAAGATGTCGTTTTTTAGCCTCGTGCGCGTACACCGGATTTCGACATTAGCGCACGTTGTTCCGTGCAATGACATGTCGGATACTTGAAAGAAGGGATCAATAATTTTCATACACTTTCCTGGCAAACAAAATAGGGGATTGTAATCAAATTTTCGCCGGATAGCTTCTGGGCTTCGATATCAACAAGCTTACCGAAGGGACCTGCGTTTGGAAATAAAGTAAAGCGAATTACCACTCAGTGACGAATGGTAGTTTGCTGATTACAAAAACTTCTTTCAAGTTCCTTCGTCCTGTGGAACCGTCGATGAATTCTGTGAACATTTGTACTAAAACGACACAAGTAAAATAACTGCGTACAGATTATTATTAAATTTTAATAAGCTAAAGAGGAAATTACTTTAAATATTTTTCCACACATTAACATGGCTGAAAATGTCACATAAACCAGCTTTTGTGGTAATAATTACAATTCCTCAGAAATAGACAAATATCCACTGCTTTCTTTATATGTCGCACTTCTCGATATATTGAGACGTATCACATCAAAACTATCCACATTCCACATTTTTAATTATAAATTACAATGACCTGTAATAACGGGTGTCTACACTTACAGACAGAGAAAAACGTAAGTGGTATAGGATTCAGTACAAATTTTGTTTTCACATTCTATCTCATATTTTGTTTCACCGCGGTCGGGCTTAAAAAATGCCCTTGCTCGCTTTTGAGTATATCGAATATATATTTATGGAAAATGGATGAGTAATCATAAGCGACGGACGAGCTAAACACGCCAACTTCCTCTGATGAAATGAATAAGCTTTCAGTTTTAGTTTTGTCAGCAGCTCATGGTCTCGAGGTCGCGTTCTCGCTTCCCGAGCACGGGGTCCCGGCTTCGAACCCCGGCGGGGTCAGGGATTTACGCCTGTCTCGAGATGACTGGGTGTTTGTGTTGTCCTCATCATTTCATCATCATTCCTGAAAGAGGCGAGATTGGACTGAGCAAGGGTTGGGAACTTGTACGGGCGCTGATAACCACACAGTTGAGCGCCCCATTAGCCAAACATCATCATCACTTTCAGTTTTAAGGTTGTTATGTCACAAATAAGCGAAGCTATTCAGATAAAGAAGGTTATGTAATGTAGAGCTCCCAGTCACGATTCTTTGGTAAAAAGAATAAAAACAAGACGACACCATTATACTTCACTAACACTGTTTCAGCGAGACGAAAAAGAAAATAAATTTGTCATACACCTGAGTGAGCTGCTGAAAGAATTTTTTTATGAGCGGTACGTTAAGATATCCCCACGTATGCACTGCAAAACTTGCTTGGTAGCTAAGTCTTGAATTATAAGATATGGTAATTGTGACGGTTGCAATAAAGCAGCGCTAACAGCTATAAAAGCAGAAAGATATATAAAAACGCGCGTGACGGTAACGATTTATAACTATATTACAAGTCCTACGTGAGCAACAGCACAAAGAAGATCTTTGTTATTCTCAATAATTTTTATAAATCTATATATACAAAATGTTTCACACAGTTAAATGACACCTTATAAGCTACAGTGAACTACAGTATGTATAGACCGAAAACAACGCATTCCTCAGAGAAGTGTGTCCACAACTCTGAAAAGAATGGCTAATATTTTCTTTAGCGTACAGTTTAAGTAGAAAGTGACTGTTTGCTTATATGAACTGACAAATTTATTTATATGTGAATTTGAATGATTGTGTGTAGCCTTAATGTGTTACACGTCCATACCTGTGATTCCATTCCCAAATTTGATCACAGATTTTGTGTCTTATTGCAATGCTAATTACTTTTGACGACGCAGATTTGAAGAAAGTACTCACGATGATTCCATTTTTGCCACACGTTTTTATTAATAATAAATCGCGAACGCGAAGCTATTTAAATTTTTGATGAAGTCTGTAGACGACTTATGCAGTATTGAAGTCGAATGATTTTCCGAGTATAGATCCCCTGTCTAAAGATGTATTCTCAGCGTATGAGAAATATGAATCATTAAAAGGAGAGAATGTTCCGAATAACAAGAGTATTTGTCGGAAAAAACCGATAACTTAAAAGAGAGTTTCAATACCTTAAGTGACTGTGAACAGAATATAAATTTTGCTAAAAAGGGAAACTGACCAAACTTGTCATTTAATGCGTAATAATGAAAAGATGGAAATGAACGAAGCTTGAGCAACTGTAGCGCTCAACTCAAAGCTATCACAATGCCGATACTCTGATGTAATGAAAGTTTTTATATGGTGACTACCTACAAAAGATTTTTCTTATACCGTGTGTAATCCTATGAATAGCATCTTGTGGGTGCAAAGTGACTGTGTCCATTTAACAAAATATTAGTCTTCAAGAAAGCTGACGATCATCAATCTGTGACTGTGTAAGTGCACTCAGAAATCGTCAATGACCTCGTGTGTTTAGTGGAAATTGCACGTGTGCTTCGTTTTCATTGTGCTACCAAAGGTGAAATTACCCGAGCACGTAGTGACATGGTGTTGCAGCAGCCAACTTACGTTCAGTTGTCGGCTGTGATGCACCCATGGCCAGATGTGTAGAAAGTGATGCGATTTTTATCGAGTCATCACGTCGCTATCGCCGACACGGCTCCACACTTAAAACGACACACAGAGTTAAGCGACCAACCGTTTGAGCATATGCGCACGCACTCTCTAGCGCTGCCGGCTCACGATGTGGCACGCTTGTCTGCCCCGCAGTAATCGCAAGTAACGACAATATACACACGCTATTGTAGCACAACATTTTGAGGAAACGAATGTTCCTAAGCGAATGACGTCATCAAAAATGCAACGTCAATCAAGTGTGATCCACAGAGGTCACCCGATGTGAACTAATTATTAAAATAAGAAAGACACCACGATCGTAAAGAAAAGCATCATAGTGATGATACTTCACAGATCCTATGATCCTTCTCCACAAAACCTATAAATATTAAAATTAAGTTGTGCATTTATTCTAATATAAGTGTATAAATTTTTTTGTTTCATGAAAACCATATTATGCCATTGATTTCCTGGATGATATGCCTTCCGTTCGTGACCAAGCTTTTTCTCACTAGCGCTCAGTCATCAAACGATGAAATGCTTAAAAGAATACCTATGCCCTACTAATTCCATGCATCTGTATCAGTGCAGTGCGGACCTGAGTGAATATATCCTCATTCTGACCTATAGGTATTTTATGTATGTAAATTGATGTATTCAAGTACGTACCTTGAACATTTGTTAATACTCCTCACTTGAAAACTAAAGCTTCCTCTGTCAAATTTTTGAAGCCAGTTTATGTATATGTACTCTTAGCTATAAACCTCAAATTTTGTCAAACTTGTGAAGTTTTATTTGTTTATTCCAACAATTGATTTCAGTTGATATCCCCGTCCAATCTAAATGTTCTTCTATGTATGAATCTATAAATAGTGGAACACAAAATGTTACGGATGGAAATGCCTCTCGACAGATATCTCGACCTAACGAGATGCATTTGGTGGCGATGTAACATTGTGTGTGTCCATCGAGCGAATGTAATTGAATAAGTTCTCCAGAGAATGAAAGACTCAGTGAAAGTGTAAAAGTCGCGTGATATGAAGTGACCTTTGCTCAGTCCAGTCTCGCCACTTTCAGGAAGGATGATGAAATGATGACGACAACACAAACACCAAGTCATCTCGAGACAGGTGAAAATCCCTGACCCCGCCGGGAATCGAACCCTGGACCCCGTGCTCGGGAAGCGACAACGCCACCGCGAGACCACGAGCTGCGGACAAAACTAAAAGTGAATGCTTATTCATTTCATCAGAGAAAGTCAGCGTTTTTAGCTCGTCCGTCGCTTATGATTACTTTTCAATTTTCCATAAAATATACTTAAATCTAGAACTTAAAACTACGTGGTTATATGCCGCGAGCTTCTCTTTGAGATTCGACGATCTCTGTTCTTTTCATTATTACATTATCTATTACTACTGTGAGCTGAGGTTGATGTTTTGATTCATCAACAGATGTCATGTTTATGTCATATGTTCATGTTTTATGTTGTTCGTAGATAATAGATTCGATTTTAGTGATTATATGTGAGCACTGTTGTTGACATACATAAATCGTGTCGTTGTTGTTACACTAGTTAGCTATTTCTCCGTCATACGCAATGCTAGATGTTAAAATTGCCACTGGTAATTGGCGGTGCGTTTGATTACTCACTCCTTGCAATAATACTTCTTCAAATCAGCGTGGAGATGCAAGCCTTTAATTCTGGCACTTACCTGGTATGCTATTAAACAGCACCCGACGTCAGGCTTCCTTAATACTATATACGGTACCTGAAAAAGCGATTGCCATTTGCGGTTCTTCTTAAGAATAAGTGATGGCTAAAAATGTGTTCTCAAGAGTACCTTTTCACCTTGTTTATATTCCAAAACTTTATGTACGTTGCCGTCGAAAGCTCTCTTGCCGATTTCAGCTTGGATAGTGAGTGAAATTAACGCTTGTCGGATTTTTGCGTCAAGATTTGGCTTGCATTTTGTGCTTTAGGAATGAGGTTAATCCATTCATTTTGTTCTCTTCGCTGAGAAATCAAGTTGTTTGGAGTAAAACCGGTGGAGAAGCGTGGCAAGTTATTTACGATTTCCTCAAAAGGTGTTACATATTCAACCCATTTTGTCTGTTGATTTGGTATGTACGTCCTAACGAAACGATTGAATTCTTTAAACACACGTTCAGTTGAATTGCTCTGTGGTCTAAATTTTGATATAAGGATCTGTTTGATTTGTTTATTGCGTAAAAAGTGTCTCCATTGATTGGAAACGAAATTAGAGCCATCAACGGAAAGTATCGTTTCGGGAATGGCGGATCGCATCGCATAAATTCTAACATGCTATGTAAATAGCTCAATGAGGCAAACAATGTATTTCAAGCCTCCACGCCCACGTGGACATGGACCTGCGAGATCAATTCCTATTACCTGATTAGATTTTGCTGGTAAGATGGGGTTTACAGGAAGAGCGTTTGATAGATTGAAGGGCTTTGCTTTTTGACATATCAGACAATTTCGGAGAAGTTTGTGAATTTTCGTGTGTATGTTAGGAACGTAACACAAGTTGGCTATCTTTCACTTACATTTTTCGGGGCCAAAATGTCCCCAAGAGATATGTGCGTGCCATAAGAGATGTTCTTCAAATTCCTTAGCAATGCAGACAATGTTTTTGTGTACCTCCGGAATCAAACATGTATTTTCGCCAGCATCTCGAGGGTAAATTAAAGTCGTCATCAACTATAGTCGTAAGAGTCGGGCACGTGTTTGAAATCAAACTTAAGTTTTCTTTGAACCTCTCAACAATTGTATCATCTGAATTGGGAGGTCGGTAAAAGTCTCCAATTATTATTTTTTTCTAGTTGCCAAGAATGACCTCTGGCCATACTAACTCACAGTGAATTATCTACAAGGTGTACAACTTTGCTCCCGCCGTTTTTGCCCAACATTTGAAGCTTTACTGAAACAATTTTGCTACACATGTATCATTCAAAGTGTTTTCCATTGCTGGCCACTACTTTCTCCCATATTTAGGGCAGTGTACGAATACCGCGTCGAAAAAATTGTTTATCGTTTGAAGCGATCCACGAATCGATCCAGATTGTGAGTTCTTCATGAGATCGGAAGTGTTGGTGAGCCAGGCCATGCGCTATTGATCTAAACAGGTAATAGTCAGAGGGAACAAAGTCTGGAGAATACGGCGGGTGGGGTAGGACTTCCCATTTTAACGATTCCAAGCACGTTTTGACATCTTTTGAGACGTGGGGTCGAGCTCTGTGGCGTTGCAAAATCACTTTATCGCGCCTCTCGCTGTATTGTCTTTTAGTGCACTGCTCAAATTCTTTAATTAGGTTAGATAACGAGAATCTGTGATTGTTTCACTTGGTTTCAACACCTCATAGAACACGACGCAGAGCTGGTCCCACCAAATGCAGAGCATGATCATGGAGCCGTGAATATTCGATTTGGCCGTCGAGGTGGAAGCATGTACGGGATATATTCATGATTTTTTGCGTCTAGGGTTATCGCAATGGACCCATTTTTCGTCTCCGGTCACAATATGATGCAGAAAATCCTTCCGTTTTTGCCTCTGAAGCAACTCGAAAACACACAGTGCTGTTCAACGTTCTTGGTTTCAGCTCACACGGGAAGTTCCTTCTTTCTGAATCATGCCCATAGCCTTGACACGTTTTGAAATGGCTTGCTGTGTCACTCCCACTAATCGTGCCAATTCTTCTTGAGTTTAACGCGGGTCTTCACTCAGCAATGTCTCCAATTCTCCATTTACGAAAACATTCTCTTTTCCACCACTATGCCAGTCTACGACGTTAAAATCACCATTCTTGAAGCGTTGAAACCACTCACTAGACGTTCTTTCACTAATAGCGACCTTACCATACGTACTTGAGAGCATACGATGAGACTAAGCCGCTGTTTTCTTCATATTGAAACAAAACACCTCCTCAAATGACGAGATTTAGGTTCGTAAACTGACATTTTCAATCAAGAACAACTTTATGATGCAGACAGAAATCGAATAATGTTTGAATGATGTTGTGTTGACCGAGGCCCAGGCTAACTGCCTGACGTCTGCGATATGTTTCTCCCGGCCGGTACATATCGTTGTCACCACCTATCGGCAAACGGCTGAAACAAAGAAGTACACGTTGTACTCAAATTTCGTGACAACTACTTCTAACAACCCTACCACAACAAAGGTCAAAATTTAATGACGATTGTGGTGTTGCTCACGCTGGTAAATACTGCATTTTCGGGCAACAAAAAAATGGTTCAAATGGCTCTGAGCACTATGGGACTTAACTTCTGAGGTCATCAGTCCCCTAGAACTTAGAACTACTTAAACCTAACTAACCTAAGGACATCAGACACATCCATGCCCGAGGCAGGATTCGAACCTGCGACTGTAGCGGCCGCGCGGTTCGTGACTGTAGCACCTTGAACCGCTCGACCACCCAAACGGCTTTCGGGTAACAACAAAGTTATTATGTGGCAGGTGTCATTAGAGCACAGTTAATAAAGTCATTTCATGTAATAATGAATAAATCAGGCACTCATCTTTTCGTGTTTCCCACGCTGGTCTCGTTCTAAAATCATGGCTCAATCGTCGAAAATATAGGTGGTAATGATTCCAAGCTCGGATGCAAAAAGGCCTAGTTTTGATTCTGCTATATTCAAAAGTTTTGTAGATGCGCTTCACAAACCATTCTTGAAGATTAAACCTTTCAAAGTTAGCACAATACTGATGTAAAAAAAATAATCAGCACTCCGAATTTAAGTTACACTTCTTTTTTATTGCTTTTGTTGCAATGGCACGTAACACACAAAACATCACTTCTCAATACAAAAAATACTTGAAAACATCTTCCTCACTGTTAAAGTTCACATTTTAAAAACTGTCTACAATATGCGTCTTTCCAACATAATGTCCAAGACTTAACTTTTTCAAGGTCCGACTCTCTAACAACTAACAATCGCTTACGCGCCCAAAAATCAGAGTTACGTCAAAGATCATAGTGACAAAAGAAAGAATACACATAAGAATAACAACATTGCAATATAAACAAATCGATGTATCAAAAGTGAAATAAAATCTGAATGTTGTCTCAGAAATATGTTAACTACTTTACAGAAATACAGTAGAATATTGCTGGTATCGAGAGGTTCAGGTGACCTGCCGTAATCGTTACGTAATTCAAGTACCATTACATACTTCTAACTACTTTTAACAGCAACAAGCACGCCACCTGTGTGTACCCTATCCTTTCGGGACATCGTTAGACTCTTCGCAAAAATTTCGGCTGAACTTATCTCTGGCTGTAGTCGGCTTTCAGTGTCTAAACGGTTATTGCCGTAACAAGCATGTCTTTGCTGAGAAGCAGGAAGGTTATCCTGATTTGTGTAGAAGCTCCATCCTGTTGGGAAATGAAGTCATCGAAGTTGTGGAAAAAACCAGTTCTGCAGCATTCGAAGATAGCTAATTCCAGACACTGTGCTTTCCACAAGAAAAAAAGGCAGCATATACGTTTTCACCCAAAGAGGCATTGCTGAAGTCAACCCGTTTGCTTTCCTCACCGAATCGAAGAGTTTGCACCAGTTGTAATCTGGTACTTTATAGACCAAACGACGTCGGCATGCAGTCGTGTGAGCCATTGCCGCGTCTCTGTTTGCGCAGCGAGTAAACCTTCGTGGACACCGCTCAAACATTTGCCAAATTCTTTCTACCATATCATCCCAAGTGCGATGGCGTACTCTTACCTTTGCACAAGCATTCTTTCTCCTCGGATTGGCAATGCCAACGACGAATTTACGCCCATTCAAACAACACACACTTTCCCATCTTCCGTTACTGTTGTCGTCCCATGTCATTCTTTTTGAGACACCCTGTATTTCTGCTGGGGACTTCCAGCGACTTGAGTCTACGTCACGTCGAGTTTCTGTGCTAGCAGATATCCAAAGTGTTTTACCACAGTGTTAACAACAAAAATAGAGAGTGCAGCACCAAGAGCAACAATGAACAGTTGTGTGATACTTCATCAGATAAAAGCTGTTTTTAAAATAACGTGTATGATTTTAATTATTTTTGTTTTACGTATTTTGCGGTCAGCTTTTGAACTTGTAAAGTCTCTCGACTGAACAGCAGTAAAAACGTAAATAGTGACTGCACTTCTCTGCCTGGAGAAATCAAACAAAAACTGAGAAAAATATGTGTTGGTATTATAGCTCTTGCAACATGTATGCAATTTGACGGTGAAGAGGGAGAGTTAGAAGCGCTTGTAAAGAGGTTTTTACTGACAGAAAATCGTCTGTATGTTTGCACGTCCACGGTACCTATCAGACACTCACTTATCTCGTACTATCTGGGTATAGGGTGTCACCAGGTTAAAGCGATAAGGCAATAACGAGACTGTCTCTGGTCCACTAGTACTTGAATATTGTTTGTTGGATGTTGATAATACTTATCGTTGTTTGTAACAGGGGCTCTTAACATCTGCCATATCTAGCGCGCTGCGTTTGATCATCTTATCTCTTGTTTACCAGTCCGTATTTTCAGGCGTGTAAGTTGTGTGACAACTGTCATCATTGGTGGAGAAAAGTTACAAAATAGTGTTACATAGTATAGTCAAAGTAATACCGTTTGTAGTGCGTTTTCCTGTATCAGAGGCAGTCATAACATTACAGTTATCACCTCTAAAAACCAAACCGCGACCACGATAAAAATGGTGATGATATCAGTCCTTCTCTACGTATTTACCTTTCAGTGCGACACTTTTTTCCCAACGAAGGGTGACTCGGCGGAGAACTTGGTTATAGATGTCTGTATTTGACTTTGCAGAAACCGTTCCACCTCTAGACATCGTCTAGTAGTCTCTACGAAATTGTCTGACAAGCAAAGGTCTCTTCATAAGAATTCTGTAGTGTTGTAGTGCATAAGCCAAGTATTGCTGCGTCGTCGGTAGAATGCCCTAATAGGAAAATGATTCAGGGCCCCCACTGACTACAAACAGTATTACCAATCTGCTAGCGCCTATTGCATTTGATTATCTCCATCCAAACTCATTTTAAAGCAGCTGTCCCGCTTGCAGATTAAACGGACGTCGAAAGGTAACGCGTTTGTTTCGATACAGTATGCAGTAGTCGGTCTCGGCAAAGGTGCTGCGTCATCGAGATCGCCAGGAAGTGTCTAACGTCCATCACACTGGGAAGAAACACATAAGTGCCCAGTGAGTCGGCACTTGGTGCAACAGTTTATTCAGTTAATATTTCCGCAGCTGACTTAAGACCTGTCAAATTTCATTTTCTCTAAAACAGTTTCATCTGAACAGAACTAAAAGAAGTACCTTAACTTCTGGGGCGCTGTCTTGTTTTTTTCTTACAAGGGTAGGCCGCCAATTGTGAAACTCAGGTTCGATTCATACTGCGCTTAATAAAAGCTCATGGCCAGAAGTGTAATGTGGCAAAGCACGAAGATGCACTTCTCAGCCATTGTCGAGAAAATTGCGGTGAAATACTCTCTACGATTAATAACTTTCTACAGCGTCGTGGCTCAGAGGTAAAAAAAAAAAAAAAAAAAAAAAAAGGTAAGCGCTCGGGTTCGTAATTCAAGGGTCGCCGGATCGAATATCGCACCATTCAACTTTTTTTTTTAAAAAAAAATTGTTTTTGTAATTCAAATGTGTATGTACACACACAAACACACACACGCACACGCACACACACACACACACACACACACACACACACATACAAACGATTAATGAATTGCTTATGCATGTTGGTGAAGGCGAATCGCTCTCCAGTTCTACCGCCTCCATTTTTCCGTTTGTTTAACAGGGTGTACCAAAGCTCTCCCGTCCGCACTGATTTTCGACGATGTTATAAGTTGCGCTAGGGACCGCATCTACCTTCTTTCGAAGTTAGCAAGCAACTACGCTGTTATGCGGCGGCTCGTTTCGGCCCATTCGACATCAGTCCTTCAAGTGTAACGAGCGAGTAACGAAGTTTATATTTCATACCTGTCACAGCAAATTTGTGTTCGTGGGGTTTCTATTCTAATTCGAACGTTTGACTTACGCTATACGTATTCGTTTCGGAATATCGTTTCTACGTCTTCCATTAACTATACGTGGTAAACATTATGAAGACAATTAATAACATTTGTGAAATACAACTTTGTTTGCGGAAAACATAATGATGTTCGAAGTCGCCATTTTTTCCACGATAAACGACTTTCAACAACTTATTATATGCATAATTGTTGCAACTGATTGCCGGGAGCTATATATGTGTGTGTGTGTATACATACACATTTGAATTACAAAAAACAAATACTAAAAGAAAGAAAAAAAGGGTTGAATGGCGCGAGATCCGATCCGGCGACCTTCGGATTACGAACTCGATCGCTTACCGCTGCGCCATGACGCTGTAGAAAGCTATTAATCGTATAGAGTATTCACCGCAACGGTTTCTTTTAACTGTCGATTTGTTCGATAACGGCTCAGAAGTGCATCTTGGTGCTTTGTCACATTACACCTCGGGTCATGAGCTTTTATTATGCGCAGTATGAATCGAATCTGAATGTCACAGTTGGCGGCCTCCGCTTGTTAGTATAGCAGTTAAATTTTTACCTGTTACTATGCATGTGTATGATTCCAGAACTTTTCAGGTTTGGGGATTGTCTTTCGGTATTGCTACTTTTGGCATTTGCTAATTATTCAGCAAAATCAGGCAGTTTGGAGAACAAGGACGCGTTACCGTTCCAAAAATTACTGTCGGAAATTAGTTTTGACAAGTAACAATTATGTGGTTAGCCGTCACCGACGACTGCGTAACGTTTTCCATTTATGCAGGAAGCACGTCGTGAATACAAGCAGAAAGTGAAAAGCCATGTGTGGTGGGTGACCGAAGAGGGGACATAAGATTCCGCCCGGCGTACAGCGGCACAGGTGACCTGACGGACCGGGAACGACCAAAACATTGGCGGCCTAATGGGAAGCAAGGCAGTGATTAGGCAACCGAACGACATTGTACAGAAAGGCTAATGTAAACCTCTGAACACAAATCGATTGCAGAAACTATAGTGTTTATACCACTTACCACTTTCCACAGCTATGCACGAGATGTAAGTGGAGAGAGTGAAGCAATTTCATCGCAGGATTAAAAAAATTAATCAAATATGAAGTGATTAGCCATGAAAGAGCACCCAGGACGACCTTTACAATGTCACAGATGTCCGTTGTTTTTCTTTGGTTCCGTGGCCATGTTATTTGAAGTTCCGTGTTACACGAGGTGCATTCACGTTCTAAGGCCTCCGATTTTTTTCTCCGGACTAAAAAGAGATAGAAACATGCGCATTGTTTTAAAATGAGGCCGCGTTCATTGTCAATACGTTCCAGAGATGGCTGCACAGTACGGCAGATGGAATTTTACCGCCAGCGGCGAGAATGAGAACTGTTTTAAATATTTAAAATGGCGACGATTTCCTTACTTGAACAGTGTGCAATCATTCGTTTTCTGAATTTGCGTGGTGTGAAACCAATTGAAATTCATCGACAGTTGAAGGAGACATGTGGTGATGGAGTTGTGGATGTGTCGAAAGTGCGTTCGTGGGTGCGACAGTTTGATGAAGGCAGAACATCGTGTGACAACAAACCGAAACAACCTCGGGCTCGCACAAGCCGGTCTGACGACATGATCGAGAAAGTGGAGAGAAATGTTTTGGGAGATCGCTGAATGACTGTTGAACAGATCGCCTCCAGAGTTGGCATTTCTGTGGGTTCTATGCACACAATCCTGCATGATGACCTGAAAATGCGAAAAGTGTCATCCAGGTGGATTCCACGAATGCTGACGGACGACCACACGGCTGCCCGTGTGGCATGTTGCCAAGCAATGTTGACGCGCAACGACAGCATGAATGGGACTTTCTTTTCGTCGGTTGTGACAATGGATGAGACGTGGATGCCATTTTTCAATCCAGAAACAAAGCGTCAGTCAGCTCAATGGAAGCACACAGATTCACCGCCACCAAAAAATTTTTGGGGTAACCGCCAGTGCTGAAAAAATGATGGTGTCCATGTTCTGGGACAGCGAGGGCGCAATCCTTACCCATTGCGTGCCAAAGGGCACTACGGTAACAGGTGCATCCTACGAAAATGTTTTGAAAAACAAATTCCTTCCTGCACTGCAACAAAAACGCCCGGGAAGGGCTGCGCGTGTGCTGTTTCACCAAGACAACGCACCTGCATATCGAGCTAACGTTACGCAACAGTTTCTTCGTGATAACAACTTTGAAGTGATTCCTCATGCTCCCTACTCACCTGACCTGGCTCCTAGTGACTTTTGGCTTTTTCCAACAATGAAAGACACTCTCCGTGGCCGCACATTCACCAGCCGTGCTGCTATTGCCTCAGCGATTTTCCAGTGGTCAAAACAGACTCCTAAAGAAGCCTTCACCACTGCCATGGAATCATGGCGTCAGCGTTGTGAAAAATGTGCACGTGTGCAGGGCGATTACGTCGAGAAGTAACGCCAGTTTCATCGACTTCGAGTGAGTAGTTAATTAGAAAAAAAATCGGAGGCCTTAGAACTTGAATGCACCTGTAGTGTGGCATTCCAGAGTAAATACTGCTTGGAGACCTCAAATGCATGTGGCGTTATTTGAACAACATCGTCAACCTACAAAGTGGTAGTACTCTATTTCTTTGGTTACACCAATTCTACATCAGCGATGTAGAATGCATGTGGCGTTATTTGAACAACATCGTCAACCTACAAAGTGGTAGTACTCTATTTCTTTGGTTACACCAATTCTACATCAGCGATTGTATATACATCAATGGTACTAGTAGGTACCTCCTAATAAGTGAAATAAATTTTGTATTGGCAGGGGGGCAAAAACGAAAAGAGTCCCGTTATAGTTCAGTCACGATACTCTTTTTTAAAAGTTATTTCTTTTATCATATTTCGTTAGATAAGTTCGACGGATACATGAAGTGGATGTTCCCATTTCACAACCTTCTCAATGCATTTTGGCTTTTTCACGAGAAGCGGAAGAATCTGAGTCAAAAATTTTGCTATTCAAGCAGAAAGAGATGGCTTTCCAGCCAGCTTCAACTGGTGCCTGGCCTATAACGTGATGGAGACTCGCACCGACTCCCTGCCGTGGAGGGTGCTACCAGATTGCATGTAACTATGCCAGTATCAAAGGGAATTATTTTTTAAAAGCTATATGTTTTCAAATTATTTACAAAACAGCCTTATCCCTTCAAAATACACTCCATTAGAACTAATACATTTGTCCCACCGGTGCCTCCACTGTTCAAAACATTTTTTTAATCATCTCTGGAAATGTCAGATAGCAACTACCTCGTTTTTTTTCTTCTTCAATGCTGTCAAATCGGTGTCTTTCATGCCCCTTTTCATGCGTGGAAATAAGAAAAATTAGCACGGAGCCAGGTCATGCTGGAAGTCCACGACGGAATATTTCAGGCATAGGACAGCTTCTTGGACTCTCCGAAAGACATGCCGGTGTCGCATCTTAGAGGCAGCATCCAGTAGCACTGAGTGATCAGTAGTTATAGACGAAAGTCATCGATTAAAACAGAAGTAATATACGGCGTTCCCCAAGGAAGTGTTATGGGCCCTCTATTGTTCCTGGTCAATATTAACGACATAAGAGACAATCGGAGTAGCCGTCTTACATTGTTTGCAGATGATGCTGTCATTTACCGTCTTGTAAAGTCATCAGATGATCAAAACGACTTGCGAAATGATTTAGATAAGATATCTGTATGGTACGAAAAGTGGCAATTGACCCTGAATAGGGATAAGTGTGAAGTTATTCACATGAGTACTAAAAGATATCAGCTAAATTTCGATTACGCGGCAAGTCACACAAATCTGAAGGCTGTGAATTCAACTAAATACTTAGAGATTACAATTACTAATAACCTAAATTGGGATCATCACATAGATAACGTTGTGGGTAGAGCAAACCGAAGACTGCTATTCATTGGCAGAACACTTGGGACTGACGGATAACATCGAAAAAGTACAAAGAAGGGCAGCTCGTTTTGCATTATATCGAAATAGGGGAGATAGTGTCACAGACATAATACGTGAATTGGAGTGGGAATCATTAAAACAAAGGCGTTTTTCGTTGCGACGCGATCTTCTCATGAAATTTCAATCACCAGTTTTCTCCTTCGATTGCGAAAACATGTTAGCACCCACCTACATAGGGAGAAATGATCATTATGATCAAATAAGAGAAATAAGGGCTCGCACAGAAAAATGTACGTGCTCGTTTTTCCCGCGTGCCGTTCGAGAGTGGAACGGTAGAGAGACAGCATGAAGGTGGTTCATTGAACCCTCTGCCAGGTACTTTATGTGAATATCAATCATGTTGAAGTAGATGTAGATGTAGGTCCTCAGGCAGGCAGCAGGGTCTCTTCGAAGTGTAGTGGTAAGGTATAGGGTAAGAAAATTCAATTAGTGTACAGGCTCATTTCAGGAAAAATTGTTACTAACTCCAACTGTTGGTGAAATTCCAGGTCATCATAAGTGTGGCTCTCCTCTCTACAACAACAGTTTCAGAGAGTTACAATGAACACTTTTTTTTAACAATAAACCCATTGCAGTCAAAAACTCCGATAAAATATTTCAGTGGCCGAACTTATTTTGATAGTCATTTTCCACAGCTCATGAAATTATTCTTGGTCTGAGTATGCGACATATTACGTCGCAGGTCACAATGAGTCTGTGGCAATATGCTGACAACAGACATTCTGCTGAAGATAGCAAACCGATAGCCGAAGTTTTAAATTCCACGTTCAAAATGTCTTTCACGCAGGAGAATCGTACAAACATACCGTCATTTGACCATCGGACAGATTCCCGTATGGACGACATAGTAATAAGCATACCTAGGGTAGACAAACAACTGAACGATTTGACGGCAAATAAATCACTAGGTCCTGGTGTAATCTCAGTTCGATATTACAAACAGTACTCTGCGATATTGGCCCCTTACCTAGCTTGCATTTATCGTGAACCTCTCGCCCAGCCCAAGCCCCAAGCGACTGAAAAAAGCGCAGGTGACTCCAAATTACAAAAAAGGCAAAAGAATGGACCCAAAAAATTACAGACCAATATCCCTGTTTGTTGCAGAATACTTGAACATATTCTCAGCTCGAATATAATAAACTTTCGTGACACTGAGAAGCTTATGACCACGAATCAGCATAGTTTTAGAAAATAATCCTCGTGCGAAGTTCATCTTATCCTTTTCTCGCGTGGTATACTGAAAACTATGGATGGAGGGCAACAGGCAGATCCACATTTGTAGATTTCCGGAAAGCATTTAACACTGTGGCCCATTGCAGGTTGTTAACTAAGGTACGAACATATGAAATATGTTCACAGATTTGTGAGTGGCTCGAAGACTTTTTAGGTAATAGAAACCAGTATGTTGTCCTCGCGGTGAGTGTTCATCAGAGACAAGGCTATCGTCAGGTGTGCCCCAGGGGAGTGTGATAGGACCGCTATTGTTCTCTTTATAGATCAGTAATTTGGCTAACAATGTGGGCAACAATCTGTTGTTTCCTGACAGTGCCTTAGTGTACTAAGTTGTCGAAGTTGAGAGACTGTAGGAAGTTAAAAGACGGCTTAGACAAAATTTCCAGTTGGTGTGATGAATGGCAGCTAGCCCTAAATGTGGAAAAATGTAAGTTAATGGGGTTGAGTAGGAAGATCAAACCTGTAATGTTCGGATACAATATTACTAGTGTACTGCGCGACACAGTCAAGTCGTTTAAATATCTGGTCACAACGTTGCAAAGCAATACGAGATGGAACGAGGATGCGAGAACTGTGGCAGGCGGATGGTCGACTTCGATTTTTTGGGAGAATTCCAGGAAATAGGGGTTCACCTGTAAAGGAGACCGCATGTAGGACGTTGGTACGACCTATTTTTCAGTACTGATCGAGTGTTTTGGATTCGTATCAGGTCGGATTGAAGGATGACATCGAAGCTGAGTCGGCCTGCTAGATTTGTTACAGGTAGGTCCGAACAACACGTGTTACGGAGATGCTCCGGGAACTCAAATGGGAATCGCTGGAGGGTTCAAAAATGGTTCTGAGCACTATGGGACTCAACTGCTGTGGTCATTAGTCCCCTAGAACTTAGAACTACTTAAACCTAACTAACCTAAGGACACCACACACAACCATGCCAGAGGCAGGATTCGAACCTGCGACCGTAGCAGTCGCACGGTTCCGGACTGCGCGCCTAGAACCGCGAGACCACCGCGGCCGGCAATCGCTGGAGGGGTGGCGACGTTCTTTGCGAGAAACACTATTGAGAAAATTTAGAGAATCGCATTTGAAGCTGACTGCCGAACGATCCTACTGCCGTCAACATACATTTCTCGTAAGGACCACGAAGATAAGAGAAATTACTGCTCATACACAGGCACATAAACAGTCATTTTTCCCTCTCTATTTGCAAGAGGCACCGGAGAGGAAATGACAAGTTGTAGTACACGGTACCCTCCGCCAGGCACAGTAAGTTGGCTTGCGGAGTGTCTATGTAGATGTAGATGTAGATATCTGTACAAGGAGGTGTAATGTCGTCAATCACCGACGCCTGAGAAATCGATCCGTCGGATGCGATTCTCTCGATAAACGCAACAGAAGAACGGCTGTGCTAGCCAATGAGTACACAGCCAGTCGCAGTACTTAGGCTCGCCGCTAGGCCACTTCATGTGCAGCAGGAGAGTAGTGCAGTCGTGCCAGTCTACAGTTCGTAGCAGCGCTCAGTCGTCAGCCAGCGCCGATGTTAGTCATCGTCTGCAGCTCAGTCATTGCCGCCATCTAGTCTTTGTAGCCCAGTTCCCAGTTAGTCTTCAAATTCGCCGGATTCGATATTCAAGATTACGAGAGATTAATTCGTCACTGCAAGATTTGTGACTCGTAAATTATTAGTCTAATCGCGTTTCTGTAACTGTCAACCAACGGATCACGGAGTACAACAAAGTAATAAATACTTTCTTATTGTGTACTCCTGCTAATTAATTGGTTTTCCTGTTGTAGCTACCAAGCAGTCTTGGCTTAGTAGAACCCATGTTTCCACCTTCTTGGCTACCTCATATTTGCTACCTCATGTTGATGGACTCGGCTATGGCAGAAGATCGAGAGCCGTCAGGAGGAATAATGAAGTCTTAATTATCACCTTTAAAATATAAAATTATAACTTCTCGTAATTTTTGTATGTTTCGAAGTATGTGGCTGCATTTGTGATAATAGTCAAATCCCGACATCACAGTACCACAGGAAGTCGCTAGAGGAGCCAAAATAAATGGCGCACATGTTTGATACTGAAACACCGTACCTAATTTTGCGCGTCGCTGTGGGAGAAGCAGCTCTGTGGCAGCTGTTGTGAGGGAACAGGTAGACGCAGACGTAGTGGTAAGTAACTTCACACCTTAACCTGTTTGTACACCACAAGGCAGCCAGTCAAGCTGACTTGAACAAAGGCTACGCAACTACGAACCGGACTGCAGATAATTTCCACACCATTGAGACACGAAGATGTTAATCTGTACACACCTGGAAGCAATATATCGGAACGACAAGTGGGCTGTTAAACAAGAGACGGTACCCAAAAAACCGGAATAACATTGCCGATGGTGGAGCTTGTGAAGGACGCATTTCTGCCTCTAAGCGTGTACAGCGCAACTCACTGCCAGTTCAGTGACGCCTGTGTCGCCGACGTGGCTTGTTCTTAATTACCTTTTTATACCGGGGATTCACAGTCATATTTACGCCAGTGTCTCTAACACTTTCTTTATTTCACGATTGCAATTTCGACCTTAGGACATTATCAAGTGCAGATTTTTGTGGCTTTAAGCCATGTCAAAATGAGCTGACACATTTATATGTCGCTGTCATTACTATTAAGTACATTCGCGACGCTCTTACATATTACTAGCAAACATATCCATATGTCATAAAACAACGTAGTCTGTAGACACGTTCATTAGCCCATCAGTAGTCACTTATAAAAGTGACTAATGACTAACAAACATGAGAGTCTTTTTCGATTTCTTTACATTATAGATGCAGCCATTTGGTCTTAGCTTCCCTGCACTTCCACTTTACTTCATTCCTTGTATTTCTACATTCCCGAATTTTCCTGAAAATTTTTGTACTTCCTTCTTTCATCCATAAACTGAAATATTTCATCTTATCCATGGTTTCTTCGCAGTTGCCTTCTTTGTACCTATATTTTTCTTTCCAACTTCCGTGATTCCCTTTTTAGCGATGTCCATTCCTCACCAACTGTACTGCCTGCTGTATCTATATCCTTAGAAAACTGCAAGCATATCTCCTGATTACTTAGTACTTCCATATCCCACTTCTTTGTGTATTAGTCCTTCCTGGCTGATCTATTGAACTTCAGTTTATTCTTCATCACTATTACATTGTAATCATTCTAAATCTGCTCCTGGTTGCGCTTTACAATCCAGTATCTGACTTTGGAATCTCTATCTGATTGTCGGAAGGACTTACTTAGTATACAGAAAAGTCAAAACAACCTTTGGTGAAATTAAAAGCAAGGGTGGTAACATTAAAAGTACAACGGGAATTGCACTGTTAAATGCAAAAGAGATAGTGGACAGTTGGAAAAAGTACATTGAAGGCCTCTATGAGGTGAAGATTTGTTATTGTGATAGAGGAAGAAACAGAAATCGATTTAGAGGAGGTAGGGGATCCAGTAGTAGAATCAGAATTTAGGAGAGCCTTGGAAGACGTAAGATCAAATAAGGCAGAAGGGGTAGATAACATTCCATCAGAATTTCTAAAATCGTTGGGGGAAGTGGCAACAAAACGGCTATTAACGTTGGAGTGTAGAATATATGAATCTGGCGACGTATCAACTGGCTTACGGAAAAATATCATCCACTCAATTCCGAGTACTGCAAGAGCTGACAAATACGAGAATTATCGCACAATCATCTTAATGGCTCCAAGTTGCTGACAAGAATAATATACAGAAGAAAGAGAAAGAAAACTGATGATGCGTTCGATGACCATCAGTTTGGCTTCAGGGAAGTGGAAGGCACCAGAGAGGCAATTCTGACGTCGCGTTCGACAATGGAAGCAGGGCTAAATTAAAATCAAGACTCGTTTATAGGGTTTGTCGACCTTGAATTTATTATTTATTTTATTTACATGTCAAGTTCCGTAGGGCCAAATTGAGGAGCAAATCTACAAGGTCATGGAACGTGTCAGTACGTTAAATTACAACATAAAAGTAATAACAGATAAAAATAAATGTTGATGAACCCGAAAAAAGTCAGTCCATAAATTTAAGTAAACGCAATTAACAATACAATAAGAATCAGCTAAAGTTTACAGAGGAGCTCCTCGACAGAATAGAAGGAGTGACCCATGAGGAAACTCCTCAGTTTGGATTTGAAAACCCGTGGATTACTGCTAAGATCTTTGAGTTCGAGTGGTAGCCTATTGAAAATGATGCAGCAGTATACTGCACACTTTTTTGCACAACAATTATGAAAGTCTAATCCAAATGCAGATCTGATTTGTGTCTAGTATTAACTGAGTGAAAGCTGCTTATTCTTGGGAATAAGCTAATATTGGTAACAAGGAACGACAGTAAGAATATACATATTGAGAGGCCAGTGTCAAAATACCCAGACTCGTGAACAGGGGTCGACAAGAGTCTCGTGAACTTACACCACTCACTGCCCGAACCGCCCGTTTACGAGCCAAAAATACACTTTTACAATGGGAAGAGTTACCCCAAAATATAATACAATAAGACATAAGCGAATGAAAATAAGCAAAGTAGACTAATTTTCGTGTCGAACTATCACTCACTACTGATACCGTTCGAATAGAAAAAACGACAGTATTAAGTCTTTGAACAAGATTTTGAACGTAGGCTTTCCACGACAGCTCACTATCTATCTGAACACGTAGGAATTTGAGCTGTTGAGTTTCACTAATCACATGCCCATTCTGTAAAATTAAAAAGTCTGGTTTTGTTGAATTGTGTATCAGAAATTGTAGAAACTGAGTCTTACTGTGATTTAGCGTTAGTTTATTTTCTACAAGCCATGAACTTAGATCATGTACTGCACTATTTGAAACCGATCCAATGTTGCACACAATATCCTTTACTACCAAGCTAGTGTCATTGGCAAACATAAATATTTTAGAGTTACCTGTAATACTAGAGGGCACATCAGTTATATAAATAAGGAAGAGGAGTGGCTCCAATACTGATCCCTGGGGCACTTCCCACTTGACAGTACCCCACTCAGAACCCACATCTCAGATGTTATCAACATTGTGACTAATGACTTTTTGCTGCCTGTTCCGAAAGTAAGAGGTGAACCAATTGTGAGGTACTCCCCATATTCCATAATGGTCCAACATCTGGAGCAATATTGTGAGATAAACACAATCAAATGCCTTAGTTAAATCAAAAAATATGCCAAGCGTTCGAAACCTTTTGTTTAGCCCTTTCAGTACCTCACAGAGAAAACAGAATATAGCATTTTCAGTTGTTAAACGACTTATAAAGCCGAACTGTACATTTGATAGCAAATCGTGTGACGTAAAATGATCAGTTATCCTCACATACACAGCCTTTTCAATAACTTTTGCAAACACTGATGGCAAAGAAATAGGTATAAAATTATCTACATTATCCTTTTCTCCCTTTTTATAAAGCGGCTTTACTACTGAGTACTTTAATCGCTCAGGGAGCTGACCCCTCCTAAAGAAAAAATTACAAATATAGCTAAATACAGGGCTAACATGTGCAGCACAGTACTTTAATATTCTGCTAGACACTCCATCATAACCATGAGAGTCGTTAGTCTTCAGTGATTTAATTATTGACTCGACCGCCCTCTTGTCTGTGTCACAGAGGAGTATTTCAGTCTTGGAAAGGCATTTGACAAGAAAGTCATATGATTCCCTGTAGAAACTAAATTTTTATTTAATTCACCAGCTGTTGTTGTTGTTGTCTTCAGTCCTGAGACTGGTTTGATGCAGCTCTCCATGCTACTCTATCCTGTGCAAGCTGCTTCATCTCCCAGTACCTACTGCAACCTACATCCTTCTGAATCTGCTTAGTGTACTCATCTCTCGGTCTCCCTCTACGATTTTTACCCTCCACGCTGCCCTCCAATGCTAAATTTGTGATCCCTTGATGCCTCAAAACATGTCCTACCAACCGATCCCTTCTTCTAGTCAAGTTGTGCCACAAACTTCTCTTCTCCCCAATCCTATTCAATACCTCCTCATTAGTTACGTGATCTATCCACCTTATCTTCAGTATTCTTCTGTAGCACCACATTTCGAAAGCTTCTATTCTCTTCTTGTCCAAACTAGTTATCGTCCATGTTTCGCTTCCATACATGGCTACACTCCAAACAAATACTTTCAGAAACGACTTCCTGATGCATAAATCTATATTCGATGTTAACAAATTTCTCTTCTTCAGAAACGCTTTCCTTGCCATTGCCAGTCTACATTTTATATCCTCTCTACTTCGACCATCATCAGTTATTTTACTTCCTAAATAGCAAAACTCCTTTACTACTTTAAGTGTCTCATTTCCTAATCTAATTCCCTCAGCATCATCCGATTTAATTTGACTACATTCCATTACCCTCGTTTTGCTTTTGTTAATGTTCATCTTATATCCTCCTTTCAAGACACTGTCCATTCCGTTCAACTGCTCTTCCAAGTCCTTTGCCGTCTCTGACAGAATTACAATGTCATCGGCGAACCTCAAAGTTTTTACTTCGTCTCCATGAATTTTAATACCTACTCCAAATTTTTCTTTTGTTTCCTTTACTGCTTGCTCAATATACAGATTGAATAATATCGGGGAGAGGCTACAACCCTCTCTCACTCCTTTCCCAACCACTGCTTCCCTTTCATGCCCCTCGACTCTTATGACTGCCATCTGGTTTCTGTACAAATTATAAATAGCCTTTCGCTCCCTGTATTTTTACCCCTGCCACCTTTAGAATTTGAAAAAGAGTATTCCAGTCAACATTGTCAAAAGCTTTCTCTAAGTCTATAAACGCTAGAAACGTAGGTTTGCCTTTCCTTAATCTTTCTTCTACGATAAGTCGTAAGGTCAGTGTTGCCTCATGTGTTTCAGTATTTCTGCGGAATCCAAACTGATCTTCCCCGAAGTCGAATTCTACCAGTTTTTCCATTCATCTGTAAAGAATTAGTATTAGTATTTTGCAGCTGTGACTTATTAAACTGATAGTTCGATAATTTTCCCATCTGTCAACACCTGCTTTCTTTGGGATTGGAATTATTATATTCTTCTTGAAGTCTGAGGGTATTTCGCCTGTCTCATACATCTTGCTCACCAGCTGGTAGAGTTTTGTCAGGACTGGTTGTCCCAAGGCCGTCAGTAGTTCTAATGGAATGTTGTCTACTCCGGGGGCCTTGTTTCGACTCAGGTCTTTCAGTGCTCTGTCAAACTCTTCACGCAGTATCGTATCTCCCATTTCGTCTTCATCTACATCCTCTTCCATTTCCATAATATTGTCCTCAAGTACATCGCCCTTGTATAAACCTTCTATATACTCCTTCCACCTTTCTGCCTTCCCTTCTTTGCTTAGAACTGGGCTGCCATCTGAGCTCTTGATATTCATACACGTGGTTCTCTTCTCTCCAAAGGTCTCTTTAATTTTCCTGTAGGCAGTATCTACCTTACCCCTAGTGAGATAAGCTTCTACATCCTTGCATTTGTCCTCTAGCCATCCCTGTTTAGCCATTTTGCACTTCCTGTCGATCTCATTTTTGAGACGTTTGTATTCCTTTTTGCCTGCTTCATTTATTGCATTTTTATATTTTCTCCTTTCATCAATTAAATTCAATATTTCTTCTGTTACCCAAGGATTTCTAGCAGCCCTCTTCTTTGTACCTACTTGATCCTCTGCTGCCTTCACTACTACATCCCTCAGAGCTACCCATTCTTCTTCTACTGTATTTCTTTCCCCTATTCCTGTCAATTGTTCCCTTATGCTCTCCCTGAAACTCTGTACAACCTCTGGTTCTTTCAGTTTATCCAGGTCCCATCTCCTTAATTTCCCACATTTTTGCAGTTTCTTCAGTTTTAATCTACAGGTCATAACCAATAGATTGTGGTCAGAGTCCACATCTGCCCCTGGAAATGTCTTACAACTTAAAACCTGGTTCCTAAATCTCTGTCTTACCATTATATAATCTATCTGATACCTTTTAGTATCTCCAGGGTTCTTCCACGTATACAACCTTCTTTCATGATTCTTAAACCAAGTGTTAGCTATGATTAAGTTGTGCTCTGTACAAAATTCTACTAGGCGGCTTCCTCTTTCATTTCTTAGCTCCAATCCATATTCACCTACTATGTTTCCTTCTCTCCCTTTTCCTACACTCGAATTCCAGTCACCCATTACTATTAAATTTTCGTCTCCCTTCACTATCTGAATAATTTCTTTGATTTCATCGTACATTTCTTCAATTTCTTCATCATCTGCAGAGCTAGTTGGCATATAAACTTGTACTACTGTAGTAGGTGTGGGATTCGTATCTATCTTGGCCACAATAATGCGTTCACTATGCTGTTTGTAGTAGCTTACCCGCATTCCTATTTTCCTATTCATTATAAAACCTACTCCTGCATTACCCCTATTTGATTTTGTGTTTATAACCCTGTAGCCACGTGACCAGAAGTCTTGTTCCTCCTGCCACCGAACTTCACTAATTCCCACTATATCTAACTTTAAGTAGTCCCCGCCCGGAGATCCGAATGGGGGACTATTTTACCTCCGGAATATTTTACCCAAGAGGATGCCATCATAGCAACGCTCACAAAATGGTTGTTAAATACTATACATATATCTGATTTATCAGTAACAGAAATATTTTTACTGCGAACTGATTTTATATCGTTGACCTTGTGCTGATGGCCAGATACTTCCTTCACAACTGACCATATGATTTTAATTTTATTCTGTGAATTAACTATTCTATTGGCATACCACATACTCTTTGCTTTCCCGATAACATTTTTAAGCACCTGACAATACTGATTGTAATGGGCTACTGTAGCTTGATTGTGACTACCAACATTTTGATATAATTCCCGCTTTGTTCTACAAGATATCCGTATCCGAATAGTCAACCACCTGGGCTGCCTATTACTGCTAGAACCCCGTTTAGAACGTTCTAATGGAAAGCAACTCTCAAATATCATGAGAAATGTGTTAAGGAAAGCATTGTATTTATCATCTATGTTATCGGAACTATAAATAACATGTCACTCTTTTTGCTTGACAATGTTTAAAAAACTCTCTAATGCTGTTGGATTAACTTTCCTACATAGTTTGTAATTAAATATGACATTGATTTGAGTACAAAAGCCTTTTAGTGTTAAAATTTTTGCTTCATGGTCTGAAAGGCCATTCACGATTTTACTAACAGAATGCCCATCTAGTAATGAAGAATGAATAAAAATATTGTCTATGGCTGTGCTACTGTTCCCCTGCCCCATAGTTGGAAAGAACAGTCTGCATTAGATCATATGAATTTAGAAGATTTACCAACATCCTTTTCCTTGCACCATCATATACAAAATTTATATTGAAGTCACCACATATAAGTAGTTTGTGGTACTTCCTACAAAGTGAACCAAGAACCCTCTCTAGTTTGAGCAGAAATGCTCTGAAGTCAGAGTTGGGGGACCTATAAACAACAACAATTAGAAGTTAAGTTTCACTAAAATCAACTGTTCCTGCACAACATTCAAATATCTGTTTAGTGCAGTGTAGTGATAAGTCTATGGACTTAAATGGAATACAGTTTTTACGTACATAGCCACTCCCCCACCCCGCAAGGAATTCCTTGAAAAACAGCCAGCCAGTCTGAATCCTGGTAAAGGAAGCCTCTGAATTGTCAAATTATTTAAGTGGTGCTCTTATATACCAATAATTTCAGAGTCAACATCTATAAGCAGTTTACTAACTTTATCTTTAACACCTCTTATATTTTGATGAAATATGCTAATTCCTTCTCTACTTGGAAAACATTACATCCTCGGATGGCGAGCCCTAAGAGGAACTTCCTTTAAACAGGTATACCTATCAGCTGACTTCAATCTAAGAAAGGTGCAGCTTCTAACACCAACTACTGTAGGAATATTTCCATGAGTGACCACACCACCACCATAATCGTAAACAATGAACAATTTCGTTATATCATTCTCGAGAGTCAACGACGAAGTATCTAGTTCCTATTGGATTTACATGAAAAATCTCTCTAAGATCCACAGGGCAATTGTGGCGTGGTTTTGACTAGCAAAACATGAGTACGTTGCTTGCTGGTTGCGGGTAGCCAGCTCTCCTATCAACTGTCTCGTTTTTGTAAGAACCCATTTTCGTCTTTTCCTGTATTTTTTTTTATGTGTGTCTCCCGATAAGTAAGTTTCCTAATTACGTGTTCTATACTTTTGTATGCTAAACGTCTTGTCCTTAAGACTTGTCTTAGTTAATGCTTCTGTTATCCTGCTCGTGATACAGGGATTTATTTGTTGAGTATTCTTAACTTTTGTGCACCAGAGGAGTTGACAGAAACTATGGCGATGTTCGGAGGTAGACATTCATTAGTACGTTGTTGTCAGGGTGTAGTGTAACACGCAGAAACCTATCTTGCTTGATATTAAGGTTTCATTTGGTGCAACTGCCATGAACCTAACTGCAGAGTCGACTTATTTGCGTCTGTTTTGATGAACTGTGCCCTGTTGATGTCATCTGGCAGTGAAATTGTATCTGGTATCACAGACATGAAATTAAATATTTTGATCGAAACTGTGCTGGTGTGCGCCTTCGCAAACATACTGGTCGACAGTAGGATACATTGCATACGCGCGCCTATGGCAAGAGAAGAACCCCCCCTCCCCCCCCCCCCACACACACACACACAGGCTACAAGCCGGTAACTCCCCCTTGAAGGCGTGCATATACGCCGCCGCCGCTGACCGAGTTGTCTCAGTCGGTCAATTTTTCAGTCTCTGAACCTCAGTATGCCGCCTCGGAACTCAGTTCGCATTGCACCTCCAAACGTCGCGCTGTGCTCTGGTCTTCCACAGCGATAGTCGTCACCTCGCACCTTAACTAACTGTGAGGGAACGTTAGTCATTGTATATACACTACTGGCCATTAAAATTGCTACACCAAGAAGACATGCAGATGATAAACGGGTATTCATTGGACAAATATATTATACTGGAACTGACATGTCATTACATTTTCACGCACTTTGGGTGCGTAGATCCTGAGAAATCAGCACCCAGAAGAACCACCTCTGACCGTAATCACAGCCTTTATACGCCTGGGCATTGAGTCAAACAGAGATTGGATGGCGTGTACAGGTACAGCTGCCCATGCAGCTTCAACACGATACCACAGTTCATCAAGAGTAGTGACTGGCGTATTGTGACGACACAGTTGCTCGGGCACCATTGACCAGACGTTTTTAATTGGTGAGAGATCTGGAGAATGTGCTGGCCAGGGCAGTAGTCGAACATTTTCTGTATCCACAAAGGTCCGTACAGGACCTGCAACATGCCACCGTGCACTATCCTGCTGAAATGTAGAGTTTCACAGGGATCGAATGAAGGGTAGAGCTACGGGTCGTAACACATCTGAAATGTAACGTACTCTGTTCAAAGTGCCGTCAATGTGAATAAGAGGTGACGTGTACCAATGGCACCCCATACCATCACGCCGGGTGATAACGCCAGTACGGCGATGACGAATACACGCATTCAATGTGCGCTCACCGCGATGTCGCCAAACGCGGATGCGACCATCATGATGCTGTAAACAGAACCTGGATTCACCCGAACAAATGACGTTTTGCCATTCGTGCACCCAGGTTCGTCGTGATGCAACGTCAAGGGTAACCGAAGCCATGGTCTGCGAGCCTATAGTCCATGCTGCTGCAAACGTCGTCGAACTGTTCGTGCAAATGGTTGTTGTGTTGCAAACGTCCCCATCTGTTCACTCAGGGATCGAGACGTAGCTGCACGATCCGTTACAGCCATGCGGATAAGATGTCCGTCATCTCGACTGCTAGTGATACGACCACGTTGGGATCCAACGCGGCGTTCCGTACTACCCTCCTGAACCCACCGATTCAATATTCTGCTAACAGTCATTGGATCTCGACCAAAGCGAGCAGCAGTGTCGCGATACGATAAACCGCAATCGTGATAGGCTACAATCCGACCTTGTAAGTAGGCTGTTTAGGTTTTTTATATTGGTAACGCCACGTAGCGCTCTGTATGAAAATCACTGGCTGTGCTGTGTGCAGTCAGTGGCTGGTTGGCATTGTTGTAATACTCGCCATTGTAGTGTTGGGCAGTTAGCGGCGCGTAGCGTTGCGCAGTTGGAGGTGAGCCGCGAGCAGTGGTGGATGTGGGGAGAGAGATGGCGGAGTTTTGAAATTTGTAGACTGGATGTCATGAACTGCTATATACATTATGACTTTTGAACACTATTGAGGTAAATACATTGTTTGTTCGCTATCAAAATCTTTCATTTGCTAACTATGCCTATCAGTAGTTAGTGCCTTCAGTAGTTTGAATCTTTTATTTAGCTGGCAGTAGTGGCGCTCGCTGTATAGCAGCAGTTCGAGTAACGAAGATTTTTGTGAGGTAAGTGATTTGTGAAAGGTATAGGTTAATGTTAGTCAGGGCCTTTCTCCGGTAGGGATTATTGAAAGTCAGGTCCGTTGCGCTAAAAATATTGTGTGTCAGTTTAAGCACAGTCATGTATAATTTTTCTAAGGGGACGTTTCATATGTCGACCCTTAGCTGAGGATACCTCACTGGAATCTTCTGATTTTTTCTTGTAGTTTGTGTAATTAGTGTAGATTTTGTTTATTGCTAGCGCCTAATTGCAGAGAGAATATCCTTTGTAGTTGCAGTCTTTTATTGTTGTACAGTAAAACAGGTGTGGCACGTGTGTAAATTTGCACCAAGTATTTCGCAGCTGCGCATGCAATTAACTAGATATTATTTTCAGTGCTATGTTAATGTGTTCTCTTATTTTTGCTCTTCAAATTGTGTTTTTCTGTGTTGTCGTGTGAAACATTGTGACAATAATGGCGTGTGAAAAACGTAATACTAGGCTCCAAAGTAAACTGAGAAATGACAGTGAAGACGAAAGCAGTGTGTTAGCGCCACCGTGTAATGAATCAACTAATGTTCAAAGAAGTAATTTGGTAATTGTGCATAGGGAAATGGTGTGGGCTGCTCATAATGGCGTAGGCAGTGAAAGAATTAGTGAACAGGGAAGCATTATCGATCGATCGATCGGCAACAGCTCGCCTCAGGATTCCGAAATGACAGGACACAATCTTGCAAATACTGTAGATTCAGATTTTGCGTCCTCACCGTTTTCTCAAATAAATCAAGACACATTTTCTGCTTTTCAAAATGCGAATATTGCCGGTTCAAATGCACTGCCGAATAGCACTGAGGAACTTGTTTCAGACACCAGTGCACTGTTATTACAGTTAATGCAACAAATGGGACAAAGGCTACAAAAGTTAGACATAATCAGAAACAAATGGAACAAAATCAGAGACAAACACAGAAAAAGCTTCAGAAGTTAGCCACAATGGAACAAAATCAGAGACAAACACAGCAAAAGCTTCAAACGTTAGACATAATGGAACAAAATCTTCGGATATTGGACACCACGCTTGAACAAACACGTGAAGATATAACTACTGAGTTACATATCATTGAATCGAAATGTCAAAAAGACTGTAATGACGTAAAAACACAAATTTGTGAGCATTTCCAACCTATTTTTTCGCGGCATGAAAATACGTTACAGAATCACGAATTAAGCATAAAGGAGCTGCAAACTATTGTTCATGAAAATCATGAGACCTTGCAAGCTAAAATTGACTCAGTTGCATCTACCGGTTCGGTTAAGCAACTTGGCAAAAACTCAGGAAAACTTGAAGGACACAGTAGATTCGATTTCAACACAAATGGACACTCTGAAACTTGGTTCAGAAAAAACAGACTGAGGAAATGTGTTCACTATCGGAGAAAGTAGCCGAACTTTCGGATCAGTTCACTAACTTATCTGCAAAGGTAGATGATGATCTGAATGACCCAAGACGTGTAGCCTTCACTGACACTGAAGAGTATGAACAAATTAGAAAATTCAAACAAAATCAAAATCAAATCAATACAAAGTACAAAAGTGAAATCCGCGAAGTACAAGATCAGTTGGCACAAGTAATACAAGAATTACATATTTCAGAGGACACTCGCGCTCCAGTACGGGAAGAGGGACATAGAAATACGGAACAAACACACAATAATAACACAGGACACTTCGGTAATTATGAGAGAAATTGGGAAGGCGCATTCGATTTTGAGATGGAACCGCCGAAACGAAGTAACAATGAGCGATGTGCGACTCGCCGACACGATGATTTTGACTATAAGCTGTTCATTACTACACGTAAATTCAATACGTTTAAGAATTCTGACAACGACATTCATCCACAAGCGTGGCTTCATCAATTTTCTCATTGTTTTCCTCCCAACTGGTCATTGGAGCACAGGTTAGAATTTATGTGTGGCTATTTAGAGAATGAACCAGCTGTAAGAATGCGATCGGTCATTCACGATTGTCACAGTGAAGGAGAATTTTGTCATGCCTTCCTCTCAGCATATTGGTCTCATGCTACACAAGACCGAGTAAAACATTGCATCACAATGACGAAACATTTCCAGTCTTGTGAAATATTTTGATAACATGTTGCACAAGAATCAGTACCTGTCAATCCCAGAACTCATCGGCATTTGCTTAATCATACTACCTGAACATTTACGACATATTACTTTGGCAGGACACTGCAAAGACGACATTGAAGCTCTTCAGGGACTGTTACAAGAACTGGAAATCGACACTGACAATCGCGGAACGCGAAAACAGGAGCACAACAATTACAGGTCACACCTGTCACAATTCCGCGATGAAAGAAATAATACACGACAAGGCTATTCTTACAACGTAAATCGTGACCAAAACAGACACCATCCGTATGAAAACCGTTGGCAGAATTATAGTTACAGAGAAAGATCGCTTCTTCATAGTAATGAATGTGACAGAGACAACCATAGAAACAGACAATGTTGTTGATGTTGTGGTCTTCAGTCCTGAGACTGGTTTGATGCAGCTCTCCATGCTGCTCTATCCTGTGCAAGCTGCTTCATCTCCCAGTACCCACTGCAACCCACATCCTTCTGAATCTGCTTAGTGTAGTCATCTCTTGGTCTCCCTCTACGATTTTTACCCTCCACACTGCCCTCCAATACTAAATTGATGTTCCCTTGACGCCTCAGAACATGTCCTACCAACCGATCCCTTCTTCTGGTCAAGTTGTGCCACAAACTTCTCTTCTCCCCGATCCTATTCAATACTTCCTCATTAGTTATGTGATCTGCCCATCTAATCTTCAGCATTCTTCAGTAGCACCACATTTCGAAAGCTTCAATTCTCTTCTTGTTCAAACTATTTATCGTCCATGTTTCACTTCCATACATGGCGACACTCCATACAAATGCTTTCAGAAATGACTTCCTGGCACTTAAATCTATACTTGATGTTAACAAATTTCTCTTCTTCAGAAACGCTTTCCTTGCCATTGCCAGTCTACATTTTATATCCTCTCTACTTCGACCATCATCATTTATTTTGCTCCCCAAATAGCAAAACTCCTTTACTACTTTAAGTGTCTCATTTCCGAATCTAATTCCCTCAGCATCACCAGACTTAATTCGACTACATTCCATTATCCTCGTTTTGCTTTTGTTGATGTTCATCTTATATCCTCTTTTCAAGACACTATCCATGCCATTCAACTGGTCTCTCAAGTCGTTTGCTGTCTCTGACAGAATTACGATGTCATCGGCAAACCTCAAAGTTTTTATTTCTTCTCCATGGATTTTAATACCTACTCCAAATTTTTCTTTTGTTTCCTTTACTACTTGCTCTATATAGAGATTGAATAACATTGGGGAGAGACTACAACCATGTCTCACCCCTTCCCAACCACTGCTTCCCTTTCATGTCTCTCGACTCTTATAACTGCCATCTGGTTTCTGTACAAATTGTAAAAGGCCTTTCGCTCTCTGTATTTTACCCCTGCCACCTTCAGAATTTGAAAGAGAGTATTCCAATCAACATTGTCAAAAGCTTTCTCTAAGTCTACAAATGCTAGAAACGTAGGTTTGCCCTTCCTTAATCTAGCTTCTAAGATAAGTCGTAGGGTCAGTATTGCCTCACGTGTTCCAACATTTCTACGGAATCCAAGCTGATCGTCCCCGAGGTCGGCTTCTACTAGTTTTTCCATTCGTCTGTAAAGAATTCACGTTAGTATTTTGCAGCTGTGACTTATTAAACTGATAGTTCGGTAATTTTCACATCTGTCAACACCTGCTTTCTTTGGGGTTGGAATTATTATATTCTTCTTGAAGTCTGAGGGTATTTCGCCTGTCTCATACATCTTGCTCACCAGATGGTAGAGTTTTGTCAGGACTGGCTCTTCCAAGGCCGTCAGTAGTTCCAATGGAATATTGTCTACTCCGGGGGCCTTGTTTCGACTCAGGTCTTTCAGTGCTCTGTCAAACTCTACATGCAGTATCGTATCTACCATTTCATATTCATCTACATCCTCTTCTATTTCCATAATATTGTCCTCAAGTACATCACCCTTGTGTAGACCCTCTATATACTCCTTCCACCTTTCTGCTTTCCCTTTTTTGCTTAGAACTGGGTCTCCATCTGAGCTCTTGATGTTCATACAAGTGGTTCTCTTATCTCCAAAGGTCTCTTTAATTTTCCTGTAGGCAGTATCTATATTACCCCTAGTGAGATAAGCCTCCATATCCTTACATTTGTCCTCTAGCCATCCTTGCTTAGCCATTTTGCACTTCCTGTCGATCTCATTTTTGAGACGTTTGTATTCCTTTTTGCCTGCTTCATTTACTGCATTTTTATATTTTCTCCTTTCATCAATTAAATTCAATATTTCTTCTGTTACCGAAGGATTTCTACTAGCCCTCGTCTTTTTACCTACTTGATCCTCTGCTGCCCTCACTACTTCATCCCTCAAAGCTACCCAATCTTCTTCTACGGTATTTCTTTCCCCCGTTCCTGTCAATTGCTCCCTTATGCTCTCCCTGAAACTCTGTACAACTTCTGGTTCTTTTAGTTTATCCATGTCCCATCTCCTTAAATTCCCACCTTTTTGCAGTTTCTTTAGTTTTAACCTACAGGTCATAACCAATAGATTGTGGTCAGAGTCCACATCTGCCCCTGGAAATGTCTTACAATTTAAAACCTGGTTCCTAAATCTCTGCTTACCATTATATAATCTATCTGATACCTTTTAGTATCTCCAGTCTTCTTCCATGTATACAGTTAATATACAGACAATATGGGAACCAAAACAATTATTATCAGGGGAGACGAAATTACTTCAGACGCAACAGTTCAGCACGCAGCTACGATTCAGGGAGAAATTCTCCACCACGTGACCGACAAGAAAGAAATTATGGAATCTACCAACAAAGCGACAGACCTGAATTCCATCAGAAATGGCGAGTTTCAAACAGGGCATGGCCTTCTCGTCAAGGTGAATTTGTAGAAGTTAGGTCTCCTAATCCCAATAACGACGCGCGCCAACAAAGAGACAGACAATGACTTGCACCGCAGGCAGCCTCGTGCGCCGGCTGGCTCAGCGAAAAATACCATAGACGCTAACCTTGAGAAAAATTTTAGCATTACTTACCGACGTATACAACATGATAATTGCGTTGAAGTTTAAACTCTGCGTACTAGGAAGAGTAAAGGTTTACATCACATTTCACATGTAAAACCATTTATTGAAAGAGAATCTGCTTTTTAACTTTGTCTTTGCCATAAAACGTTTAACTTCACATTTCTCGTATGCTTTGTCAGACTTAAGAAACTGTTAACATGCAACAATGTTTGAAGTTAAATATCGAGTCCAGAACCTATGGAACGTTTTTAAACAGAAATTACGAATGCATTGTTATAGTGAACAGACGACACAGTGTTGTATTTGTACATTCTTGCTTGTTAGTTGCACGATTACGTAACGACTATCAGGCTTACATACTTAGGACATATACTGGTACTGCTAATGAGTTTTTAATGCAACATTTTGGTTTACTTGAAGATACATTCTGGATTTAAAGTACTTTCCGTGAGATTCCAGACGACACAGTGGTTAGTTTATGTGACAGCTACAGGATTTTATCACGGCGCTACTAATGAGTGACAATTTACAATGTTGCTTTTGCGGTTTATCTGTTTTATATCTGCACAGTTGATCTGATTTCTTCTGGAAAATACAACATGTTTTAGTAGTAACTTTTGTGCTATAGCTACAAGGAGACAGCCTTTTCCGTAGCACAACAATACGTTAAAGCACAGTACTTCCTTCATCACAGCAATAAGCGTAATAACTAAGATATCTATACGCAAAGCATTTCACTTTTGTTTATCATGAGGTAAGTACATTGACTTCTGCAGAACTTAGCTTACGGAAGATGATAACTACGACACTTCCACAGAGATTATCTTACAACAAGACGCACAGTTTAGCGCTACAGTACACGTATTTGAGTGATTAATTTTGTACTTAAAACATTTATTTTTAAAACTATTTGAAGTACAATGATACAAAGGTTTTCTGTGATACATTTCATTCCATTGCTGTAATCTGTAACACCTGAGGGTATAATTACATTACTCCTCAGGGGGGTACACGCTTACTTTGTGTACCATGTGTATGGCAAGCACAAGGAGGCCTAGCTAATATGGTATTTGCTTATACAACTTTACACATCGGTACCATATTTCTCTAACACAGAATTACACAACTATCTGATCATTTAACTGAGAGAGACAAATATTTATTTTACTACACCAGTGACAGATGTTTACGTAATTACACGGTTGGATAACCTCACACTTATGAAATTGTATTTTGTCTGTACTTTGTGAAATGTTCATATTTTTTCGGAACCATTGTGATACTAAGAGAGCTTTGAATGATGTATTTGGTATGGATCATTATTTTTAAAGTACGTTTGAGGCAGATGACATTTTTGACATGAGCAGAGAATTTTTTTGGGTTTTGAAATTATTGGAGGAAGCTACGACGATTTTGAGAGTTGACTGAGGTGTTATGATGCTATTATTACGATGCCTATGTGTATTATTCTGTTGCAGTATATTTATGATCAATAAGCTGATGCTATATGAGTTATTTAAGTATGCTACGTATCTGTTATGATGAAATATTGAAGAAGTGTCGACGAATAAGGTAAGGAATAATGAGTAGTGGCTAGGGACTCTGGTTTGTGAAAAAGGTTGTTGGAAACCAAGAATCGTACTTTAAGATTTATGAAATGTATGTAAATGCGTGATGTATTACAATGCCAACGAAAATTGTTTGGACACTGTTATATCAATAGGATTTTGTTTCTACAGATGTGTAACGCAAATTCTTGACCTGTGAAATATTTTTATATGAGACTGTCGCTGTAGCGGAAACTGCTGTCGTAAATATTTCGGTAAGGAAGTTAAGTGACCACCTTCACGATATGCGTCGTGAGCACCTAGCTACGCGACAGACGCCTGGAAAAAAGCCATTAGTGTGTGCCTTTCAGAGGCACAGGTGGAGAAGGAGAAAAAAAAAAGAGGCCAATATCCTCGGTATTGACATTTCTTTGCCGAAAGCATCGCAAATACGACAAGCTCAAACTTGAAAACATATGATTACACTGTGGAGCTCTTAATTTATGATATTTACTAAAATGCCTAATGAAATGATGAGAAGCATTTTACATCTGTTGTCTTTGCACTTGAGAGATTGCTCATTTTGTTTAATATTTAGTTTATTGCTGCACTGAAGCATTGGTTAAAATAAAATTTTATAGATGTACTAATATAAATATTTTATGCCTACAGATCCAGTAAATAATAACTTTATATCACAGCATCTTTTCCTGTCGGTTAGATTTCGCGTTTGTAGCACGTCATCTTCGTGGTGTAGCAATTTTAATGGCCAGTAGTGTATGAGGGAACGTTTGTCCTTGTATATAGTTGTGATATGGACGCGGACCAGATGCAAGAATTAGTACGTATTACTGGGCAACCACCTCTCATACCGCCCTCTCCTTATCCAGCAGGAACCACTAAACATTACAAGACACTACAGCCACGACAGAAACAGTTACAGCCACTTCGAAGTTCACACAGGTAGCACCCCTGAGATCATCAGCCTCGTTATTTCCCCAAGTCTAATTGCTGTCTTAGAAACATTTTGGGGAGAAATCGAATCTTCAGCCTGACAGAGCACCGGAAAATTTATCTTCTGTTATTCACTGCACTGTTGCTGCCAGAGGTGGTCACACCCCACCCCATACTAAGCACATTAGTCACTTGTCGGATTGTATGTGCAAAGAGGTCAAGCAGAAAAAAAAACGGCGAACATTTCTGTCTACCAAAAAAATGGTTCAAATGGCTCTGAGCATTATGGGACGTAAAAGCTATAGTCATCAGTTCCCTAGAACTACTTAGACCTAACTAACCTAAGGACACCACACAACACCCAGTCATCACGAGGAAGAGAAAATCCCTTACCCCACCGGGAATCGAACCCGGGCGTGGGAAGCGAGGACACGACCGCACGACCACGAGCTGCGGACTTCCTACCGTTGTGCATGTTGCAGTTGTTTACGTTCTCTATGCCTTACATAGTTTCTACTTCACTTGTCTATACTGTTTTGTTGCAAAATAAACGCAAGCATGCAAAATTTCCGTTTGTTGCTTTAATTTTGGACACCAGTGTATACCAATAGGCGCTAAAGAATTAATACAAGATATGCCTGTGTACACTTATTACGTCATGTTCCTTCTTGTAGATATCTTCTAAATTGTGTTAGTATAGCTGTCTTTCACAATTTCTGATTCATTTTTGTGACACCTACAACTATTCTTGCCACGTGCTATACTGTATGTAAGTGACGTCATAAGCAAGTCTTGTTTTTTGTTTATAGGGCTCTCTTACGCACTCGCGGTTATGCTAGTATTACAGGGTGTATACCACTTTTTGTGTCTGTAATTAAAGTCTTATTTAGACCATGCGCGTTTCGTTTTATTTTCAAGGAATTTGCATGGGGTCTTAATTAAATAGAATGCTAATAATTTTAATTTTAGTCGCTGTTTGTCCGGTTACGCAGTCTAGTAACCGATTGACCCTGAATAATATTAGTACACAGTCTGACTGCATAGAATAACAACAAGAATGAAAGGAAATTTCCGTTAACACAATTAATTAATGAAGTCCCCAGCAACTATAAAAGCTACGAAACTAGAAAACATATGTGTAACTGTTCTGTGTGTGGAAATGTGATTCAACGTACACATCTGGCACGGTTGTTCCTCAATATGACAAGATGCTTTAAACGCCATTTACAATGAAGTAATTTAAAAAAAAAAACCAGAAATACTATGATTGCACATAGAAACCACAATTACACTCTAAAACATAAACACAAGCCAGATGCTTTGTTGACTGAACCTGTGACCAAGAGGCATTGTTATTTAGGAAATTTGAAATAATTTTTTTTTTTTCTATTACCTCATATATATTGGAGAAAAATACACTCTGATCATTACAACATCCCCAATCGAACAGCAACGGCTGTCTAGCCCATCAGAACAACTGCACACGACATGCTCACAACTAGTGCTGCAACTTTGGCTACCTCAGAACTACAACTGCCCACAGCAACTTCTCAACAAGCACTGCCAGTGGAGGCGGCTGAATAATACTCTTTGGCGCAATCTCTGGCGCTGTGACTCAGTGTAGCCACCTTTCAACCTTAGTGACTATCTTTTTAAATAATTCGTTTCTAATGTTCTACTAAACATAGGACTTACATTTTAGTAAGCTGCAGCTTACTGTCACGGAACACATTTTCACGTTGTGTAGATCAACTTACACCTAGTATACTTCATTTTATACCACGGGTAATAAGTCTTCAGTGCGCCAGTGCACCATTATGCCTCCCACACCGTAGCCGCTCGACCACCAAATGATCATGTTGGACAACTGTTCCTGTGAGCGTTACGTGTTCTCACCTGCCGCCATGTGGGGCTACGTCAAGAGTCACTCCTCAGACTGAACCCGCTCTTGTCTGCGAAGATCAGCTGTCGCCATTGCCCATTGTTCCGGTCCCTATGCTCCTGGCACCACCGGAAACGGTGCCGCCAACAGAACACAACGTACTGCTCGTCAGAAAAAGAGACCATCTTAATCCAGTCGACGTATCAGTGTGGAAAGTGGAACCGCCTGCTTTCCAAGCCTGTTAAATACGAATTGCATTACACCAGCTGTTTGACGTGGATGCCCCTTACCTGGAGCACAACGTAGCAGTCATCTGCTGCTGTAGGTGACTGTGCTTCTTCCACTTTCCCAATGATTCTTCCCCGTGTGACGTCATCCAGCCTATGCTGTAATGAAGAACAGCACCACAGCCGGCCAACAATTTTTGGCGTTATATTCACGCTGGCTTCCCGCTACGTGTCTGTGCACGGCTGTGACACGTCTGGCAACATGTTCCTACACTTCCATTTCTTTCCACCGAGTGGTTAGTATGTTATTGTACTTCATCTATAGCATCCTTAAGTTTTGCACACAAGATTATCTGACCTCTGAACATTCTACAACACAGCGATATCAGAAATATTGGTCGATCGTTGTGTTGATAATTTCTGCTACCCTCTATTTACGTGAGTGTGATGTGTTTTTTTCAATGGTATATTAAGATTAAAAGGGGTGCTACATCAACCAGAAATTCTATGATTATACGCTGTTAAGTCATATTGATGTGACCGCCTATCAACAGCTTGAATAACCAGCTTTTGCAGCACGAGACGTGTCAGTGAGGTTTCAGAAGGTACCGACAGGGACGTGGAGCTACGCCGATTCTGGTGCTGTTGTCAGCTGTGTTAGGTTTCTCAAATCCAGCCCGGTCGAATTGATCGAACAGATTCTCGATTGGATTTACCTCCAGGGATTCTGGTGGCCAGGGGAATGTGGTCGACTCACCCTTGTGCTCTTCCAAATATGCGCATACAGTCTAGGCTGTGTGACGTTCTGCTCCTAGATGCCATCGTGCCGAGGAAAAACAAGCAGCATGTGTGAATGAACATGGTTCCCAAAAAGGGAAGTAGGTGTAATCCGCTGAATTACAAGCCTATATATCTAACGTCGATTTGCAGTAGGGTTTTGGAAAATATACTGTGTTCGACCATTATGAAGTACCTCGAATAAAACGATTTATTGACACATAGCAAGGATTCAGAAAATATCGTTCTTGTGAAACACAACTAGCTGTTTATAATCATGAAATAATGAGAGTGCTATCGACAGGGGATTTCCAGAAGACTTTCGACACCGTTCCTCACAAGCGTCTTCTAACTAAACAGCGTGCCTACGGAGTATCGCCTCAGTTGTGTGACTTGATTCGTGATTTTCTTTCAGAAGGGTCACAGTTCGTAGTAATAGACGGAAAGTAATCGAGTAAAACAGAAGTAATATCCGGCGTTCCCCAAGGAAGTGTTATAGACCCTCTCTTGTTCCTGATCTATATTAACGACTTAGGAGACAATCTCAGTAGCCGTCTTCGATTGTTTGCAGATGATGCTGTCATTTACCGTCTTGTAAAGTCATCAGATGATCAAAAAGACTCGCAAAATCATTTAGATAAGATATCTGTATGGTGCGAAAAGTGGCAGTTGACCCTGAATAAAGAAAAGTGTGAAGCTATTCACATGAGTACTAAAAGAAATCAGCGAAATTTCGATTACACGATAAGTCACACAAATCTGAAGGCTGTAAATTCAGCTAAATAACGTAGATAATATTGTGTGTAGAGCAAACCAAAGACTGAGATTCATTGCAGAACGCTTAGAAGGTGCAACAGGTCTACTGAAGAGACTGCTTACACTTTGCTTGACCGCCCTACTCTGGAGTATTGCTGTGCGGTGTGGGATCCGCATCAGGGGGGACTGACGGATGACATCGAAAAAGTACAAAGAAGGGCAGCTCGTTTTGTATTATCGCGAAATAGGGGAGATAGTGTCACGGATATTATACGTGAATTGGAGTGGCAATCATTAAAACAATGGCGTTTTTCGTTGCGATGGGATCTTCTCATGAAATTTCAATCACCAGTTTCCTCCTCCGATTGCGAAAACATTCTGTTGCCACCCACTTTCATAGGGAGAAACTATCATCGCGATAGAATAATCAGGGCGCACACAGAAAATTTTGAGTGCTCGTTTTTCCCGCGTGCCGTTCGAGAGTGGAACGATAGAGAGTCAGCTTGAAGGTGGTTCATTGAACTCTCTGGCAGGCACTTTATTGTGAACAGCAGAGTAATCACGTAGATGCAGATGGTCCCCAGAATGACGAGATCACCCAGGGTATCCAATGAAAACATCCCCAGACCACAACGCTCCCTCCACTCGCCTCTTCCATTTGCTTTCCAACATTTCACGCCAACGGCCATCTGTCTAGTGGAGCATAAAATGTTATTCATCTGAAAACGCCTCCTGTCACCACTCATTGGACGTCCGGTTATGCTATTGGCGTGAAAATTTCAGCCTTCCTCCCTGATGAACAGCAGTCGGCATGGGTGACTGAGCAAGCCACCTGCTGCGGAGGCCCATACACAGTAACATTGTTTGAACGATCGGTGTTTGCAGCCCCTTGGTTCATCTGGGTGGTCAGTTGCGCAACAGTTACATGGCTCTTCACTCGTACACATCTCCGCATACGTCGTTCACCCCTGTCATGTCCACACCTCCACAGTAGCCGAGCTGCCAGTTTTTGCCTTCCACAGTATTCTGTAACGACGACACTATGTCAAGTTAGCTATTTTGGAATTGCATTCACCCTTGGGGCGAAGGACAGTGCTGTTACGGCAAGAAAGGAAGAATGAATTGATTTTTGGTGTTAATAAAGATCATCCTCCTTTACCTCCTCTGCATAACTGCAGATGACGTCTCACTGTGCATGCAGTACACGTGAGGCGCCTAATTGTTTACACTGCACTGTGTGGAATACGAAGGTTGTGTTATAGTTCACTAACCTGCTGTCTTCAAGTTGATGTCCCCCGAGCAGAAAACAGCACGCAGGTCGTAGGTTCTGTATCTGAAACTGACTTGTACCGAGGTTCTGTTCTGAAACAATGTATCACTTCTTTTGCAGACGACTCGCGTATTTTAATATAGCCACACAAGAAGACTACATGATATTAATACAACACCTCCTGATACAGCAAAGTAGATGATCAAACACAATGTGTGAATATTTACACTATTTGTGACACGTGTCTGTGCCTCATGACTACTGGAGTGAATCTTTTAATACTACGACAGAAAACATGTCTGTTCTTCTCGACTGCCTAATCCAGAGTGACGAACAGCCGGAAACACTTCGCACGCCATACCAGAAAAGGCATAGCCCGAACGCTTCCGAAGCTCTTCGTCTGCAATTTCGTCAGTCTTTTGTTTTTGGTTTAAATTGTTTTTAATAATTCTAAAATGACTAATTGATTGTCAGCTGTTGAGAGATATTTATACTAAAAAGTGAAGTCATTCCAATGGGTAGTTTAACTAATAATAATAACTACACTTTAACGCTTTGGTACCCTTACTCCGAACGCAGCAGCCAAACACATAGCAGTAGCATTATGCGGGCAGTCTTTCTCACGGGAATGGTACCGAATCTAACATCTGTCAAAGGTACCTCACACCACATTTCGTCATCTGTATACTTCTTGCATCTCCACTGCTCTGCGAACAGCTTCTTTGAGCCTAATATGATGGCTGACTAAGCCAGAAATATTACAATGTCACCTTTCGAACGTTAGATGAATCACTCCTTTTCCTCATTACGATAACGACTGCACTATTTTCTGCGTCCCCCCGACAAACTTTATACACACTCTGCTGCTAGTGCTGCCATCTGCCGTCTGTGAGTGGCTGCTCTACATTGACGTTGAGTATAGGTAGTGGTTACGTTAATGTGACTGCGCCGTGTAGAATCTGACAGATATTTCGGCCCTGGGGCTCTGTTCAGTTTTATTGATTTCAGTTGTTTCTCCTCGCCACTGACACTAATATCTGCATCACTCATCTTTGCACTGGTGCTAAGTAGAAACAACCTGGGGCTGTACGACTCTTTCTTCTTTAGTAAAGGAACACATAAAAAACAGAGTAATTCTTCCATACCTCTTTAACACTCCGTTTCAAGTCCTGTATCAACTGTAAGTGTCTTTACGCAAATCTGTGTACCCCCCGACAGTTTTTATATGTCACCACAATTTCGTTTGGTGTTCTGAGAGATTTTCCTATAATTTTCTCCTCCATAACTCGTTGGAGGCTTCACTCGTTGCTCTTGTAACAGCCAAAATTGTTTCATATAGCTTCTCTTTATCTCCGTGCGGTATGATTTATGTTACACTCACTTTGGAGAAATTTCTCAACAGTGACAGTATACCACGGTGCGCCCTCGCATCACTAACTGTTGCCGTACTTGGTCACCTTTTCTTTTGATGTTCACCTACACTTGCTTACATGCTTCTACAAAGAGCTAAATGTTTCTAGTTCTCGTAGGGATATTACACTACTTCCTCGTTATCTAGCCTACTGAGCATATAAGTGTTTCTAGTTGTTTTAGTTGCCGTTTGTGGTTCGGTGTCATTCATTATTGCTCTAACAGTTTCATGGGCAATGATACCTGTTTCAATGTGGTTATCCTCAAAGAGATCAGGTGTATTTGTTGCCGTTTTATGTAATATATTTCCACCATGAATGGGTTTCCGAACTACACTCCTGGAAATTGAAATAAGAACACCGTGAATTCATTGTCCCAGGAAGGGGAAACTTTATTGACACATTCCTGGGGTCAGATACATCACATGATCACACTGACAGAATCACAGGCACACAGGCACAGGCAACAGAGCATGCACAATGTCGGCACTAGTACAGTGTATATCCACCTTTCGCAGCAATGCAGGCTGCTATTCTCCCATGGAGACGATCGTAGAGATGCTGGATGTAGTCCTGTGGAACGGCTTGCCATGCCATTTCCACCTGGCGCCTCAGTTGGACCAGCGTTCGTGCTGGACGTGCAGACCACGTGAGACGACGCTTCATCCAGTCCCAAACATGCTCAATGGGGGACAGATGTGGAGATCTTGCTGGCCAGGGTAGTTGACTTACACCTTCTAGAGCACGTTGGGTGGCACGGGATACATGCGGACGTGCATTGTCCTGTTGGAACAGCAAGTTCCCTTGCCGATCTAGGAATGGTAGAACGATGGGTTCGATGACGGTTTGGATGTACCGTGCACTATTCAGTGTCCCCTCGACGATCACCAGAGGTGTACGGCCAGTGTAGGAGATCGCTCCCCACACCATGATGCCGGGTGTTGGCCCTGTGTGCCTCGGCCGTATGCAGTCCTGACTGTGGCGCTCACCTGCACGGCGCCAAACACGCATACGACCATCATTGGCACCAAGGCAGAAGCGACTCTCATCGCTGAAGACGACACGTCTCCATTCGTCCCTCCATTCACGCCTGTCGCGACACCACTGGAGGCGGGCTGCACGATGTTGGGGCGTGAGCGGAAGACGGCCTAACGGTGTGCGGGACCGTAGCCCAGCTTCTTGGAGACGGTTGCGAATGGTCCTCGCCGATACCCCAGGAGCAACAGTGTCCCTAATTTGCTGGGAAGTGGCGGTGCGGTCCCCTACGGCACTGCGTAGGATCCTACGGTCTTGGCGTGCATCCGTGCGTCGCTGTGGTTCGGTCCCAGGTCGACGGGCACGTGCACCTTCCGCCGACCACTGGCGACAACATCGATGTACTGTGGAGACCTCACGCCCCACGTGTTGAGCAATTCGGCGGTACGTCCACCCGGCCTCCCGCATGCCCACTATACGCCCTCGCTCAAAGTCCGTCAACTACACATACGGTTCACGTCCACGCTGTCGCGGCATGCTACCAGTGTTAAAGACTGCGATGGAGCTCCGTATGCCACGGCAAACTGGCTGACACTGACGGCGGCGGTGCACAAATGCTGCGCAGCTAGCGCCATTCGACGGCCAACACCGCGGTCCCTGGTGTGTCCGCTGTGCCGTGCGTGTGATCATTGCTTGTACAGCCCTCTCGCAGTGTCCGGAGCAAGTATGGTGGGTCTGACACACCGGTGTCAATGTGTTCTTTTTTCCATTTCCAGGAGTGTATTTATTGTAGGCAGCTTCCTGGGAAGTCGTTTAATATTGTTTCGTAGAAAGTTTTTCACACCCACCACTAAAAAAAACTAATTATCCCAGTCAGTTGTTGGATGATGAAAGTCTTTTGCAACATATATACTAGCGAGCTGAGGTTTTCCCTAATGTTTTCTATACACCTGGGGTGAGCCGGATGATCGACAAAAAATTACATTTATACACTCACAAGCCAAAACTTTATGACCAACGCCCACTGTGATGTTGGATGCGACTTGGTGGGATGGATGGTGATCTCTGCCGAAAGAGAACAACTGGTAGATGTACAAGTGTTTCGGAACGTACCGCTCATCGTGCATTTTGAACATGTGGCTCAGCAGACAAACCTCATGTGTTGATCCAACAATATCGTCAATTACGATCGCAATGGGCCCATCGGAATTCGACCGTCGATCAGTGGAAACAGGTCTCGTCTTCGGGTTACTCACCTTTTGGCTACACTAGGTCGATGATGTTCATCTCCATAAACGCAGTCATCTAGGTGAACGGCGGCTCGAAAGGTGCTGCCCCCCCACGGATGAGGGCTGGTGGTAGCAGTATGCTATGGGAGGTATGCTCCTGCGCTTGCTTGGGAGCTGTGGTACTTATCTAAGACATGCTTACAGTTGTGAACCACCTCCATCCCTTCATACTTGATTTCTTCCCCGATGGCAATGCCATCTTTCTACAGTATAATTATCCGTGTCTCAGAGCCAGAACCGTGCTGCAGTGGTTTGAGAAGCGTCGTAGTGAATTCACGTAGATGACTCGACGACCAAATTCGCCTGATGTAAACCCAGTCTGGCGCCATCACTGCATACGCAAATGAGCAGTCCGTTATTTACTGCGAATTACATTCCCTGTACGCAGACATCTCATGCCGCGTAGCTCCACGAACCTACAACCAAGTGTCGAAACCCGATATGCAGAATCACGATGTATTTCGTCCCAAAGACGGACAGACAAACTATTAAGCAACTGGTGATAAAGTTTTGGATCATAGCCATCCATGATACTCGTGCTACGTCTCGTTCAAAATATCTTGCATACATATTTAATTTCTGTCATTTGAGTTTCTTGTCTACTGTCTCAAATACACCATATTTTTACATGTTAGGCCTGAATGGAGTTCGCTTGCCCGATGAAGTAACGGCTTTCTGAGCTCAGTTTTGTTACAAAACACGTTGCTCTTTCCTGCATCGGCTCTGTTGTGGCAACAGCACTTCTAAATTACGCTACCTGTAACAAGTGTGTGTGTGTGTGAGAGAGAGAGAGAGAGAGAGAGAGAGAGAGAGAGAGAGAGAGAGAGAGAGAGAGAGAGAAAAGGAAACAGATGCTGTCAGAAAACATGTCATAAAAACTTTATGAGTTAAGTTACCATTTGCAACAAATTACGTTGCAGTATATACACTACTAGCCATTAAAATTGCTACACCATGAAGATGACGTGCTAGTGATGCGAAATTTAACCGACAGGAAGAAGATGTGATATGGAAACGATTAGCTTTTCAGAGCATTCACACAAGGTTGGCGCCGGTGACACCTATAACGTGCAGACATGATAAAAGTTTCCAAGCGATTTCTCGTACACAACCAGCAATTGACAGGCGTTGCCTGGTGAAACGTTGTTGTGATGCCTCGTGTAAGGAGGAGAAACGCGTACCATCACATTTCCGACTTTGATACAGGTCGGATTGTACCCTATCGCGATTGAGGTTTATCGTATTGCGACATTGCTGCTAGCGTTGGTCGAGATCCAATGACTGTTAGCACAATATGGAATCGGTCGGTTCAGGAGGATAATACGGAACGCCGTGCTGGAACCCAACGGCCTCGTATCACCAGCAGTCGAGGTGACAGGCATCTTATCCGCATGGCTGTAACGGACCGTGCACACACGTCTCGATCCCTGAGTCAATAGATGGGGACGTTTGTAAGACAACAACCATCTGCACCAACAGTTCGACGACATTTGCAGCAGTACGGACTGTCAGCTCGGATACCATGGCTGTGGTTACCCTTGGCGCTGCATCACAGACAGGAGCGCCTGCGACGGTGTACTCAACGACGAACCTGGGTGCACGAATGGCAAAACGTCATTTTTTCGGATGAATCCAGGTTTTGTTTACAGCATCGTGATGGTCGCATCCGTGTTTGGTGACATCACGGTGAACGCACATTGGTAGCGTGTATTCGTCATCGCGATACTGGCGTATCACGCGGCGTGACGGTATTGAATGCCATTGGTTACACGTCTCTGTCACCTCTTGTTCGCATTGAGGGCACTTTGAACAGTGGACGTTACATTTCAGATGTGTTACGACCCGTGGCTCTACCCTTCATTCGATGGCTGCGAAACCCTACATTTCAGCAGGATAATGCACTACCGCAAGGTTTTGTACGGGTCTTTCTGGATACAGAAAATGTTCGACTACTGCCCTGGCCAGCACATTCTCCAAATATCTCTCCAACTGAAAACGTCTGGTTAACGGTGGCCGAGCAACTGGGTCGTCACAATACGCCAGTCATTACTCTTAATGAACTGTGGTATCGTGTTGAAGCTGCATGGGCAGCTGTACCTGTTGTAAGAGGTCCATAATTAAAGAATTTGTTGTTAGCGCACTCGAGCTGATGTAATTTCGATGTATTGCTCACGCGCTGCCTGCGATATGTAAGCTAGAAGAGAATCTGAGACCAAAGAGCAGTATTGACTGCAGTAAGAACTGTGTGTCAGTAGTAATCTTTCTCATAAAAAGTAACTTTTGACATTCATCTCAATTTAAAGAATTCACTAATTTCTCCAATTCTTGGCCATCCCGATTATTGAAAAGAAAAATCAGTTCTTTCCTTTTATATAAGACAATTCTCTCAGCCAGCATTGCACTTAGCTGCGCCAGGAAAAATTTCTTATAGGAGCAGATATATACGCGTTGTCCGGCGGCCTAATTAAGGTAAAATTTTTCAGTTTATTCAGAACGATGTATCTGGGCCATGACGCAGCATTGCTGACGTCCAAAATTTACCAGGTCAAATTGACTGTCAGTTATTGAAAGGTTATAAGTGACCCACATTTTTTATTGAGAGATTAGTCACGTTTTTATTATTGATAGGTTACGCAATTTATTTTGTGGGGAGGTTACACTGAATGTGAACGACATAATTATATTTTTTTACTGTTGAGAGGTTTAGGAATTTTTCTGTTTTGAGGTTACACTAAATGAGAATATTATTTCTAATAATTTATTTTGTGGGGAGGTTATACTTGGCGACAACCGGCCAGGGTCGTATTTTTGTGAATTTCTAAGAAGTAGTCAGTTATATATCTGCTATTATTTACTTAATATTAAAAGTAGTTTGCATCTGGCGCAACGCTTTTACTAATTTGTCACTTTTTCTTTCACAGATCATCGGCAATTTATTGCTCTTTGTTGTAACTGTATTTGTTCCATTTTTCTTTGTCTTTGTTTGATTTTGTGCTTAACTTTAAGTTGTGAAAATGTCGTGAAAAACTGCTAACAGTACATTGCGAGTCATAATGGGTGAAAAAGCCGACTTTAATAATTTGACTGATAATACTAGTGACAGTCAGTGTCTTAATGATAATCCTCCAGTTACAGACAATCAGTGCGTACCGACCACCAGTAATGATTATAATCTAAATGATGAGAAAACAAATTCAATTGTGTCCAATGTAAATTTAACGACAATTGATGACGCGGCACTTTCCGTTACAATGAACGCTGTCCAGTTTGAAACACCTGAATTTGCAAAATTTACGTAGCGAACAGATAAATGTTTCTAACTAAAATGAACATTGTAGTCAAAATGTGTCAGATTTATTTGATTCCGCTCAAGTGGCCAACAGTGCACATCCGATTAGCAAACCTTTTCGTGAGTCAGACAATGACCAAATGGTTTCACAAAACGTGACAAATGCAGACACGCCATCACACAGTACAGAGAATAGAGTCGGTAATTTTGGCTTGGATCAAGTTGTAGCATTACTGCTACAATTCAATGAAAAGCAAGACAACAATTACAAACAACTTAATGAAAAACTAGACAACAATTCCAAACATTCGAATGAAAAACAAGACAACAATTACAAACAACTTAATGAAAATCTGAAACAGATTAATGAAAAACTTGACACCTCTACTGAACAGCTTACTGAACGGATTACAGCCGTTGCCAAGCAGTGTAATGAAACTAAAAAACAGCTACGTGAGGAAATTAAGGCTAGTGCTAAAAATAGTAGTGAAGAAATTAGATCCGTTGCACAAGAAATATGTAATACACATGCCGCCACAACCAAATTACTTAGAGATGAAATTAGTGCAGTCGCTAAACAATGTTCTGAAAACGCAACACGGTTACGCAACGAGTTTAAATTAATGTCATCAGAACTTTCACGCACACTGGATGCGAAAGTAGACCCGAAATTTGAAAAACAAAAAAGCCAAATTGACGAACGTTTTAATCACTACCTACAGAACAGAGAAACGCGTTACCGTAAATTTATACAGGAACAGAATAAACTAAAGAAACAAGTCATGGAAACAATTACGGCACAGATACAGGAAGATAAGCGTAAATTGTTTACGAAAGCAAAAACATACGTAGACAATAACATTGCTACAGTATCATACGAAATCAATACTATTAAACAGTTGAACACCGAATTGCATGATGAAATCTCCGATCTTAAAACAAAAACAGACACACACACAGTAGACTTTCAGACAGTGACCAACAGACTTGAACAATTAGAATTAATACAGGATCCCGATGCCAGTAAAGCAGACGTTAAGAAATTGAACAAAATTACCCGTAAAATCCAAAAGCAAATTAATGCTTGTGACACTAAAAATGATGATCAGATTAAAGCATTGACTGAAAAATTTGATGAATTGGCCAGTCGTATTGACGTTATCGAAAATAACAATGATACCAAATCAGACGATACGTCAACAATTTCTTTCAATCAAACACCCGAATTCCAAAATTTACAGCAGACAATGAGTGCGGTAAGTTCGTCCAATAATACAGTGCGTAGAAAAGTGTCGTCTTTACAGCAAGAGATGACAGAGATGAGAAATGTCTCAGCCTGTAACACGTTACAGCATACACCAGTCTCCGAACATTTCTCACACTCACACAGCCAATATACAGTAATTTAGGTAATTTACAGAGGGTACGTGACTTAAATTCCGAACAGTCACAGACAAACAGACTAGCATACAATCCTGAAGCTGCTCAGACATGTATAGACGATAACTTTGATTATAAGCAATTTTTATCCGCGAAAAGATTTAAGGTATTTAAAAATGACAGAACACAAATATACCGTTTGGTCTTGATACGACAATTTGCTTTTGTATTTTCACCAGCTTGGCATGTAACGCAGAAACTAAAATTTATTTGCAGTACCTAAGGGACCTCAGGGGATTCATTACACTTCGATGAATATAAGCCGCAGCGTGCACAGGGCCCCGAGCCGTAGTAGTGCTATTTCATCTTTAGTTTTCTGCACTGCTGCCTTCTCTTTTACTATCCTTTATATCTATATAGGATTAGGTATGAGTAAAGAAAACCTGATACGACAAGTTTTACCGAAAGTGACAGTTTCCATTAGAGACTCGCGAAATGACAGGAACTGCCAGCGTAATTTTAATAACAGAGCAAAATTGTAATCATCAATATGTACAAAATTTTCAGCTGTCGCAGACACATTTGGCAACAATAGAGGCTTTTCACCGCAACAGCATCAAAAGCAGCCCGTTAGTATACCAAACCAACAATGTAGTCTGCATGGTCAACCAAGCTTTAATGATTCGCCGCCTACACGTATAGCGTCGGCTCCACCAAATAGTAACGCACAGCAACAAGGAAATCACTACGTACAGAAAACACACCATTCAACTCACATCGCAATGCGCCGTATAGCAACGATTATTATGACAGACGTAAAAGTAATGAGCACAGTTTTCAGCGTAACAGTCGGTCTTACCAGCAGCAGAATCATCCGCAACAACAAATTATCATGAACGAACCAGACAGTCGGTATCATCCCGAACATAATACGTCAGGAAGAAATAACAGAACAGTACAAATAGTCGAAATACCACAGCATCCTCCCGCAAATAACAGTACGTCAGAAGGAATTTGACTAGATACAGTACAGGTTGCATCTTCCAGCTACGTAAGCAATACTTTTGACACACAGAATCTTGTTCGCGAAAATGTTATTACTTTTGACGACATCCGAGACACTCTTTTGCATGAAAAACCAGTTATTCAAAAAATGATTTCCCACCCTGTCATTGAAGTAAAGATAGGATCATCCACATTTTCAGCAGTAATCGACTCTGGATCACCTATGTCAGTTATAAATGAGGAAAGTTTCAACGAATGTAACGAAGAGAATACTTATCCTACGTTACCATTAGGCAAAACTAAAGTAAAAGGAGCAGTGTCTGGTAAAGGAGTAGATGTAAAATTACAGACACACTTATCGTTTTGTATTGCAGGTCATACGTTCCACACAATTTTTTGGATTGTTCCCTTATTCACAACACGTTATTTTAGGTACGAATTTTTTGGTACAACACTACGCAATTATTGACTTTCAAAATTCCTATTTAATGTTAAAGGATGAAAATGTATAACTGGCATTAGAATTTCAGCACTCTTTATCTGCAGAAGAACAAACAATTAATCGGACAGAGGTCATTTCTGCATCACGTAACATAAACTGTCATTCCACATTGTTCACAGATACGTATGTTCACAACTACAGTACACCAGACGAAGCCGACTATGACGTTATACAAATGATTTCGGATAAGGTTGAACAGACCAGTGCAAATACAGACGACGAACGTACGCAACTACGCAAAATTATTTTACAGCAAGCTCCAGTTTTTGACAACATCCCTGGTACCATGTCCGGTTTCATGTATGAATTTCAAGTTAAACAGCACGACACATTTAAAGCCAAACATTATCCCATTCCGTATATTCACGGAGAACAAGTTAAGAAAGAATTGCAAGCTATGCTTGACCAAGGTATCATTGAACCAGCAGTTAGTCCGTACATAAACCCGCTCCATATTGTTAAGAAAAAGGATGGCTCACTTCGGCTCGTACTTGATTCGCGTCACATCAGTGACATTATTATTAATGAAACAGATCGCCCTCAAACACTAGAAGAACTTCTACAGAAATTTCATGGTACTGCTGTTTATTCCACATTAGATTTGAGATCGGGATTTTGGCAAATTCAGCTCCATCCGAGCTGCAGAAAGTACACAGCATTTTCTGTTTTGGTGACTGTTATCAATTTTGTAAATTACCGTTCGGTTTAAGAATTTCTTCAGCTGCATTTATTCGCGGTTTTAATACTATACTTCCGACAGAACTTAAAGACAGAATCACAACGTATGTAGACGACGTTCTTATTGCAGAAGCTAACTGGTTTGAACATAATCAGATTCTGGAACAACTGTTGCAAACTTTTCGTGCACAAGGACTGACAGTTAATCTTAGCAAATCACACTTTGGCAAAACTTCTATAAAATTTCTTGGACATGTAATTTCAGCAGAAGGCATTGCGCCTGACCCGGAAAAACTTCAAGCTCTACGTGACATTAGTGTTCCAGCGACGATGAAACAACTACGCAGCTTTCTGGGTTTAATTAACTTCTTCCGTAAATTTATTCATTACTCTGCTTTAGACACCCCTACTTTGTGCCAACTGACGGGTAAAAACACTATTTGGTCCTGGGATAGCCAAGCGCAGTCTGAATTTGTCAATCTGAAACAAGCTTTGTTGAACGCACCACTTTTGTCACACCCAGATCTCACTAGAAATTTTACCATTGCCACCGACAGTTCTAACACAGCTTTAGGCGTACACATTTTTCAGGAAATTGATGAAGACGGTAATACAGTAATTAAAAACATCGCCTTTGCAAGTCGCATTCTGTCACCTGCTGAACGCAATTATTCTGTTACAGAACTTGAAGCATTATGTGTTGTATGGGCTTTTACGAGATTTAGGCATTTTCTTTATGGAAGACACACGACCGTTTACACAGATCATAAAGCTATACAGTTTTTACTTTCCGCAAAATTTACACACGACAGGAATTTAATTTTACAGTTGTTCACATTCCCGGTACACAAAATATTGTAGCAGACGCACTGTCCCGTTCTCTCTGCAACAATCAGCAAGACATCGCAACCAACTTCTGCCAAGCAAATTCTAGCGTCATGTATATTCAACATGTCGCATTTGAAAATTTCATTTCACCGTCATTACGAGACATAGCACAAGAGCAGAGTAAAGACAACGTATGGAAAGAAATTAAACACCTTTGGAAAGAGAAGAATAACGTTACCATTAGAAACCATTACACGGTACGCAATAACATTCTGTTCCGCCGCTCTCACCCTGACGGCAACAACTGGTTATTATGCATTCCTGACGAACTTGTTAAGAAATTAATTTGGTATACTCATTTGAGTTACGCATATTATGGAGCCAGAAAATGTTTTCTTATATTGAGACAGAACTGTTATTTTGCCAACATGGAGAAACGTATTCGACGAGTTTTAGCGTCATGTAAAATCTGCCAGAAAGCTAAATCCGACACGACTTGACATGTTCCTCCGTTACATCCGATTGTACCTGTTAAATTGAGACACATGGCCGCTGTAGACATTTTTGGACAGATTCCCAGAACTAATAGAGGTTTTTGCTACATCTTTGTCGCTGTTGAACTCACTTCGAAATTTGTTACCTTCACTCCGTTGTGCAAAGCTACTGCTAAATCTATTTCGAATGCATTTGTAAAACCTTTTTTATTTCATGTAGGGCATGTATTGAAAGTAATTTCCGACAATGGACCACAATTTCGATCTGCAGTATGGACACGTATGACCCAGGTATCACGCTTCTCCGAACCCTTGTGAACGACTGATGAAAGAAATTGGTAAATTATGTAGAATATACTGCCATAAAAGACATATTGATTGGGATACACACATACTCTCATTCAAGGATGTAATTAACTCCATACCAAATGATTCTACTATGCTATCTCCGACTGTTATGTTGAACCACCTAACAAAATTAAAGAATTAGTGTCCTCTCCTACATCTCGTCGACTACGCCACCATGAAATAATTGAGATTGCGCTCAACAACATCAAACGTGCCGCAGAGCGCAGGAGAAGACAGCAAAAACAGGTTTGTACACGCCGTGACTTTCACATTGGACAGAAGATATTAGTACGTACACGCATTATTTATCCAACTGAGGAAACAGTAGATGCAGTAAATTTGAACTTCTATACACAGGTCCATACAGAATTCGCAGCATTCCTCATCCCAATGTGGTACATGTTGAAACTTTGAGAACCAGAAAAAGCAAGGGGAATCACCATGTCTCCAATATTAAACCCTTTATTGAATGAACATACTTTGTGATTTATCACACTGTAATGCCTTTTCCGGTTATTGATATGAACACTTGCTGATGATTATCATATTTTTTCCTGGCAAGTGCTCGGCAAGGTAAGGTTAGCAGGTCGCTTTTCTTGTCGTTATATATCAGACCGTGCACATTTTCGATTTTTTGTGTATGTATGATTGTTTTCCTATCGAAAGTAGATATTTTGTCTGTATGCACTATGAAATGTTTAAGATGTAACAAACACCACTTTACATTGACATTTTGCATTATGATATCTCAACATCTTGACTATTTTACATTTTTTGCTACTACATTATGATACTGTGTGTACATTTTTCCACTTGAAAGCTGTCTATGTTTTTGACCTAATATGTTTTCTGTCATGCTATGCTGAATGCTTAATTATATTACAAGAAACAAGTTTTTATTTAATGGGTATATGAATTAAATGCAAGATATTAAATCCATATTCATCATTTTTCAGAAAGCAATACCGTGTAAAAGAAATGAATTAAACAACCACAGTGGTTTACTATGAAATGGAAATTTTACCATCAGAATGAAGGAAAGAAAATGCAATATATTGTCATGAAGAGTAAATGGATCAGAATTAGGAAGCATTAACCCGAATATACTGTACACATCGTATGATAGCAGTCTTGACTAATTGTTTTTCTTTCAGAATACAAGGCTATTGATGCAGACTGTCAGACAGAACTACAGATGTTAATTTTAGTGATGAGATATGCTAGAAGTAAGAAACTCTAAACTATATGAAGTAATGAATGATAATGAATAGTTGTACGAAGTAAATGGAAATACGAATATGCATACTGAAGTGTCTATTTTTTGCAGATGATAATAAATGATGATGAATAGTTATATGAAGAATATGCTAACATGAATAATGAAGTTTTTCTTTGCAGATGACGATAATGATGAAGTTTATGTATTTACTGTTAGTTAAGAAATGCTATGTACTTATTTAAGTATTTGTTGCAGTTCCTTTTGACAGTATGTCTTATGTCGCGTAGTGTAATGACTGAATGTTTTGGAAAAGACAGCTAGAGTACATACATATTAAGTACACGTTTCATTACCTGTTAATTCGAAGTTCACCATTTTTCAGCATAATATGCATTTCTTCTTTCAGCTCAATAATCCCTTTTGTATTTTTTCCAGGAGAAGCTTTTCGTGACATAATATGCTATAAGTAGTTAGTTATTAAACCTGTTCTAGTTCTTGCATTTTTTTTTACCCAATTGTGTCTATCATTTATGAATGTGATCACATATACTGTACTTATTTCATAACCTTGCTACAGCTGACTCATGACGAATGACGTTAATAATCCTTATTTCCAGCAATAAGTCAAAAGCAAATATTTTCATGCCCCAGCAATTAATTATCGATCCCAGTGCAATGCATTATTACGATTCCCAACTATTACCAGTATACAACTAAATAATGCTACCAGTTTAAGATATATTTTTAGTCCTAAGGATAATGCAAATTTTCTGTATATTGATTCCATTATGTCTATGTATTATTGGACTACCGACCTTGAGTAATAGTTCCAATGTCTTACATTTTAAATATGTCTTATGTCACTTACATGATATCATATATAAACACCAGTAGCTTGATGCTACACTCAATAGCTCCTGTTTTAAATGATGACTTGTGAATAACACTTAATAATGTTTTGTAACACTATATGAATACTTTGTAACTGGCCAATGAATGCCACTGATTCAATCAGATGAGTTATGAATAGTGTTTTGTAATACTCAGTACTTGCTACATGTTTAGTAACTGGCCAATGAATGCCACTGATTCAATCAGATGAGTTATGAATAATGTTTTGTAATACTCAATACTTACTACATCTTTAGTAACTAGCCAATGAGTGCCAATAATTGTTCATATCGGTTGATACACTAGTGTAAATCTATGATGACTAGCATAAGACGTAATGTATCCTTTACCTTCTGACTTAATTACCAGCAATTACTGCAATATCCGTTTGTCCTGTCCATCCTCATGATCATGGAGCACTATATTGCTTTTTGCACTAATTCTACGTTGCTGTAAGAGTATGGATTCTACAAGAATATGGTGTTGACATATCAAGCTGTCCACCACCTTGAACGATGGAGATGTTATTATGGTCCTACTGTTTGGTGTACCTAACGTACTACTAAAATAATAACATTGAATATTAATACAACATTTCAGTGTCTTGGCTACACTGATAAATACATCAGGGAAGAGAACTTCAGATTGTCTCACTTGGTGTTGTGCTTCTGCAGAAAGATATGGACTTTCAGTGCAGCTACGTGCAACCTACTGTGCTACAACCACGATGCAATTCTTCCCATTCCTTTCCTAGTTTTTATAAAATGGTGACGACTTATACAGTGCGTTTAAATTTTTGTAAAACGATAGAGACTTATGCAGTGCGTGTGCACTTTATTTAATTTCTTAATGTTTTTAGTTCATGTAAAAAAAAATGGTAAAGACTTATACAGTGCATATAAATTCATGTAAAATGATAAAGACATATACAGTGCTTGGGCACTTTATTTCATTTGTTAATGTGATCAGTTCATGTAAAAATGCTAAACACGTATACAGTGCGTGTGCACTTTATGTCATTTGCTAATATATTTTGCACTCATTGCGTATATACTTTGTCATTTCTGAATATGTTTTGTACTTAGTGCGTGTGCACTTTATTTAATTTCTTAATATGTTCTTCACTTATCAATGATGTATATACTATGTGATTGTAGCCTTAGTAAACTAAATAGATTATACAAAAATTTGGTGCTCATGGCAAGTCCAATTGACTCACCATCGCTGCCAAATTTTTGCCCCCAGTGGAGGGTTGCGTAAGAGGTCCATAATTAAAGAATTTGTTGTTAGCGCACTCGAGCTGATGTAATTTCGATGTATTGCTCACGCGCTGCCTGCGATATGTAAGCTAGAAGAGAATCTGAGACCGAAGAGCAGTATTGACTGCAGTAAGAACTGTGTGTCGGTAGGAGTAAGTTGTTGCTAGCGAGCAGTCGTGTCTGGTGTATCGTGTTGGCTGGGCTGGTCGTGTGCAGCGATGGCGGAGCCTGAGCGTTGTAGGATAAGGTAAAAGCAGCCTCACGCATATGTAGTATTGATACATCAAGTCCCATGAAATGTTTTTAAAAAATCTGTTAATAATAATCTTTCTCATAAAAAGTAACTTTTGACATTCATCTCAATTTAAAGAATTCACTAATTTCTCCAATTCTTGGCCATCCCGATTATTGAAAAGAAAAATCAGTTCTTTCCTTTTATATAAGACAAATCTATCGGCCAGCATTGGACTTAGCTGCGCCAGGAAAAATTTCTTATAGGAGCAGATATATATACGCGTTATCTGGCGACCTAATTAATGTAAGATTTTTCAGTTTATTCAGAATGATGTATCAGGGCCATGACGCAGCATTACTGACGTCCAAAATTTACCAGGTTAAATTGACTGTCAATTATTGAAAGGTTATGTGTTCCACATTTTTTATTGAGAGATTAATCACGTTTTTATTATTGATAGGTTACGCAATTTATTTTGTGGGGAGGTTACACTGAATGTGAACGTCATAATTATATGTTTTTACTGTTGAGAGGTTTAGGAATTTTTCTGTTTTGAGGTTACACTAAATGAGAATATTATTCCTATTAGTTTATTTTGTGGGGAGGTTACATGTACACGTCATCCAAGCTCTGTTTGACTCTATGACTAGGCGTATCGAGGCCGCTATTACGGCAAGAGTTGGTTGTTTTGGGTATCGATTTCTCAGGATCTATGCTCCGAAACTGAATGAAAATGTAATGACATGTCAGTTCTAGTATAATATATTTGTGCAATAAATACCTGTTTATCATCTGCATTTGTTCTTGGTGTAGCAATTTTAATGGCCAGTAGTGTAGAATAGTTGCGTAGAAACAAATTATTGTAATGTGTGAAAAATTTTATATTCATCATGTAGATTCAAGAAAGTGTTAAGTCGAACGTGTGCATTGTGGGGGAACTCAGCCAGGTCCACGAACTTCGTTCACGTGCAGTGATCGTGCGCTGAGGCTGTCGTGGGACGCGGCCTATGGGATTCGCGGCGGTTGTCCGGCCAACAGACGGCGGATAGCCCGCGGCCGTATCTTGCTCTGCTGGACATTGCTCCTGCCGTGACGTCACGAGAAGACTGCGCCCGTCAGATTTAGCAGAGCAGCGGGCAGTCGCCTGTCGGAGCAGCAGACAATCGCAGCCGGCCACACCCGCAGCCACAGCGACAGGTGGGCAGCCTAGCGCTGCGCAGCTGCAACTGCCAAGCGTGTGGAGGCGACACAGGCTCAAAGGAAGGCCTCGGCGCCTCTTCGTGACGTCACGTCAGCTAGGCACGGCGAACGCCAGGTCTGTTGCAGGCATACTCGTAATGGTGGCTCTCTGACACAGGAAAATGTGAAATTATTGGCGGTGGTTAACCAACACATATTGTTCTGAGAGATTTCTGCAATCAATTAATTGTGCAATTCATTACACTTCTTAACAAATAGTGTACTCCTAAACTTAATTTCCCACCTGTTTCAAGGATTGACATACAGAAACAACTTCATGGTCGAGCAGCAACAGAATTCGTGCTTCTTTACCTTATTTGTAAATCTGAGGAAGTTACTTTTGTACTGGATTACTTTTACAAGAAACGGTGAACATATTGGTGCTCTTCTTTAGGTGTCTTGGTAGACTATGGGGTGAGGAGCACTGAATGTTAATGAAAAATCTTGCGATTGTACACGTTGGGGGAGGGGGTGGGGAACAGACGAAGAGGCGAAAGAGATAATTGTTTTATCAAATAAAATTTTTTTATCTTATAAAATTTCTCCTTTCAGTTGCAAGAGGGGAATATTTATCTTTTCTAATGTGCATGTTTAAAAAAGTTTAAGCTCAGCAGTATTTTCGATGTTTGAAGCTATTTTGTTTCTTGTTTAGAATTCCTTTCGTTGAAAACGACTGTAATCTAATGACTGGCAACAGTTGGACATTTTCACATGTAAATTAGTTCACATTTCCAGTGACGATGTCAAACGAAAATAAATAAATAAAAGAAACGAGTTCATTGTAAGGGAGTTGGGGTAAGTTTCCATAACAAAATGGATCAAGTAAATACAGTTACTTGAATGTAAAATTTCCGAAGCTTGCAATGGGGCAAAGCATCTTGTCATATTGATCTACGTTTGTTTCGACAGGATTCAGTAATGCAGAACTATGATCTTCATTTGTAGCTTTACGACAGTAAGAAACTTTTTTAATCTAAATAAAACTGCAGAATCCAAAACAACACCAAACATTTTGTCCAAAATTAAGAGAATTATAGTGATAAGCACGCCCAGGCGTTCCTGCCTGCAACAGACCTGGCGTTCGCCGTGCCTAGCTGACGTGACATCTCTAATAATCACCAGGCAGGATACAAAACAGACACGCACACACAGTTTCATTTTTGGTTTTTCGATTTCTGTTGGCGATTGCATTCCAATCGAAGCACCCAAATGAATGCACACATTTAAATGGATGCGCAGTCGGACAAGCGAAAGCACAATAAAATTTCAACCAAAGTTATCATACTAGTAAGAGGCACATAATTTAGCAGCTGACCTAAAGTACGTGGACACCTATTAGCGGAGATTAATCTGCCGTGTTCCCACCCTGGCTGGCCCCTGTGGCTGAGCGGTTCTAGGCGCTTCAGTCCGGAACCGCGCTGCTGCTGCAGTCGCAGGTTCGAATCCTGGCTCGGTCATGGATGTGTGTGATTTCCTTACGTTAGTTAGGTTTAAGTACTTCTACGCCTAGGGGACTGATGACCTCAAATGTTAAGTTCCATAGTGCTTAGAACCATTTGAACCATTTTTTGTTCCCCTTTATATGGGCTTTAAATCTATTGGGTTCCTTCCAACGAGTCGTATGAACGTCTGTGGAGGAATGACAGCCCATTCTTCCCCAAGAGTCGAACTGAAAGAAAGCAGTTGTATTGAACCTAGTATCTGGAGGGAAGCTGACATAACTCATCCAAGACGTGTTTCAACGGGGTCAGGTCGGGAGTATGTGTAGACCCCTCCATTTCAGGAATGTTGTTGTCTACAAGCAGACGCTACTTTATGACAGGATCCACCGTCATGCAATCAGTCACCATCTCCTAACAGTTCCTCTACTGTGTACACTATACAGTGTTGTAAATGTGTTCATATGCTTCCGCTTTTATCTTTACATTAAGCGCGATAAGGGTACCACACAACAAAACGTGGGAAACGCCCCCACAGCGTGGTGCGACCTCCTCCCTTCTTCACTGTTAGCGCTACACATATTCGCAGGTAACGTTCTCCGGGCATTCATTACACCCGAACCCTTACATTGGTTTGCCACAGCGCATAGCGTCATTTTCATCTCTACAAATCACTACAGTCATCCACTGTCCGGTGGCTTTGCTCTTCACACCATCTCCAACGTCGCTTAGCACTGGCTGTAGAGGTGTCTGGCTTACGAGGAGATGCTCCGCCATTGTACCCAATTCTTTTTACTTCCTTACGTTCGGTTATTGTGAGTGATTGTCTCATGGCAGCGCTTTCAAACACAAAAGTGAATCCTTTCACTGATTTCATGCGATTTATTCACCCTTTGCAATGCTCGACGGTCCCTTTCCGTCAGTACACGAGATCTGTCTGATCTTAATTGGGTTGTGGTTGTTACTTCGCATTTACACTTCACAATTAAGTCATCAATAGTCAACTTGAACAGCTTAGATGGGTTCAAATTTCCCTGATGAAATTGTTGCTCAGATATACTGCAGCTATTCCACGTTCAGAATCTCCCTGCTGACCCACTCTGCCTTTACTGCGTCTCCACTGGCAGCACAGATCTCCCCACATCCCTTTACACTGGGAGATTCAAGTCTTGTGAAGTGACCAGTTCCGCGTTACGTAGGGGTGTTCCTATACGAACTTCAAGAGGTTGTAGATTGTGTCTTGATGAAGACATCAATGATAGAAATCTGTGTCCAGGAACGTCATCCAACTCAACAGAGCGTCAATGTTACAGGCGTCGGTGCTTTGACTTGGCCACCCCTTCGGAAAGAAACTTCACTTTGTATACTGGCAGGCCTTAGGCATTCAGTGATCGCGACTGATCGCCACAATCGCCCAGTTTCTGCGTAGACAGGCCTTATCTCCTATGAATACGTTGTTGCGTTGCCTCGGTGAATGCCGGTTTCTGACTCGTGTTTCAATCCGCAGTTTCCACTAAAATAACCAATGTTTTTCGGTATACAGGAGAAAGAAAAAGCTGTTTAAGGAAATCCGTTTCTGAAACTGACATCCACCAAGGCACCATGGCATCGCACTCTTAGGACATACATTGTGTTCGAACGTAATGAATTACCTTGAAGAAAAAGGTCTATTGACACACAGTCAACATGGGATTAGAAAACATCGTTCCTGTGAAACACAACTAGCTCTTTATTCACATGAAGTGCTGAGTGCTATTGACAAGGGATTTCGGATCGATTCCGTATTTCTGGATTTCCGGAAGGCTTTTGACACTGTACCACACAAGCGGCTCGTAAAGAAATTGCGTGCTTATGGAATATCGCCTCAGTTATGTGACTGGATCTGTGATTTTCTGTCAGAGAGGTCAAGTTCGTAGTAAATGACGGAAAGTCATCGAGTCAAACTGATGTGATTTCAGGCGTTCCCCAAGCTAGCGTTATAGGCCCTTTACTGTTATCTATATAAACGATTTGGGAGACAATCTGAGCAGCCGTCTTCGTTGTTTGCAGATCACGCTGTCGTTTATCGACTAATAAAATCATCAGAAGATCGAAACAAACAGCAAATGATTAAGAAAATATATCTGAATGGTGCAAAAAGTGGCAGTTGACCCTAAATAACGAAAAGTGTGATGTCATCCACAATAGTTCTAAAAGACAGTCTAATCTAAAACCCGTAAATTCAACTAAATACCTAGGTATTACAATTACGAACAACTTAAATTGGAAGGAACACATAGGAAATGTTGTGGGGAAGGCTAACCAAAGGCTGCGTGTTACTGACAGGACACTTAGAAAATGTAACAGACTGCCTACACTACGCTTGTCCGTCCTCTTTTAGAATACTGTTGCGCGGTGTGGGATCCTTACCAGATAGGACTGACGGAGCACATCGAAAAAGTGAAAAGAAAGGCAGCACGTTTTGTATTATCGCGAAATATGGGAGGGTATGTCACAAAAATGATACAGGATTTGGAATGGACATCATTAAAAGAAAGGCGTTTTCCGTTGCAACTGAATCTTCTCACGAAATTCCAATCACCAACTTCCTCCTTCGAATGCGAAAATATTTTATCGACACCGACCTACATAGGGAGGAACGATCACCACAATAAAATAAGGGAAATCAGAGTATCCATGTAGATGTAGGTGTTAGGAGGCAGGGCTTATCTATGCAGCAACTTGCTCCGTCTTCTCCACTGGGGATCTTGGCAATCAGTGGCAATCACTGGAAAACAAACAACATTGCTAGACGTTCCGCCTATGCTACATGCGAGGTCTCGTTTGCTGCCGAAGGGGTAGCCTAGTGACAGGCGCCGACACCAATAACATCAACGCTGTAGCGTCATTGGATGACGTTTCCTATCCTCGATTTGTTACTGGAAGCAGACTCCACAACCACTATGTGTTTGTAGTAACATTTGCGGGATACCCTTTATATCCGATGGCGGCAACTCCCTTAACCCGAGGGGAATCTCCAAAATCCTTGGTTAGAATCGTTGATGGGAATGATTTTCAAAAATAATATGAAGGCCTAATGTATGTGTAAGAGTACTGGGTGGTTATAATTAAAGTGCAGCTACTCAGAGGTCCAAGGTGGGCTGTAATTATCGAAGCGAAACTTGGTTCATAAGCTAATGCGTTAACGTAGAACCGATTTGCACTGGAAATAAATTAGTTCTAATTCTGGACACAAAGTGAAAATCTGACGCTGTATACTGTTTGTACGACGATACGACACCCTTGTTGTCATTTAACAAGTATTCAATCTGTATATTGAGCAAGCAGTAAAGGAAACAAAAGAAAAATTTGGAGTAGGTATTAAAATTCATGGAGACGAAGTAAAAACTTTGAGGTTCGCCGATGACATTGTAATTCTGTCAGACGGCAAAGGACTTGGAAGAGCAGTTGAACGGAATGGACAGTGTCTTGAAAGGAGGATATAAGATGAACATTAACAAAAGCAAAACGAGGATAATGGAATGTAGTCAAATTAAATCGGGTGATGCTGAGGGAATTAGATTAAGAAATGAGACACTTAAAGTAGTAAAGGAGTTTTGCTATGTAGGAAGTAAAATAACTGATGATGGTCGAAGTAGACTGGCAATGGCAAGGAAAGCGTTTCTGAAGAAGAGAAATTTGTTAACATCGAATATAGATTTATGTATCAGGAAGTCGTTTCTGAAAGTATTTGTTTGGAGTGTAGCCATGTATGGAAGTGAAACATGGACGATAACTAGTTTGGACAAGAAGAGAATAGAAGCTTTCGAAATGTGGTGCTACAGAAGAATACTGAAGATAAGGTGGATAGATCACGTAACTAATGAGGAGGTATTGAATAGGATTGGGGAGAAGAGAAGTTTGTGGCACAACTTGACTAGAAGAAGGGATCGGTTGGTAGGACATGTTTTGAGGCATCAAGGGATCACAAATTTAGCATTGGAGGGCAGCGTGGAGGGTAAAAATCGTAGAGGGAGACCGAGAGATGAGTACACTAAGCAGATTCAGAAGGATGTAGGTTGCAGTAGGTACTGGGAGATGAAGCAGCTTGCACAGGATAGAGTAGCATGGAGAGCTGCATCAAACCAGTCTCAGGACTGAAGACAACAACAACAACAACAACAACAACAACGTTAGTGAACAGTATGGCTATCGAGAAGGGAGACTGTGCGCTGTTAGTGAAACTTTTCCATGTGAATTGCAGCAATTACAGTGCTGCTTTGAGAGGAAGTTCTGAGGAGAGGCCCCATGTCATTAAACGGATTAAAGAAGATGTTAATGAGATTCGAAAACACATGCGAACTTGATGTTGTACTTGAAGGAGGAAGGCCACCTGTCCCAGTGAAAGTTATTGACGAGGTTGCTGTTGCTCTAACTGACCATGCAGCATGTGCCCTGGATGGCGGTAGTGGTCGTGCACGCCGTAGTCAACAGTACGAACAATTTCGCGATCTATTTTACGCTGGCACTCGTACAATATCCAGACAGTGCAGCAACTGAAACCTCGTGATCTGCGCCAACGTTCTGAATTTGCTCTTCGGTTTCTGGCACGGATCTATGTACTCAGTCAATATTGTATGGATTGACGACACAAATTTTACACTACAGTATGCACCAAATACACAACTGGCGAATTCTGGCAGCAGTAAAACTGCTTGTTGTGCTCGAAGTGCGTCTGCACTCGCCATATGTGACTGTGTAGTGTGGATTCACAAGCACCTTTGTCGTCAGTGCGTTCTTCTGTGAAGTGGATACAACAAGAAGGCCTGTCAGGTGTCCCATGACGTCTGCACATTATCGAGACCTGGTTGTGATTCCTGTTTTGGAAGAGCACAATTGCGTGAAAACCACTGTTTTCGTGCAAGATGGGACAACACCTTAGGTGGGTCGTCCAGTGAGAGATGTGCTTAATGCTACTTCCCATAAACGTGTTAGTTTTTAAGGTTTTCTAGATGGGCATCGAAAGTGTGCAAATAAGGGCAGCTCGTTTTGTATTATCACGTAATAAGGGAGAGAGTGTAGCAGATATGATACGCGAGTTGGGATGGAAGTCATTAAAGCAAAGACGTTTTTCGACGCGGCGAGATCTATTTACGAAATTTCAGTCACCAACTTTCTCTTCCGAATGCGAAAATATTTTGTTGCGCCCATCCTACATAGGTAGGAATGATCATCAAAATAAAATAAGAGACATCAGACCTCGAACAGAAAGGTTTAGGTGTTCGTTTTTCCCGCGCGCCGTTCGGGAGTGGAATGGTAGGGAGATAGTATGATTGTGGTTCGATGAACCCTCTGCCAAACACTTAAATGTTTATTGCAGAGTTATTATGTAGATGTAGATGGGCTGCAAGATCACCTGATCTTCTTAATCCATGTGACTTTTAGCTGTTGGGATATCTATTAAAAAAAAAGAAAAAAAAACCTCATTTGCCATGGACACTGATCTGAAGGGAAGGACAGTGTGCAGGAACACGTTGCTCATATTGCACCGGAACTGCAACACTTCTTCACGAGATTTTATGGATGAGGCATCTCGTCGACGTCTCCTATCCTCATACTGATCAAATTGCGTAAGCGACAGATAATAAAATAAACATTATGGCTTACTCACTTGTTTGGCCCATTCTGCCCACGTCCCATTTTTAATCCATTACATATGGAAACATTAGAAGACTACACTGGACTTGCGGTATGTTTTGGGAGGCGACAAGCGACTCTTGAGTTACCGCCCTAACAGCAATCATTCAAATTAGTAAACCATCCACATGACTACCTGTCCCATGTGTCCGCTAAATTGATTTCACCCTTTAACCCTTTGAGCCCCAGTGATTTCTGCCTGAACCCACCATTATATTGTTTTTTGAAGAACCAGTGCCTTTCGCATGAAACTACTGATGATACTGCAACACAAAGACTTCTAGTGATATTTCCGGACCACGGCATTACTGCACTTGGCTTTCTGTGGCCGGTGTCGCAAATATGCGGTGACGTTGCAGCAGTAAACAAGTACAGCGGTGAGCGCATTGAATTGAGAGTGATTTCAAGACAGTTGCGCACATACTATCAAGTGGTTCAGCGAGTCCTTGTGAAATATCCCGATAACATCTCAATGATAAGCCAACCGAAGAGCCATCACTCCCAGGTGCATATGGTAATCGACTAAAGTACTGACGTACGTCTGTGAGTGTAGTGCACTGCAGAAATCACTTAGAGCGTACAGAGCAACAGTCGTCGTAGCGATTTTGCTATGAAATTGTAGGAAATTCTGACAAAATTTATAGTGGCCATATTGGGAGATCATTGACAGTCAAAGTAAGTATATGTAAGTTATTGCAATAATTTTCTACTACGGGTTTTATGAGTATTATCGAAATGAAACCACTGTGATAGTATATACACTACTGGCCATTAAAATTGCTACACCACGAACATGACGTGCTACGGACGCGAAATTTGACCGACAGCAAGAAGATGCTGTGATATGCAAATTTTTCAGAGCATTTACACAAGGTTGGCGCCGCTGGCGACACCTACAACGTGCTGACATGAGGAAAGTTTCCAACCGATTTCTCATACACAAACAGCAGTTGACCGGCGTTGCCTGGTGAAACGTTGCTGTGATGCCTCGTGTAAGGAGGAGAAATGCGTACCATCACGTTTCCGACTTTGATAAATGTCGGATTGTAGCCTATCGCGATTGCGGTTTATAGTATCGCAACATTGCTGCTCGCTTTGGTTGAGATCCAATAATTGTTAGCAGAATATGGAATCGATGGGTTCAGGAGGGTAACACGGAACGCCGTGCTGGATCCCAACGGCCTCGTATCACTAACAGTCGAGATGACAGGCATCTTATCCGCATGGCTGTAACGGATCGTGCAGCTACGTCTCGATCCGTGAGTCAACAGATGGGGACGTTTGCTAGACAGCAATCATCTGCACGAACATTTCGACAACGTTTGCAGCAGCATCGACTATCAGCTCGGAAACCATGGCTGCAGTTACCCTTGACGCTGCATCACAGACGCGAACGCCTGCGATGGTGTACTCAACGACGAACCTGGGTGCACGAAAGGCAAAACGTCATTTTTTTCGGTGAATCCAGGTTCTGTTTACAGCATCATGATGGTCGATCCCTGCGAAACCCTACATTTCAGCAGGATAATGCACGACTACATGTTGCAGGTCCTGTATGGGCCTTTCTGTATACAGAAAATGTTCGACTGCTGTCCTGGCCAGCACATTCTCCAGATCTCTCACCAACTGAAAACGTTTGGTCAATGGTGGCCGAGCAAATGGCTCGTCACAATACACCAGCAGTCACTACTCTTGATGAACTGTGGTATTATGTTGAAGAAGCATGGGCAGTTGTACCTGTACACGCCATCCAAGCTCTGTTTGATTCGATGACCAGGCGTATCAAGGCCTTTAATACTGCCAGAGGTTATTATCCTGGGTCCTGATTTCTCAGGATCTGTGCACCCAAATTGCGTGAAAATGTAATCACATGTCAGTTCTAGTATAATGTATTTGTCCAATGAATACCCGTTTATCATGTGTATTTCCTCTTGGTGCAGCAATTTTAATGACCATTAGTGTAGTTGTGAATGACGATTTATTAAATTTTTAAGGACAATTTTTGTTATTTACAACAATAGTTTGTTTTAGGAATTATGACTTGAAATAAATGGGTGTGAATTCCTAAGGGACCAAACTGCTGAGGTCATCGGTACCTAGACTTACACACTACTTAAACTAACTTATGCTAAGAACAACACACACATCATTGTCCAAGGGGGGACTCGAACCTCCGGCAGTATGGGCCCATTATGACTTGATAGAAGCTTCGATAAGTGGGGATTTGTTTTAACAGAAATGCTTTGAAATGCATCACATGAAATGATCAATGAAAGGTTGAAACTATATGTTCCAGTGCTTCCAAAGTGAAACTGTCTCTTAAAAAAATTGACTGTTTACTTTTCTCTAATGCTTACTCATAGTCATTGCTTGCTATGACTGTTGAATAACATCGGGGATGGGCTACAATCCTGTCTCACTCCCTTCCCAACCACTGCTTCCCTTTCATGTCCCTCGACTCTTATAACTGCCATCTGGATTCTCTACAAATTATAAATAGCCTTCGCTTTCTCTAAGTCTACAAATGCTAGAAATGTAGGTTTGCCTTTCTTTATGTCTTTTCTAAGATAAGTCGTAGGGCCAGTATTGCCTCACGTGTTCCAACATTTCTACGGAATCCAAACTGATCTTCCCTGAGGTCGGCTTCAACCAGTTTTTCCGTTCGTCTGTAAAGAATTCGCGTTAGTATTTAGCAGCTGTGACTTATTAAACTGATAGTTCGGTAATTTTCACATCTGCCAACACCTGCTTTCTTTGGAATTAGAATTAGTATATTCTTCTTGAAGTCTGTGGGTATTTCACCTGTCTCGTACATATTGCTTACCACTCGGTTGAGCTTTGTCAGGGCTTGCTCTCCCAAAGCTATCAGTAGATCTAATGGAATGTTGTCTACTCCCAGGGCCTTGTTTCGACTTAGGTCTTTCAGTGCTCTGTCAAACTCTTCGCGCAATACCATATCTTCCATTTCTTCTACATTTCCATAATATTGTCCACAAGTACATCACCCTTGCATAGACCCTCTATATACTCCTTCCACCTTTCTGCTTTCACTTCTTTGCTTAGAACTGGGTTTCCATCTGAGCTCTTGACATTCATGCAACTGGTTCTCTTTTCTCCAAAGGTCTCTTTAATTTTCCTGAAGTCAATATCTATCTTACCCCTAGTGAGATAAGCCTCTACATCCTTGTCCTCTAGCCGTTCCTGCTTAGCCATTTTGCACTTCCTGTCGATCTTATTTTTGAGAAGTTTGTATTCCTTTTTGCCTGCTTCATTTACTGCATTTTAATATTTTCTCCTTTCATCAATTAGATTCAATATTTCTTCTTTTACCGAAGGAGTTCTACCAGCCCTCGTCTCTTTAACTACTTGATCATCTGCTGCCTTCACTACTTCATCCCTCAAAGCTACCCATTCTTCTGCTACTGTATTTCTTTCCCCCATTCCTCCCTTATGCTCTCCCTGAAACTCTGTACAACCTCTGGTTTAATCAGTTTATCCAGGTCCCATCTCCTTAAATTCCCACCTTTTTACCGTTTCTTCAGTTTTAATCTACAGTTCATAACCAATAGATTGTGGTCAGTCCACATCTGCCCCTGGGAATGTCTTACAATTTAAAACCTGGTTCCTAAATCTCTGTCTTACCATTATATAATCTATCTGATACCTTCTAGTATCTCCAAGCTTCTTCCATGTATACAGCCTTCTTTTACGATTCTTGATCCAAGTGTTAGCTATGATTAAGTTGTGCTCTGTGCAAAATTCTACCAGGCGGCTTCCTCTTTCATTTCTTAGCCCCAATCCATATTCACCAACTACGTTTCTTTCTCTCCCTTTTCGTACTATCGAATTCCAGTCACCCATGGGCTTCGTGTCTATCTTGGCCACAGTAATGCGTTCACTATGCTGTTTGTAGAAGCTTACCCACACTCCTAACTTTTTATTCATTATTAATAATAGTATGATAATAAACCTTTGTTATGTGAAAATTTTAAACTGTTTTTCTTCGTGTTGTTAGTAGTTATAGTCCGTCTCAGTAGCGTAGCGTTAACGTTTCCCCCTACCACGCATGGGGACCGGGTTCAGTTCTCGGCAGAGGACTGGGTGTTGTTTCCTTCATCATCTTTTTCATCATCACTGACTCGCAAGTCGACGAAGTGGCGGCAACTGAAAAGGACTTGTGTAATACGGCGGCCGAACTCCCCTGAATGGGGCCCCCAGCCAACAATACCATAAGATCTTTTCCATTTATTTGGTAGTCATAGGCTTAACTGTTTGTTGCTGACAGCCTGCATTAGAGGCTATCACAGTTACGAGAATCTAAATGAACCTCTGTGCTTAAATAATGTTGATGATAGCTGGCCCAGTGTTATGGCGCATTGTCATCTATAAAAAGTGCGTCCTTCTTTGGAACAAGAAGTCCCTGAATGGCTGTAAATTGTCTGTTTGTTTATCTGGACAAGAGGACCCAGTCCATTCCATGTAAGCACAGCCCACACCATTATGGAGCTACCAAGTTTGCACAGTACCTTGTTCACAACTTGGGTCCATGGCTTCGTGAGATCTACGCCACACTCGAAACCTACCATCAGCCCTCACCAAGTTAAATCAGTGCTCATCTAACCAAGCCAAGGTTTTCAAATCGTCTGGAGTCCAACCGATATGTTGACGAGCCTAGGAGAGGCGCAGCATTCGATGTCGTGCTGTTAGCAAAGTCATTCGCGTCGGTCGTCTGCTGCCATAGCCCTTAACGCCAAATTTCGCCGCACTGTGCAAACGGATACATTCGTTGTTACGTCCCACATTTTGTGCAGTTGTTTCACGCGGTTTTTCTTGTCTACTAGCAACGGCAACACTTTGCAAATGCCGCTGCTCTCGATCGTTAAGTGAAGGCCGTCGGCCACCGCGTTGTCCGTGGTGACAGGTAGTGCCCGAATTTTGGTATTTTCGGCGCACTCTTGACACAAAGGATTTCGGAATATTGACTTCTCTAATGATTTCAGGAATGGAATATCCCATGTGTCTAGCTCCTCTCCACTTTGAAAGTCTGTTAATTCTCGTCGTGCGCCCGTAATCACGTCAGCAACTTCTTCACATGAATCACCTAAGTACAAATGAGAGCTCCGCCAATGCAGTACATGTTTATACCGTATCTGCGCGATACTACCGCTATTTATGTATGTGCTTATCGCTACCCCAAGTTTATCTCCTCTATGTAACTCAGAATGTTAGACACTTACATGTTCAGAGGTGTGAGAGAAAAAGTTATAAAACCTTTAGTACAACATTTTGAGCAGTTGAATGTTTTATTGAGAAACGAAGTTATAATGCGTAACAAAACGTTGCTTTTTTTACTGAACCACCTAAAAATGTCCCTAATTGTATTAATGAGACTTGTTTTCTACAATTTCAACTATCACCCTTGTTACTGCCGTTTGCTTTCGCAAAGTAACCCCTGTAATCTACGGAAATAGTTGCTTTCGATTTCCAGCAGCTGAAGATAATTTGTGTATAACTTAACTGTCATACCGAATAGCCTACCCGTATAACTTATTTATATCACGTTACCCATACTTAATCAGGTCTCCAGACTCATCGGCAGCAGCAAAAATTTTCCAAGAAATCTACAAACACGTTTCTCCACTTGTAAACAAAATGATTTTGTGGTCAGCTCAGGTACAATTAACGTACTTGTAGCTTCCATCACTAATGGCAGTACTATGCGAGAACACACTGTAGCTGACCAGTACGCTGGGTGTTGACCATACTATCCACAAATATTATACACTCCTCGAAACTGAAATAAGAACACCGTGAATTCATTGTCCCAGGAAGGGGAAACTTTATTGACACATTCCTGGGGTCAGATACATCACATGATCACACTGACAGAACCACAGGCACATAGACACAGGCAACAGAGCATTCACAATGTCGGCACTAGTACAGTGTATATCCACCTTTCGCAGCAATGCAGGCTGCTATTCTCCCATGGAGACGATCGTAGAGATGCTGGATGTAGTCCTGTGGAACGGCTTGCCATGCCATTTCCACCTGGCGCCTCAGTTGGACCAGCGTTCGTGCTGGACGTGCAGACCGCGTGAGACGACGCTTCATCCAGTCCCAAACATGCTCAATGGGGGACAGATCCGGAGATCTTGCTGGCCATGGTAGCTGGCTTACACCTTCTAGAGCACGTTGGGTGGCACGGGATACATGCGGACGTGCATTGTCCTGTTGGAACAGCAAGATCCCTTGCCGGTCTAGGAATGGTAGAACGATGGGTTCGATGACGGTATGGATGTACCGTGCACTATTCAGTGTCCCCTCGACGATCACCAGAGGTGTACGGCCAGTGTAGGAGATCGCTCCCCACACCATGATGCTGGGTGTTGGCCCTGTGTGCCTCGGTCGTATACAGTCCTGATTGTGGCGCTCACCTGCACGGCACCAAACACGCATACGACCATCATTGGCACCAAGGCAGAAGCGACTCTCATCGCTGAAGACGACACGTCTCCATTCGTCCCTCCATTCATGCCAGTCGCGACACCACTGGAGGCGGGCTGCACGATGTTGGGGCGTGAGCGGAAGACGGCCTAAGGTGTGCGGGACCGTAGCCCAGCTTCATGGAGACGGTTGCGAATGGTCCTCGCCGATACCCCAGGAGCAACAGTGTCCCTAATTTGCTGGGAAGTGGCGGTGCGGTCCCCTACGGCACTGCGTAGGATCCTACGGTCTTGGCGTGCATCCGTGCGTCGCTGCGGTCCGGTCCCAGGTCGACGGGCACGTGCACCTTCCGCCGACCACTGGCGACAACATCGATGTACTGTGGAGACCTCACGCCCCACATGTTGAGCAATTCGGCGGTACGTCCACCCGGCCTCCCGCATGCCCACTAGACGCCCTCGCTTAAAGTCTGTCAACTGCACATACGGTTCACATCCACGCTGTCGCGGCATGCTACCAGTGTTAAAGACTGCGATGGAGCTCCGTATGCCACGGTAAACTGGCTGACACTGACGGCGGCGGTGCACAAATGCTGCGCAGCTAGCGCCATTCGACGGCCAATACCGCGGTTCCTGGTGTGTCCGCTGTGCCGTGCGTGTGATCATTGCTTGTACAGCCCTCTCGCAGTGTCCGGAGCAAGTACGGTGGGTCTGACACACCGGTGTCAATGTGTTCTTTTTTCCATTTCCAGGAGTGTAAATATTGTGCGTATGTTGAACATCTCCTCCTAAATCACTGGACCGATTTCAAAAAACTTGGTACGCATGTGCCTTTCTGTCAGGCAACAACTGCTTTGGGTGTAAGAACTACCTAACTATCATAGTTTAGGAGATATGACGGCATAAGCAACGAGATGTGCGAAAAAATACTGTATCACCCGTGAAGTTTTAATACTTTCATTCTTTACTACAGGGATTCTCTTAGAATCGAATCATCTTACGGAAATCCCTGACATCGGTTGCTCTTTTGACAGCATTCAGCTACTGCCAAGCGCAACGGGCTGTAGACGAAAATAATGACCGTCTCTAGAGCTATGAATATGTGTAGCCATAGAGACGTTTACAAAATCGCGTTGTAGACACGCAAAGTAGCTGCGCCCATTGTACAGAAACTGTTTCGTAATTTAAAAAGTCATTTCACTAATACATAGTATTTTCCGATGTTACATTATAAACACAGTTCATTTTCTGTTTTCGTCTATAACAGAAAACTGACGCAATGAATAAACGAGGGATGCGGTGTCTGTCAGCTAGTTTAAGGAAAAAAGGCTAAAGTATGCTGTTGACATAAAGTAACACTTCAGCCACAAAGTTTCCCAGTTTTTTGATATTTCATTTTACATACATCGAGAAGCCATGACTTAGTTCCTTAGAATATTGTAATTCGGGCAGCCGTTAAACTGCATAATGAATGGAAGTAAGACGAACAGCAAGACAGTTGTAATTGGCGGTTTCTTTGTTGTCACAACCGGTTTCTCTGAATTAAAACAGCATCTTCAGGTGAATTGCATAAGAAGGAAAGATCTTACGTAATACGTGTGTACTATAAGATTCTTTTTAAAAAATTCTAACCTCTCAATAACAATGTTGCGATTTTAACTTGTGTGATCTCCATTTCATGGATTCCACACGGATGTGCTTATCGGCTTGACATTTATTCATAATGGTGTGCGGGTGAGTAAAGGGGGAGGGGTTTGAGAAAGCGTCGGTAGGTGGGGTTAGCCATTTAGCTCGTTGGAGGTCCCAATTTTGATCATTCCTTATTTATGTGTCTCATTTAAAGTGATTGTATTTATATATAGCTTTTTTTCTCGTGGAGCGCCACCGCACTATTCACTTCGATGTCCTGTTTTATTTATTTTGACGACTTAACCCTATTAAGGGATTTGATTTTTGACTACGAACGTTGGGGATGTCTTGGTGCGCAATTGTGTGACTGTTGGTAACTACGTTTTAATTCTGATATTTCTGTCAGTTTAAATACCGGGTGATCAAAAAGTCAGTATTAATTAGAAAACTTAATAAACCACGGAATAATGTAGATAGGGAGGGAAAAATTGACACACATGCTTGGAATGACATGGGGTTTTATTAGAACAAAAAAAAGTTCACAAAATGTCCTACAGATGGCGCTGGACAGCAGAACGTCAGTGACTGCTCATGACAATTGTGTATAAAAGGAGCTGTAATGAGAGAGAGAGTCAGATACGCCAGCAGTCGCAGCATGTTGACATTACCTGAAAAGGCGCTTTTAGTGAAGCTGTATTATCAGAATGGGGAATGTGCTAGTTCAGCGATACGATCCTATCGCCGTAGGAAGGGGATTCGAATGGGTAAAGGTCCGTTGACAAATGCAGCTGGGGCGATAATGATTTCCAAGTTGGAAGCCACGGGTTGTTTAGACGATAGACCACGTAGTGGCCGACCGAGCACAAGGTGTAATGCTGCTGAATCAGTTGAGGAAGAAATACAGACTGTAGCGGGTTCGTCTACGCACGGGAAAGTCAGCGCTCGTGCAGTCGCTCGTCGCACCGGCATTCCATACACTACTGTTTGGTTGGCACTTAGGCGTACCCTCCGATGCTATCCGTACAAAATCCATCGACATCATGATCTGTTACCTGGCGATTCAGTGAAGCGGAGAACATTTGCGGCGTGGGCGTTTAAAAGATGGCGGAAGACGACGATTGGTTGAGTAACGTGTTGTGGACCGACCAAGCTTATTTCACCCTCCGAGGGTCTGTCAACGCTAACAACTGCAGGGTTTGGGCTACCGAAAATCCTAGAACTGTCGTGGAAACTCCATTGCACGACGAGAAAGTCACGGTATGGGTTGGATTTACCACATCTACTGTTATCGTGCCTTTTTTCTTCGAGGAAATGCGTGATTCTCGTTTTGTAACTGCTACCGTGACGGGTGAGAGGTACACCGATATGTTACAGAATCGCATCATCCCCAGCGTGGCTGATAAACACCTGCTGGAACGTACGATGTTTATGCAGGATGGCGCTCCACTCCATATTGCTAGACGCGTGAAAGATCTCTTGCGCTCGTCGTTTGGTGATGATCGTGTGCTCAGCCACCACTTTCGTCATGCTTGGCTCCCAGGTCCTCGGACCTCAGTCCGTGCGATTATTGGCTTTGTGGTTACTTGAAGTCGCAAGTGTATCGTGATCGACCGACATCTCTAGGGATGCTGAAAGACAACATCCGACGTCAATGCCTCCAATGCCTTACCATAACTCTGGACACGCTTTACAGTGCTGTTCACAACATTATACCTCGACTACAGCTATTGTGGAGGAATGATGGTGGACATATTGAGCATTTCCTGTAAAGAATATCATCTTTGCTTTGTCTTACTGTGTTATCCTAATTATTGCTGTTCTGATCAGATGAAGCTCCATCTGTCGGACAAGTTTTGAACTTTTGTATTTTTTTGGTTGTAATAAAACCCCAAGTCATTTAAAGCATGTGTGTCAATTTGTACCTCTCTATCTACATTATTCCGTGATTTATTCAGTTTTCAAATTTAAACTAACTTTTTGATCACCCGGTACTTTACATAAGATGTATTGAAATATCAAAAAATAAGAAATCAACAAAAATTTTAAAAAGTTAAATTTTTTTTTTGGGACATTGGTATAGCATTTCGATCATATATACTTCATGCGATCTTTTCTTTCTTATACAATTCACTTGAGGATTCTGTTTTAATACGGCGAAACCCGTTCCGGCAATAAATATATCACCAATTGCAGCTGTCTTGCGATTCATTTCACTTCGATTCATCATTGTATTGTTATCAGAACGGAAAATCTTGATAAATGAAAAAGAACGCAGGCAGATAGCAGTTGCCGTTGCTGCAGAACTACTCAGAGTTGTCTTGATAACCAAAACCAGTTCTGCACTCGCTCGGAAAATAAGACAAATTGAGAACGCTTAGCCATCCGAATGGTGTAGCTTGTTGAGCCTGTAGCTGACACGCGTATTGCTGAGACGGTGTCTCGTGTTACAGGATGGACCCCTCTGACAAGGTGGCGCTGATCACGGGGGCCGCAGGCGGTCTGGGCAGAGCCTTCAGCAGGGCGCTGCTGACTGCAGGCGCCAAGGTGAGTCGCTGCTTCCTCTCATACCTCACTTACATCCTCGGCCCGTACGGTGCCTAACAGCCTGAGCATTACACGATTAACGCTACAATTAACATGTTGTACACATCTTACGTGTGTCTTTCTCCTTTTAGACTTCTCTTTTGTCAAATTTTATTATTATTCTTATTGTTACTACTTTTTTCCAAAGGCAAAGAAGATCTGTCAGAATATTTGTTTAGAATTAAGAGAGAGCTTGGAGCAGACAATCTTGTCACATGAAATCACCGCATTCATAAAGAAAAAGAAGTCAGATAATTCCGAGTAGGATTAGCAAACCGAGAGTTCTGTTCAAACTTAATGACATATACTGACGGTTCATTCATCCCGTGAATGGAGAATCTCGACTATTTTTGCCTGCTATCGACATCGATACAGGCAAGATGTTCGTGTACTCATTCTTGAGGAAATGGGGTGTTACATATGAAGATACAGACGGTCGCATGGCAAATGACAAAAAAATATATTTTTTCGTGTGATATAATTATAAATCAACAATTTTCTGATGCTTTTCCTTTGCTTGTATTGCGAAACTTCGCTTCTTACTGAATATCAAGATTCTATGGCAACGGGAAGAACCCTTTAGGTTTTGATGACTGACTTTTCGAGTATCGAAAGAGCAAATAGCGTTGACTTAGAAGCTTACATTTATTACACCACCAATGGTCCGTTAACCTCACTATGGCGCATCAATTTCAACTTTATACGTCAATCCGTCCCTGACAGAAGGGCTCATAACAGGCGCACAGGCACACAGACAAATAAAAAACGCCAACTTTTTGTGTGTGATATTATTACAAATTGACAGTTTCTGGATTTTTCCCTTACTTGTCCTGCGAAACCTTGCTTCCTTCCAAATTTAATGGTCGTATATCAACGGGAAGTACCCTATAGTTTCCGATGAGGCATTTTGCGACTGTCAAAATGTGTGACGTAAATGGCCATATCCTTCTATTGCATTGACTTAGAAGCTGCCTTTTTACACTGCCAAGGGACCATAGAACTCAATGAGTGACATAAAATTCAACTTCACAACGTCTATCTGTTCGTGAGAAAACGGGTTAGCAAAAGTTGGACAGACTGGCAGACTGGCAAACAGATGGATGGACGGCCAACAAAATGACTCTGTAAGGGTTCTGTTTTTACCGACTGAGGTACGGAACAATAAAAAATAAACGAAAAGCACATGGAGACCAAGGTGCGTCAAGGGAAGTAGTTGAAAACGGAAGAGAAGTAAATACACTCATGGAAATGGAAAAAAGAACACATTGACACCGGTGTGTCAGACCCACCATACTTGGTCCGGACCCTGCGAGAGGGCTGTACAAGCAATGATCACACGCACGGCACAGCGGACACACCAGGAACCGCGGTGTGGCCGTCGAATGGCGCTAGCTGCGCAGCATTTGTGCACCGCCGCCGTCAGTGTCAGCCAGTTTGCCGTGGCATACGGAGCTCCATCGCAGTCTTTAACACTGGTAGCATGCCGCGACAGCGTGGACGTGAACCGTATGTGCAGTTGACGGACTTTGAGCGAGGGCATATAGTGGGCATGCGGGAGGCCGGGTGGACGTACGGCCGAATTGCTCAACACGTCGGGCGTGGGGTCTCCACAGTACATCGATGTTGTCGCCAGTGGTCGGCGGAAGGTGCACGTGCCCGTCGACCTGGGACCGGACCGCAGCGACGCACGGATGCACGCCAAGACCGTAGGATCCTACGCAGTGCCGTAGGGGACCGCACCGCCACTTCCCAGCAAATTAGGGACACTGTTGCTCCTGAGGTATCGGCGAGAACCATTCGCAACCGTCTCCATGAAGCTGGGCTACGGTCCCGCACACCGTTAGGCCGTCTTCCGCTCACGCCCTAACATCGTGCAGCCCGCCTCCAGTGGTGTCGCGACTGGCATGAATGGAGGGACGAATGGAGACGTGTCGTCTTCAGCGATGAGGGTCGCTTCTACCTTGGTGCCAATGATGGTCGTATTCGTGTCTGGCGCCGTGCAGGTGAGCGCCACAATCAGGACTGCATACGACCGAGGCACACAGGGCCAACACCCGGCATCATGGTGTGGGGAGCGATCTCCTACACTGGCCGTTCACCACTGGTGATCGTCGAGGGGACACTGAATAGTGCACGGTACATCCAAACCGTCATCGAACCCATCGTTCTACCATTCCTAGACCGGCAAGGGAACTTGCTGTTCCAACAGGACAATACACGTCCGCATGTATCCCGTGCCACCCAACGTGCTCTAGAAGGTGTAAGTCAACTACCCTGGCCAGCAAGATCTCCGGATATGTCCCCCATTGAGCATGTTTGGGACTGGATGAAGTGTCGTCTCACGCGGTCTGCACGTCCAGCACGAACGCTGGTCCAACTGAGGCGCCAGGTGGAAATGGCATGGCAAGCCGTTCCACAGGACTACATCCAGCATCTCTACGATCGTCTCCATGGGAGAATAGCAGCCTGCATTGCTGCGAAAGGTGGATATACACTGTACTAGTGTCGACATTGTGCATGCTCTGTTGCCTGTGTCTATGTGCCTGTGGTTCTGTCAGTGTGATCATGTGATGTACCTGACCCTAGGAATGTGTCAATAAAGTTTCCCCTTCCTGGGACAATGAATTCACGGTGTTCTTATTTCAATTTCCAGGAGTGTATGATGAATTTACTTATCAGATGCATGCATGAATTATTGCAGAATATATTCAATGACAGGATAGTGGGAAAATATGGTTTGTGTGACCCTTGTTGGAATATTATTAAAAAATATGGGACCCCCGTACCTAATTATACTGACATCATAAAGTGTACGCATTCGAAGAAGGGTGGTGCAAAAAATGTGCCAGAACCGTTGACGATTCCGTGAAAGCCTATCTACAAACATTCATTAAGCAGTATTAAGTGAAGAGTGTAGCTGTATTATCAGTCCTGTACGTATCTTGATGGCGGACACAAGATCAGAGTATTTACAAGACGCACAGAGGCATCTAAGGGGCCATTCTTCCCACGCCCCATAACGCGAATGGAACGGGAAGAAACTTAAACACGCAGTACCGTGCTAAGGAGGAGGAGATTAGAGATGGAGGACAAGCTCGGATTAGGGAACGATGAGGAAGGAAATTAGCCGTGCCCTTTCAAAGGAATCATCTCGGCACTTGCCTGATTTAGGGAAATAGCGGAAAACCTAAATCTGGATGGGCGGATACGGCTTTGAACCGTCGTCCTCCCGAATGTGAGTCCAGCGTGCTAACCAATGCGCTGCCTACCTCGGGTATACCATGCAGAACACCGCCTGTCATGCCCATCAGTGTTCTGCAGAGTAAGGATCCGGAAATGTATCCGAGGACGACAGTTCTCCAAAATTAGAACAATGCTCTAATTAATTTTTCTACTTAACAAGACCGGGGACAGACTACTCACAAAGTTTAAGTGATAAATCTACACATATACTACAACGCTCTACGTGGTGACCACGAAGACAAGATGGGCCTTATTACAGCTCTCACATAGGCGCCTGAACACTCAATCTTGCCGCGCGCGATTAGCCGAGCGGTCTAGGTCGCTGCAGTCATGGGCTGTGCGGTCTGGGGCGCTGCAGTAATGGGCTGTGCGGCTGGTTCCGGCGGAGGTTCGAGTCCTCCCTCGGGCATGGGTGTGTGTGTTTGTCCTTAGGATAATTTAGGTTAAGTAATTTGTAAGCTTAGGGACTGAGGACCTTAGCAATTAAGCCCCTTAAGATTTCACACATACATTTGGACTCTCATTCTTACGGCGCTCCGTACGTGAATGGAACGAAAAGAGGCTCTAATAGCTGATACTATGGGAAATATTCTCTGCTATTCACTTCACAGAAGTTTTCCGAGCATATGAGAGGGCTGGGACATTAATAGTGGCAACTGTTTATTCACAACGTACACAAAATGAATTCATGTTTTGAAGTTCTACTGCCCTTCACCGTAGTCATCAGAAGTTCGTGTAACCCGCTGTTAGCGATGTTGGAGGTGTAGGAGGCGCAGCGCCAGCTGTGTAGATGTTAGAGTGGAGCGGTCTGCTGCCTGACGAATCTCTGAAACAGTTCTGAAGCGAATGTCATGAAGTTCGTCCTACAATTTAGGAATCAAATTGAACTCACAAGGGTTTATATGTGGCTAGTGTGACGGATGTACTGCGATTCCCTGCACCATCGACCGAAAAATTCGATCACAGCTTCCGCTATATAAAATGAACTGCAGATCATGCAGGAGGAGTCGCCTTTTCTTTCTCTTAGTTGGCCGCAGGCTATGTTCCAGAAATGAAGAGCTTGGAGAGAGACATCGCCCAGCATTGCACAGTACAATACTCGGACGCCTACGACCTAGGTTGTGAACGATTTGTTCGATCGATGAGGCTGGAAAGTGCTGTATCACCCACCACCCTCCCCGGACTTAAGTCCTTGTGACATCAACTTGATTCCTAAACCGAAGGAAACGCTTCATGGCATTCGCTTCAGAACGGCTAAGATGTTCGTCAGGCAACAGGCGCGCTCCACTCCAACTATCAACACAACTGGCTATGGTAAGGGTCTCCTACGACTTGCACATCCTTGGTAACAGGCTCTACACAAGGACTGTAAATCTTTCAACCGTGTATCTATTTGGTATAAGTTGAAAATAAATAATTGCGTTTATTAACAATGAAAGTTAGTCAGGTCTGGAGGCGCGCTCACATGACTTAATGACTCAGCCGACTGCTTGCGTACAGCAGGATTTTTTTTTTTTTTTTTTCAGGTAGTGGCGTCGGATGCTGACGAGGCGGCAGGGAAGACGGCCGTGGAGGAGCTGGAGAAGCAGTTCGGAAAGGGGAAGGTCGTCTTCGTGAAAGCGGACGTCACCAACAGCAGCTCGCTGGAAGGTAGCGCCCCCTCTCTGGAACCACTGGAGGTGTCTTCCAGGAGGCCACCTAGGCCCTTCATGTTATTGATTCTACTGCTCATTCTGCACAACGCTGGCATAGTAAAATGTCTTATCTTCCGAGGTTGGGGTTTGGGTTGTTTGGGGAAGAGACCAAACAGCAAGGTCATCGGTCTCATTGGATTAGGGAAGGATAGGGAAGGAAGTCGTCCGTGCCCTTCCAAAGGTACCAGGCAAATGGTACCTTATTGCTTCATCCGTCATGCGTTATTTTGATTCCAAAGTAGCAGAATTCTTTAACGTAATATACCGGGTGATCAAAAAGTCAGTATAAATTTGAAAACTGATAAATCACGGAATAATGTAGATAGAGAGGTACAAAGTGACACACATGCTTGGAATGACATGGGGTTTTATTAAAACCAAAAAAATTCTAAAGTTCAAAACATGTCCGACAGATGGCGCTTCATCTGATCAGAATAGCAATAATTAGCATAACAAAGTAAGACAAAGCAAAGATGATGATCTTTACAGGAAATGCTCAATATGTCCACTATCATTCCTCAAAAACAGCTGTAGTCGAGGAATAATGTTGTGAACAACACTGTAAAGCACGTCCGGAGTTATGGTGCGGCATTGGCGTCGGATGTTTCAGCATCCCTAGAGATGTCGGTCGATCACGATACACTTGCGACTTCAGGTAACCCCAAAGCCAATAATCGCACGGACTGGTCTGGGGACCTGGGAGGCCAAGCATGACGGAAGTGGCGGCTGAGCACACGATCATCACCAAACGTTTTGCTGTCCAGCGCCATCTGTCGGAAATTTTGTGAACTTTGTTTTTCTTTTTATTCTAATAAAACACCATGTCATTCCAAGCATGTGTGTCAATTTTTACCTCTCTATCTACATTGTTCCGTGGTATATGAAGTTTTCAAATTTATACTGACTTTTTGATCACCCGGTATTTGTGATCACCAGTTTCGGTGCCAAACTTACCGGTAACATTACTTTCTTCTTTCTTAGGTTTACTTTCGATCCATATTCTGTATTCATTACACTGTTCATTCCACTCAAAAGGTCCCATAATTTTTCTTCACTTATACTTAGGATACCAATATCATCGGCGAACCTTATCATTGATATCCTTTCTTCCTGTATTTTAATCCAAATCTTGAAGCTTACTTTCATTTCCGTCCATGCTTCTTCCAATTACAGATTGAGTGGTATGGGTGGGAAACTGCAGCCGTGATCTCACCTTTGTAACGCGAGCGCTTCCTACTTGTGAAGCTAAAACAAAAACTAGCCTCAAATGTACCGATTTGATAACGTGGAATACAAACATTTGGAAATTGCTCATGGAATTCGTGTTAAATGTTGACACTGAACCAGAATAGATCTCTCTCTTTGTGTGAGTGAGTGAGAGAGAGAGAGAGAGAGAGAGAGAGAGAGAGAGAGAGAGTGAGACAGCACGTGTTTACGTATTTATTTTTCTTATTTAGGAACTAAATTATGAATCTAAGACGCAACTGTACTCATTCAAGTGTTATCGTTGACGTTCATGAAATTACCCACCCAGAAGCTAATGAAATAAAAAATGTGAAAATGTATTTTAAGATGTAATCAGGCAAAAACTCAGGTGGGACCAATACACAAACATTAAGCTTCGTGTACTGTGAGTGTCGATGGAGGCTGCGCTGCTGTCACGAGCTCTGCGTCTCTTCTGTGTGCTGCTGAACGGTTGTTGGATCAAACTCACTCCCACGACTGGCGCTAATGTCAGTGTTCAGATACTGCACTACGTCACAGCCTAACAAAAGCAATTACACAAAGTGCACAACACACACACACAAAGAAACATTTGTTTCTGACTTCCAAGTAGGAGCACGTAACAAAATACGAAACTAAATGCCACAGAAGTGGTGGCACTAATTTTAAGTACCGGAATCGTTTGGTGCAGTGTGCAGCCATTATTTCAAATAGGCATCAGAAAAAATAAAATGAAGCGCGCTTGGGCATCCTGCAACAACGTCTTTAATTACGGCTTAGCAAGTTTTGACAAAGCATAATTTTTAGTTACTTGAGAGAAGGTGAACTTCTTAGACAAGAACGCTTTTAACCAATCTTTATTGTTGGACACGGGTTTCGATAAGCATGGTCAGCATCTTCAGATCTTGGTAACATATCATTACATGTTTCCTACACCAGGTGTACAAGTTGTTGTGGTTTACAGTTCTAAGGTTATTTTGATGCAGCTCTCCAAGCTGCTCTATCCTGTACAAGCTTCTTTATCCACAAACAACTAGTCCAACCTACGTGCTTCTGTATCTGTTTATTCTCTTCATGTGATCACTTCATGTCTCAGATTGTGTCCTGAGAACCTATCCCTTCTCCTAATCAGGTTGAACCACAAATTTCTTTTCTCCCCAATTCTATTCAGTACCTCCACATTAGTTAATGGGATCTACCCATATAATCTTCAGCATTCTTCTTTAACATCACATTTGAAAATCTTATACTCTCTTCTTGTCTAAACTGTTTATCTTCCATGTTTCGCATGTACAGATGGCTATATCCCATGCAGATACTTCCAGAGAAGAATTTCTGACACTTAAATTTATATTCCATGTTAATCAGGTTTTCTTCTTCCGAAACACTTTTCTTGCCATTGTCAATCTACATATTATATCCTTTGTACTTCAGCCATCAATGGTTATTTTGCTGCCCAAATAGCAAAACTCATCTACTACTTTAAGGGTCTCATTCTTTAATCTAATTGCCTCAGCATCACCTGATTCATTTGGACTACATTCCATTACCAGCGTTTTGCTTTCATTGATGTTCATCTTGTATCCTCCTTTAGAGGCACTGTCTATTCTGTTCAACTGCTCTTCCAAGACCTTTTCTGTCTCTGAAAGAATTACAATGTCTTCGGCGAAACTCAAAGCTTTTGTGTCTTCCCACTGGACTTTGTACTCCAAATTTTTTTTTGGTGTACTTTACTGCTTGTCCCGTGTACTGACTGAATAACGTCGGGGATAGGCTTCAACTCAGCCTCACACCCTTCTCAATCACAGATTGCCTTTCATGCCCCTCGACACGTACAACTCCTGTCTGTTTTCTGTAGAAGTTGTGAACAGCCTTCCACTCCCTGTATTTTACCCCTGCTATCTTCAGAATTTCAAAAAGAATGTTCCAGTTACGATGATACTCACGTACTCTTTCTAAACCATTGTCAGGTATGTGAGGGACGAGACGAATAATACGTCGGCACGTCAGGATTGAAACCACAATAGAGTAATTCACTAAATGCTGCCGGCCGCGGTGGCCGTGCTGTTCTAGGAGCTGCAGTCCGGAACCGCGAGACTGGTTCGGTCGCAGATTCGAATCCTGCCTCGGACATGGATGTGTGTGATGTCCTTAGGTTAGTTAGGTTTAAGTAGTTCTAAGTTCTAGGGGACTGATGACCTCAGATGTTAAGTCCCACAGTGCTCAGAGCCATTTGAACTATTTTTGAACCACCAAATGCTCGTGCCCCATATCACACACTACACTGTGCACTTCATTCCCGCAATGTAGACGCGCTAGACTGGCTGGGATGAAGTGCACGGTAGTGTTTGGTAATGGGCATGAGCTTTTCGTGAATTGCTCTGTATATTGTGGCCTTGACTTACCACTGAATCGCTCAACTCGACCCTCGCATACGTGTATAGCTGCTGTAGGTGACATGAAATAGCCTTTTATTGAGATCTGAAGATGTTAACCACGCTTACAGAAGCCGCTAATCAACGATAAAGGTTATTTACTAGGGATCTCAACTTTTAGAGTCTTTATTAATTCACAAATAACTGTTTCATCTAAGGAATTGTTACATTGCAGTAATTAACTAATGATAATGATGATGATGATGTCTCGCAATGCTTCATGCATAACTGTCTAGTTAATGAATTATTATTTTAACTAATTAACCGAAAAACAGCTATTGTTGCACTTATATGGTTTTGGCAGGCATCACTGAAATTATCTATCTACTTGAGCAAAATTATATTTTTTATAAAAACACATCACCAAGTAATTGTAATCACTACAACCAACCACTTTTTCAGACCAGTAAATAATTATAAAATACTGACGAAGTTATTTCTTTCTTTATACCTTGTGCAAGAACTGTGTCGGTGGCTGCTGATTAAGTAGGAAGAGACTTATACTAACTGTGATACTCCTCAGGAAAGAGTGCCTTTTTAATAACTGTGTCAGGCACTTCTTTTTCTTGCGACTTATTCTCAGAATCATACGTTGAGGACTTTAAAAGTCAATATTTGTCATATTTAAAGGATGTCCTTTACGAAATACATGTGTTTCTTTATGATCTGATGATTGATTCCTGGCTTGGATTTTCGGTACACTCATAGTGTTACCAAGAACAAAATCCTTCTGCCTTGTGTAATCACATGTGCAGAAGCTTCTTCAAAAGTAATACCTCATTTCATCCAAAAAACCTTTGTCGCACTTGTGTCTACATCTTTCACAGCTAACTGGCTTTGGATTTTTAATCTCAGGTACAACTCTTTCCCAATTTTCGGGATCACATTTTTGATCTCGATCGTTTACCGCTGAAATTCTCTTTTACTGCACTGGTTTATTTATTCAGGAGATCTGTATCACTGCAGGTTGGTTTATACTCAAGTTAATTGTCAGAGTCATCGGAGTCAGCATTATATTCTTGTGCAATGTGCTTGACCATTCCATTAAAAGCATCCTGCTCTCCCCCCTCCCCCTCACTCAGTTGGTAAAATTACTGCTCTGAGTTTTCTTCTGCTATTATAGGGGGACCTAATCGTATACTCTGCGTGTATCAACTGTTTCGTTTCCAACTAACGCACTTGATTATTCACATTCATTTCCTTAAGATATAAATATGAAATAAAATTAATTTGTGCGTATTTAGAATACCTAAGTGTCATAAAAATTGGCTAAATGGCCCTGAACACTATGCAACTTAACTTCTGAGATCATCAGTCGCCTAGAACTTATAACTAATTAAACCTAACCAACCTAAGGACATCACACACATCCATGCCCGAGGCAGGATTCGAACCTGCGACCTTAGCGGTCGCGCGGCTCCAGACTGAAGCGCCTAGAGCCGCTCGGACACAACGGCCGGCGAGGAAGGGTTGCACTGCTGTTACGTTGAACGATTCTCTCCAGTCGTCATTGGTCCCGTCCTTGCAGAATCTTTTTTCCCGCAGCAGTGATGTCGGAATTTTGATGTTTTACCGGATTCCTGATATTCATGCTACGCTCGTGACACGGTCGTAAGAAAAAATCCCCACTTGGGGATGGTGTGTCCCATTGCTCCTGTACTGACTATAAGACCACGTTCAAACTCACTTAAATTTTGGTAACCTGCCATTGTAGCAGCATTAAACGATCTAAAAATTGCGCCAGAGACTTGTTTTATATAGGCGTTTCCGACGGCAGCGCCATATTCTTCCCGTTTACATGTTTGTATTTGAATACGGTTGCCTATACCAGTTTCTTTGCCGCTTCAGTGTAAAATCTGTCTTCGTTATCTTTCAAATAACGGACCAGACAGTAATATGTATGTCACACTGTTTATATAGTGTAATATTGTTATGTCAGACATTAAGGTAGTGTAATATTGTACACCAATTTCAGATCGCTGTTTAGTAGCTAAGAAACACTGGCTCACTCTAATACACTGATAAACTGTACATTCGGTATACTGTGCACCTTTTGTGCTGGTATCCATGAGGTGCAATTCATGATTTATTCTTTTACCAAACCTATTGGCAACGTGCTGGAAAAATCTTTTAATTGATCTTAGCTGTTTCGTATGATCAACTAAGCGCTTACCTGACCTCTGCCTCGTCTGTTTACCTCAGAGTGAGAACTGCACTTAACTGCTTTTCCCGTACGAAACATACTCATTTTATGATAAAGAATGGATCAATAACCCAAAATTGACTAAACCTGCACTTAACTTGCTCTTGCAGTAAGCCAACATCTGTTGTGTTTGTATGCAAACATGTCGAGACTTTTATTAATGGTGTCCGTTTATTGTTGTTGCAGAGGCCTTCAAGGCAGCCAAATCCACATTCAACCGTCTGGACATTGTTATCAACAATGCAGGCATCATGAGAGATGCGGTTTGGGAGAAGGAAATCGACATCAACGTGGTAAGTGGAAGACACTGAAGAAGGACCACTACGCAGAAGTGGTGGACGGTACAGAGTATGATTTCTACGCTATGTGACCACACAAGGAAAACAGACATTAAGTAACATGCGAAAAAGGTTGTGCTGGCTGTTTCATTTCTTTACAGCCACATTTTTATCCTATTTGCACAGACGACTCAAAACGTTATACTACCTGCTTAACAGCATGCTGGTCCACCTTTGGATCGCTCTACAGTAGCGATTTGGCATGTCACACTTTCTACATGCACTTAGCAGGTTTCCGGACGTATCTCGCACGTGATGTCTACTCACAGGTTACACAAATCCCATAAATAGCAAGCTGGTGTTCTATGAGCGCGGAGCTGGCGACGGTAGCGTCCGAGATGTTTTCAGTCGGGCTCAGATAAGCAGAATTTGGTGGCCGCATCACGTGCCTGCATCGCGCCAGACGGCGGTCATGATGTTTAGCATCATCAGAGTGCGTGGTGACGAGGAGGGTAGCGTCGTGTCGTATTGTTACTTTTCTTAGAAAATGATACACTGTACCAGCCATGGGCAGCCTTTGGTGACCCACGGACCTGATTCACATACTTAAGGTCGCTAACTGCCTAGTCACGTGACGCCACAGCAGCGCTCCTCGACTTCTTTTCTGGTAGTTGAGAGTCGTGCATTATCGTCTGGGATAAGTTATTGACTTTATTGGGTAACTGTGGTGGTTGACCGTAGTATTAATGTACTATTGACTCATCTCACGATATGTTCTATAAATAGCATAGTGTAATGATTTTTACTTTTTATTTATAGTTCTTAACTGCATCGACGCCCCCCCCCATGAACCATGGACCGTTGGTGGGGAGGCTCCCGTGCCTCAGCGATACAGATAGCCGTACCGTAGGTGCAACCAGAATGGAGGGTATCTGTTGAGAGGCCAGACAAACGTGTGGTTCCTGAAGACGGGCAGCAGCCTTTTCAATAGTTGAAGGGGCAAAAGTCTGGATCACTGGCTAATCTGGCCTTATAACACTAACCAAAACGGCTTTGCTGTGCTGGTACTGCGATCGGCTGAAAGGAAGGGGAAACTACAGCCGTAATTTTTCCCGAATGCATGCAGCTCTACTGTATGGTTAAATAATGATGGCGCCCTCCCGGGTGTAATATTCCGGATGTAAAATAGTCCCCCATTCGAATCTCAGGGCGGGGATTACTCAGGAGGACGTTGTTATCAGGAGAAAGAAACCTGGCGTTCTATGGATGGGAGGGTGGAATGTCAGATCCCTTAATCGGGCAGGTAGGTTAGAAAATTTAAAAATGGAAATGGATAGGTTAAAGTTAGATATAGTGGGAAATAGTGAGGTTCGGTGGCAAAAGGAACAAGACTTATGGTCAGGAGAATACAGTGCTCTAAATACAAAATCAAATAGGAGTAATGCAGGACTAGGTTTAATAATGAATTAGAAAATAGGAATGCGAGCAAGCTACTACGAAAAGCATAGTGAACGCCAAGATAGATACGAAGCCCACGCCTATCACATAAGTTCAAATTTACATGCCAACTAGCTCCGCGGATGATGAAGAGATTGAAGAAATGTATGATAAAATAAAAGAAATTGTTCAGATACTGACAGGAGACAAAAATTTAATAGTCGAGTGTGACTGAAACTCGATAGTAGGAAAAGAAAGAGAAGGAAACGTAGTAGGTGAATATGGAATGGGAGAAAGGAATGAAAGAGGAAGCCACCTACTGAATTTTGCAGAGAGCATAACTTAATCATAGCTAACGCTTGGTTCAAGGATTATAAAAGAAGGTTGTATACATGAAAGAAGCCGAGAGATACTGGAAGGTCTAAGATACTAGAAGGTATCAGATAGATTATATAATGGTAAGACAAAGATTCAGGAACCAGGTTTTAAATTGTAAGACATTTACAGAAGCAGATCTGGACTCTAACCAAGATCTGTTGGTTATGAACTATAGATTAAAACTGAAGAAACTGCAAAAAGATGGGAATTTGAGGAGATGGGACCTGGATAAACTGAAAGAACCAGAGGTTCTAGAGAGTTCCAGGGAGAGCAGTAGGGAACGATTGACAAGAATGGGGGAAAGAAATACAATAGAAGAAGAATGGGTAGCTTTGAGAGATGAAATGGTGAAGTCAGCAGAGAATCAAATACGTAAAAAGACGAGGGCTAACAGAAAAGCTTGGGTAACAGAAGAAATATTGAATTTAATTGATGAAAGGAGAAAATACAAAAATGCAGTAAGGAAGCAGGCAAAAAGGGATACAAACGTCTCAAAAATGAGATCGACAGGCAGTGCAAAATGGCTAAGCAGGGACGGCTAGAGGACAAATGTAAGGGTTTAAAAGCGCATATCAGTAGGGGTAAGATATATACTACCTACAGGAAAATTAAAGAGACCTTTGGAGAAAAGAGAACCACTTCAATGAATATCAAGAGCTCAGATGGAAACCCAGTTCTAAGAAAAGAAGGGAAAGCAGAAATGTGGAAGGAGTATATAGGGGGTCTATACAAGGACGATTACTTGAGGACAGTATAATGGAAATGGGAGAGAATGTAGATGAAGATGAAATAGGAGATATGATACTGTGTGAATAGCTTGACAGAGCACTGAAGGACCTGAATCGAAACAAGGCCCCCAGAGTAGACAACATTCCATTGGAACTACTGACGGCCTTGGGAGGGTCAGTCCTGACAAAACTCTACCATCCGGTGAGCAAGATGTATGAGACAGGTGAAATTCCAATCCCAAAGAAATCAGGTGTTAACAGATGTTAAAATTACCGAACTATCAGTTTAATAAGCCACGGCTGCAAAATACTAACACGAATTATTTACAGACGAATGGAAAAACTGCTAGAAGCCGACCTCGGGGAAGATCAGTTTGGATTCCGTAGAAATGTTGGAACACGTGAGGCAACACTGATCCTACGACTTATCTGACAAAATAGATAAGGAAAGGCAAACCTACGTTTCCAGCATTTGTAGACTTAGAGAAAGTTTTTTACAATGTTGACTGGAATACTCTCTTTCACATTTTGAATTTGGCAGGGGTAAAATATAGGGAGCGAATGGCTATTTACAATTTCTTCAGAAGCCAGATAGCAGTTACAAGAGTCGAGGGGCATGAAAGGGAAGCAGTGGTTGGGAAGGGAGTGAGACAGGTTTGTAACCCATCCCCGATGTTATCTGTATATTGAGCTAGCAGTAAAGGAAACAAAAGAAAAATTCGGACTAGGAATTAAAATTTATGGAGCAGAAATAAGAACTTTGAGGTTACTGTAATTCTGTCAGAGACAGCAAAGGACCTGGAAGAGCAACTGAACGGAATGGACAGTGTCTCGAAAGGAGGATATAAGACGAACATCAACAAAAGCAAAACGAGGATAATGGAATGTAGTCGAATTATATCGGGTAATGCTACGGTAATTAGATTAGGAATGAGACGCTTAAAGTAGTAAATGAGTTTTGCTATTTGGGGAGCAAAATAACTGATGATGGTCGAAGTAGAGAGGATATAAAATGTAGACTGGCAATGGCAAGGAAAGCGTTCCTGAAGAAGAGAAATTTGTTAACATCGAATATAGATTTAAGTGTCAGGAAGTCGTTTCTGAAAGTTTTTGTATGGAGTGTAGCCATGCATGGAAGCGAAACGTGGACTATAAATAGTTTAGCCAAGAAGAGAATAGAAGCTTTCGAAATGTGGCGCTTCAGAAGAATGCAGAAGATTAAATGTGTAGATCACGTCATTAATGGGGAGGTATTGAATAGAACTGGGGAGAGTAGAAATTTGTGGCACAACTTGACTAGAAGAAGCGATCGGTTGGTAGGACATGTTCTGCGGCATCAAGGGATCGCCAGTTTAGCATTGGAGGGCAGCGTGCAGGGTAAAAATCGAAGGAGGAGACCGAGAGGCGAATACACTAAACAGATTTCGAAGGGTGTAGGTTGCCGTAGGTACTGGGACATGAAGAAGCTTGCACAGGATAGAGTAGCATGGAGAGCTCAGTCTCTGGACTGAAGACCACAACAACAACAACAACAACTGCTACTACATCAATAGTAAAAGAGCTACAAATAGACGGCTTGTAGAAAGCATAATATCTTCCATTGTCTTTTCTGTGATAATATCGCTGGTTAATTATATGCTGTAATGGTATTTACTGAATAATGACATAACACACGAGCATGTGAACTTATCGTTATTATTTGAGCACAGTTTACCATTGTGTAAGTCATTGTTTTACAGATGTCACAAATGAAATGCGAAATATTCTTCTGATGTACACATCCAACATGTGACCAGCCTGTACATCTGGCACACATCTGTCGAGGTGACATATTTATTCATTAACATTGGAGCATTGCGAGATAAGCCATCCGAAATGTGAAATGCTGGTACATTAATAATCGTTAACTGCCAGAAGGTTGAATGCAAAAATTTAAACGTGCATGTATTATGTTGCACAGGTGCTGGACGTAGATTTGTGGGATAGAGGTTCACGCCAGTTGCACTTGGTCCAATACAGGGACGGTTAATGCTGTTTATGGATGACGCTAGAGTTGTCGCCTGATGATGTTGCGTTTGTGCTCGATTGGTGAGAAACCTGGTGATCTAGCTGGCCATGACAACATATCGACATAATATAGAGCATTGTGTGTTACAACAGTGGTACGCGAGCGAGCATTATCCTGTTGGAAATCCTACATGGATTCTGATCGTGAAGGCAGCACAACAGTTGGAATCAGCAGACTAACGTACACAATTTCAGTCAGGATGTATGGTAAAACCACAAGAGTGTTCGTGCTGTGATATGATATCGCACCAAAGACCATAACTCCAGGCCTCCTGTTAACCAACACACGGCCATCACTGGGGCCGAGGCAGAACCAGTTTTCATCAGAAAACACAAGAGATCTTCATGCTGGCCTCCAGTGAGGTCTCGCTTGACACCACGCAAATGACGGTGGTTTCGAGTCTGTGGAATGCACGCTACAGGACGTTTGGCTGGGGGCTGTCCCAGAAGTAACCGAGTTGTAACAGTTTGTTGTGTTACTCTGGTGCTCTGGAAATTGCTGCTGCAGGTGCAGTATGATGCGTCTGAGCCATACGCTGAAAACGATGATCTCGTTAGCGCCATGTGCTCATATGGAGCCCGGTCTTTATGCGTCCGTACATTCTCGTGACAACCGCTGCAGAAACCTGTGAAATAGTTACATTCCTGCCAATTCTTTGTGCAGTATCGCAGAAGAAACAGTCAGCTTCTTGTAATTATATTGCATGACATCGTTCAAACTCAGTTAGATGATGACAGTGGCGAGTTTGTCGCCTTAAAGGCACTGTGACTAATATCAACTTCCATGTCGAATCCCAAAGGTAACTATGACACACAACTGTAACGGGGCGTATTTAAAAATGGTTCAAATGGCACTGGGCACAATGGGACTTAACATCTGAGGTCATCAGTCCCCTAGACTTAGAACTCCTTAAACCTAGCCAACTTAAGGACATCACAGACATTCATGCCCGAGGCAAGATTCGAACCTGCGACCGTAGCTTTCCGGACTGAAGCGCCTAGAAGCGCACGGCCACAGCGGCCGGAGCGTATTTAAAACAAACCTGAACTGCATCACCGTAGTGGCGCTGCTAGTACCACGCTTATGGCACATTACCTTTCAGATTTAGAAACGCTCCTACAGACTTCCGCTTACGTCGCAGAACTCCTTCTAGGCGTAACGAATTTTTTCCTGTCAGTATATATGCGACAGTAAATCTGTCACATTTTCACTTCTAAAAATGTGAACAGATTTTTATGAAATTTGTTATGGAGAAATCTTGAACCCTGAGGAGGAACATAGGCTACTTCAGAAATTAGAAAGAAAGAAAAATGGACGCTTAAAAGGGTGATTTAGGGGACGAAACATGTTTTTTACATCAGTGAATGACCTTACACCATGTTAAAATGTTGCTAAATTTGTTGCACACTGTACGCACTGTAGAATGTATACACTATTGGCCATTAAAATTGCTACACAAAGAAGAAATGCAGATGATAAACGGGTATTCATTTGACAAATCTATTTTAGTAGAACTGACATGTGATTACATTTTCACGCAATTTGGGTGCATAGATTCTGACAAATCAGTACCCAGAACAACCACCTCTGGCCGTCATAACCGCCTTGATACGCCTGGGCGTTGAGTCAAACAGAGCTTGGATGGCGTGTACAGGTACAGCTGCCCATGCAGCTTCAACACGATACCACAGTTCATCAAGAGTAGTGACTGGCGTATTGTGACGAGCCAGTAGCTCGGCCACCATTGACCAGACGTTTTCAGTTGGTGAGAGATCTGGAGAATGTGCTGGCCAGGGCAGCAGTCGAACATTTTCTGTAACCAGAAACGCCCGTACAAGGCGTGCAACACGCGGTCGTGCGTTATCCTGCTGAAATGTAGGGTTTTGCAGGGATAGAATGTAGTGTAGAGCTACGGGTCGTAACACATCTGAAATGTAACGTCCACTGTTCAATGTGCCGTCAATGCGAACAAGAGGTGACCGAGACATGTAACCAATGGCACCCCATACCATCACGCCGGGTGATACGCCAGTTGGCGATGACGAATATAGGTTTCCAATGTGCCTTCTCTGCGATGTCGCCAAACACGGATGCGAACATCATGATGCTCTAAGCAGATCCTGGATTCATCCGAAAAAATTACGTTTTGCCATTCGTGCACCCAGGTTCGTCGTCGAGTACACCATCGCAGGCGCTCCTGTCTGTGATGCAGCGTCAAGGGTAACCACAGCGATGGTCTCAGAGCCGATAGTCCATGCTACTGCAAACTCGTCGAACTGTTCGTGCAGATGGTTGTTGTCTTGCAAACGTGCACATCTGTTGACTCAGGGGTCGAGACGTGGCTGCACGATCCGTTACAGCCATGCGGATAAGATGCCTGTGAACTGGACTGCTAGTGATACGAGGCCGTTGGGATCCAGCACGGCGTTCCGTATTTTGCAAACATTCATTGTATCTCGACCAACACGAGCAGCAATGTCGCGGTATGATAAACCGCAATCGCGATAGGCTACAATCCGACCTTTATCAAAGTCGAAAATGTGATGGTACGCATTTCTCCTCCTTAAACGAGGCATCACAACAACGTTTTACCAGGCAACGCCGATCAACTCCTGTTTGTGTATCAGAAATCGGTTGGAAACTTTCCTCGTGTGAGCACGTTGTAGGTGTCGCCACCGGCACCAACCTTCTGTGAATGCTCTGAAAAGCTAATCATTTGCATATCACAGCATCTTCTTCCTGTCGGTTAAATTTCGGATCTGTAGCACTTCATCTTCGTGGTGTAGCAATTTTAATGGCCAACAGTGTAATTTGTTGCCTACTGTACACAATGTGTAATGTATAGGGCTAGTTCAATATCACATTGCTTGGATGAGTGCGTCTGCACAAGTCCGTCTGCACGCACCGCTTCTCAGCGGCGGTGTATGCCTGCCAGTCCGTCGTGTGTTCGAGTTTTTGGAAGGGGCGGAGGAAGAGGGGAGACGCATCGTGCTATGCTTACCCCAACTGGCAGACACGGAGAGCCGCTGACGCTATTGCAAGTGCAGTAGTCTACTTACTCAGCATCACTCAACATAACAGAAGTGCTGGTATGCGAGTGTTGCTGGGAGTAACAGATAGTAGCAAATATTTGTGACTGTCCTCGGATTAGTTCTGTGGGAATTGGCAGGTATGGCGGATGATGATTTTATAGGTGCCTTGTCTTAAGATTCTGTGGCACAATTGTTTCGACATTAGCTGAGTGATTGGAATGACAGAAGTGACCCTGTGCGGTTGAACACGTTTGGTGCTTTGTGTGTTCCTACAGAAGGGCGTGGTGCACGGCATCCTGCTGGCGCACAAGTACATGGGCAAGCAGAACGGCGGCGCCGGCGGTCTGGTGGTCAACGTGTCGTCCGTGGCGGGCCTCGACGCCTACCCCCATACGCCTATCTACTGCGGCACCAAGCACGCCGTGTGTGCCATGACGCGCTCCTACGGGGTGAGTACCGATTCAGGCGCCGTTACCTGAAGCACTTCTAATGTCCAGCATATGTGCAAGTTGTGAGTGTGAAGAGTTTTGACATTTACTTTGCAAGAATCTCAAAGGCACCGTTAAGAAATTTCACCGTACTGCTATGTGTGCTCAGCCTGCCACATTCAAACATTTTACAGTTAAGGTGGCCATGTTTTCTATGGTGTGTCTAGGAACTCTGCATACTCGGTTGGCTTGACAAACAATCAAACAACTAGTATAAATGAGTTATAACAAGACATATACAATAGTTAACTTTGAGTCAGTCTTCTTCAGAATAGACAAACACAGGTAATACTTCTGGTCCCAGCGACTGCTACTAACAAAAGTCTAGTCAACTGAACTGTAGTGACTGCTGATCTCTAACTGAGTTACACAGAGATTCTAATGAACAGGCTACAATGCATCGGCTAATGAAGTGGCTAACATTGAAGCTGCTATCGAAGTGGGTTGCAACCAGTCGGTCACGGCGCTTATGTCCTTTTCTTCTCGGGGCCCTTGCTGTTGCGTTGTCGTCCTGAAGGGAGGTCGGTCAGCATGCTATTGGCTGACCTCTTCTCACAGCCATCTGTCGTGCTCGACTGGTGTGCCGGCGCTGACTTTACACTGTATCATTTCCCCCCCCCCCCCCAAAAAAAAAAGACGTCGGACCGGCACCGTATATTTAACACAATAGCGATGAGGAGGGGGAGGGGGGGAGAAGCAGAGTCGTTGATGCTCTGATGGATCGGAAGTTGTGGCTGGAGGGGAAATCAGACCCTGCCATCTCGCCTTCGCTCTGATGGAAACGTCCCGTGGAACCACAAAAAGGGTACGCGTCCTTCTCCTGGGGCCCGTAACCAGATGTAGAAGGCGTCGGCTGCTGCGGGGTGGCGGGGTCTAGCTCCAATGGTAGGACGAGAGGATGCGAAGGCTCCGTCTCCATGCAGTCTTCTCGCGGTGTCGTGAAGACACCCTCTGGCGGCTGCTGTGGCCGCGCTGTCCTCAGGATCCGTGAATCTGGGGTAAGAGATCCAGGATCACCGTGCACATGACAGAGGCGAGGTTGTGAGACGTCCGCTAAGCGCTCTGGGCAGAACAGGTGATCAGGATTGTTGAAAGGTCCAAATAAGGTTGGGGTCACTTTCACCTTAAAATTGTAATTCATTGTAATTTAATAACAAATTTACAACCAAAGCGGCACATAGCCTAACATTTAGAACTACGAGTTTCAAAATGCAACACTTTCATGGCTGAAGGAATTTTAAAAATCAACAAGATAAAAATGCAGCTAAATGCAAATAAAATAATTAAAAATATATATTTCAGAACTAGGTGGAAAGCCTCAAGACAAAAGTAAAAAAAAATGGCTCTGAGCACTATGGGACTTAACATCTGTGGTCATCAGTCCCCTAAGAACCTATAACTACTTAAACCTAACTATCCTAAGGACATCACACACGTCAGGATTCGAACCTACGACCGTAGCAGTCCCGCGGTTCCGGACTGAGCGCCTGAACCGCTAGACCACCGCGGTCGGCCAAGGCAAAGTTAGATAGAACAAACATATGCAAGGTGTAATACAAACGGCTGAAAGCCACAATTAAATTTCAAAATGTTTTAAAACCATAAGGTCTTGGGGTTTAAGCTTGAAAGGTAATTTTAATAACAAGATTCCAAGGCTGAAGGCCAACAATTAATTTTCCAAAACTTAAAAAAAATATAACCATAAGCCTTAAATTTTAAGTAGCTGAAACTGGACGAAAAGAAAAGATAACACAACGGCGACAACCTTTTTAGCAAATATCCAGTTGCTGGAATTGAAACTTACATAAACACAGTAAAACGAAGAATTTTTCTTTTATCATTGCCTATGATTATAAACAGACAATTAAACACCGGTGAGAAAGACAGTAAAGACAACAGCACTCAGAAGCCTGCTGGGAGATTGGTCTGCCCTCGTTCACTTAGGTGAGACAGGTGGTGAGCCCAACTACATTTGATCCGTCGGAACCCAACCAACGGACAGCCACAGACCAACCGACACAACGACTTGCTGCCATCAGTCGGTACATGGGAATTCAAACACAAAATGTTACGGGCCTGACTAACTACAATCAAATATGTATATGTAATAAGCTGTCGGCCATGGATGTGTGTGACGTACTTAGGTTAGTTAGGTTTAAGTAGTTCTAAGTTATAGGGGACTGATGACCTTAGAAGTTAAGTCCCATAATGGTCAGAGCCATTTGAACCATTTTATTAAGCTGTCAAAACTACACACCGTGTTGGACAGCGACAACAGGTGAGGAAAGGACACTGCCTGAAATTACATTAGTGCCCAGGGCAGGTAACCGGAACACTAATGGCCACAAGGCAGAAAATTCCGCTGGTGCATTTGGATTGTAGTCAACCAATATAGTTAGTTCCACTGCAGGGCGGCTAAATTTCAGCAATACAAACAGTCGGTGTTGCTCACAGGGAAACCTCCCCAACAGCGAACCACCGAAACGAACCACCAAAACACGAATAGACATGGCTTGGGTACTTGAAACCATTACTCAGCTTTGACGTCCTGGGTCGGTGAATCACGAAGCTCGTAGCGATCGGAGAGCTCCACACACGCTCCGACACTGCACAGGGACCGCCAGCGGAACCAGCCGACTGCACCGCGCGGAGATAACTTCCTTGGTCCTGAGCAACCGACCGACTGCCCACTGGCCCGTCCACGACTGCTGCTCCGTCGCGACTGCACTGCTGCTGCGTCTCCCACTCACTTCCGCACGACGGCGGGAGTACTAGCTCGGACCTAACCATGCAGAGGAAACACGCTCACTGGCTAAACAACATCCCTGCACCAGGATAGGACTAAGTTCCACAAGATGGTAGCTGAAGGGGCCCAGAAGCGCTCGGAGAACTAGTTACATGTCGCCCGATGAGACGACCGACCTCTCAGAGCGAGTACGCCGACAACATTTAAAATAACTTGTCAAGGAAAATAACGCCAACTACACACACAACCTGATAAACACTTGCACGAAGACCTGAACGATACCCGTCAGTAACTAAGCACGCGCGAAGACAAATTGGGAGTCGACACACACGCACGCACGCACGCACGCACGCACGCACGCACGCACACGCACTCCAACCCGACTGCAGGTCAGGACTGCGCTCCACACGTGTTCCAACTGACTGGCAGACCCGAACTCGCCTACGACAGACAACGACCGGGAAGTAATAGCAGTTGAGCAAAGATATTACGAGAGGGGATATATCGATACGCGCTGCTAGCAACGGTCACAGTCAGGCAAAGCAGCAACTCAGTGACAGTAGTAATTTAAATTAACGTAGTGAGGTGTAAGTACGTTAAAAACAGGGTGTAAAATACATGATGGCGGGAATACGAGACACGCACGGCTCAAGTTGATTGTGATCTCGGCGCTGCAATCCGTCTGGGCTTGAAATGAGATACATGCAAGCACCAAGTCGACGGACGATTTCGCCTCGCGCCCACTGTCTGCTGCCGCTAAAAACCCTGAAACACACAATATCATGCGGCGCGAAGCGATACTTGCGGCCTTCCTTCGGCGCCCATTGCTGAGGAGTGTGAAGCAGGTGGAGCAGTGTCCAATGGCGGCGGCCCTGAAACAATTCCGCCGTCGATGGTCCATCTCGTGGGTGAGAACGATAGGAGACGAGTAACAGTTGCAGTGCTTGGTCGCTTGTGTGTGGTGTGCAAATTTTGGCCATCTGCTGCTTGAAGGTTCTGACATAACGTTTCTCTTCGCCCTTTGACTGTGGATGAAACGGTGCACTTCTTAGACGCTGTATGGCACTTGTAATGGTCGCCTAGTCGTAGATATTGCTAATTGCTGTAATCGCACTATTTCACTCCCATTTACGGAGCTTGTTAGCACCTGATGTTAGGTTGGCACCATTAAAATGCATTGTAGTAATCGCTGCTGCTTGCTGGATCGCTGCTGTGTCTCGATGTTGATGCTGGCTCTAAATATGGTTGTCTAGGGGTAAAAAGATCAAGTCCCGTGTTTTTGATGTGCTTTTGATGATAAATAACGAGCGAAACCCACAAATATTTAAACTTCAAATATTTCTCTGGTGGCCATCTTAATTCCACTGTCCACCAAAGACAATGACACAACACAAAGTAGTACTTCTTTTACATGTTCTATGCATTGTTTATCCACCTCAAACAATAACACACATAGTACACACTTTACCAAACCGACATTCCGACTGCGCCCTCAACCCTTCTTGCTGCTTGTATTTATAACCTTGTCAAAGAACTACTAAAAAGAGATATAGTTTATAAGTCACATGTACATCTGTTATCATAATATGTGCAGAAAAGTTATTAATTTACTTCGAGTGACATAATTTATCATGCTATTAAAATGACAGATTTGTTGACTTGACAGAATAATGTTTTGTTACAAAAAGGCCGTTTTTTATAAGTTTATCAATTGACTTCTCTAATTTGCATAAATAAGTAAATAACATGAATTATTAAGAATTACATTGGTTTTCGTCTAAAATAGGATTGATTACGTGAATACTGAGTGAAAACAGTCCTAGTGAACAAATAGGTTTCACTGGGTGATTTTTATTTAAGGAGATCCAAAATACGCCAGTTGGTCACTAGTTTTCGTACTTCGTATTAATTATTTAAGATGAACTTAGTGTTTTTACATCATGACATTTGCTGTATCAGTGATCAAGCGATATTAACTTTTGTGTGGGTCAGTTATTCAGTATAATTTAATGGATTCACTGTTTATGGAGACATGTTGTGCAATCATTGGTAACATACACAATAACTTTTCTATAATCATAAATACTCGTTAAACTGGTTGAATTTGAAGGGTATCGCATCCTTCGGTAAAGTAAAGCCTTTAATACACTCCTGGAAATTGAAATAAGAACACCGTGAATTCATTGTCCCAGGAAGGGGAAACTTTATTGACACATTCCTGGGGTCAGATACATCACATGATCACACTGACAGAACCACAGGCACATAGACACAGGCAACAGAGCATGCACAATGTCGGCACTAGTACAGTGTATATCCACCTTTCGCAGCAATGCAGGCTGCTATTCTCCCATGGAGACGATCGTAGAGATGCTGGATGTAGTCCTGTGGAACGGTTTGCCATGCCATTTCCACCTGGCGCCTCAGTTGGACCAGCGTTCGTGCTGGACGATCGTAGAGATGCTGGATGTAGTCCTGTGGAACGGTTTGCCATGCCATTTCCACCTGGCGCCTCAGTTGGACCAGCGTTCGTGCTGGACGTGCAGACCGCGTGAGACGACGCTTCATCCAGTCCCAAACATGCTCAATGGGGGACAGATCCGGAGATCTTGCTGGCCAGGGTAGTTGACTTACACCTTCTAGAGCACGTTGGGTGGCACGGGATACATGCGGACGTGCATTGTCCTGTTGGAACAGCAAGTTCCCTTGCCGGTCTAGGAATGGTAGAACGATGGGTTCGATGACGGTTTGGATGTACCGAGCACAATTCAGTGTCCCCTCGACGATCACCAGACGTGTACGGCCAGTGTAGGAGATCGCTCCCCACACCATGATGCCGGGTGTTGGCCCTGTGTGCCTCGGTCGTATGCAGTCCTGATTGTGGCGCTCACCTGCACGGCGCCAAACACGCATACGACCATCATTGGCACCAAGGCAGAAGCGACTCTCATCGCTGAAGACGACACGTCTCCTTTCGTCCCTCCATTCACGCCCGTCGCGACACCACTGGAGGCGGGCTGCACGATGTTGGGGCGTGAGCGGAAGACGGCCTAACGGTGTGCGGGACCGTAGCCCAGCTTCATGGAGACGGTTGCGAATGGTCCTCGCCGATACCCCAGGAGCAACAGTGTCCCAAATTTGCTGGGAAGTGGCGGTGCGGTCCCCTACGGCACTGCGTAGGATCCTACGGTCTTGGCGTGCATCCGTGCGTCGCTGCGGTCCGGTCCCAGGTCGACGGGCACGTGCACCTTCCGCCGACCACTGGCGACAACATCGATGTACTGTGGAGACCTCACGCCCCACGTGTTGAGCAATTCGGCGGTACGTCCACCCGGCCTCCCGCATGCCTACAATACGCCCTCGCTCAAAGTCCGTCAACTGCACATACGGTTCACGTCCACACTGTCGAGGCATGCTACCAATGTTAAAGACTGCGATGGAGCTCCGTATGTCACGGCAAACTGGCTAACACTGACGGCGGCGGTGCACAAATGCTGCGCAGCTAGCGCCATTCGACGGCCAACACCGCGGTTCCTGGTGTGTCCGCTGCGCCGTGCGTGTGATCATTGCTTGTACAGCCCTCTCGCAGTGTCCGGAGCAAGTATGGTGGGTCTGACACACCGGTGTCAATGTGTTCTTTTTTCCACTTCCAGGAGTGTAGATTCCGTTACACACAGCATTCACAAAATGTTTCAAATTCATTTGAAGTCAGCTAGGGCTCCGACACTGTGACTTCAGGAAAACCTTCGAGGCAAAAAATAGACAACGCCAGAACTGTGCTACGTGACGTTGTCGAGTTCATTAGCATACCAAAAGGAAACCTACGATGAGAGCGTACCGCAGTCAACCAACGAATGTTCCAGGAAGGACCCGCAAAGTCTATGTGCACACATTGTCATGGCGTTTGCGGACTGATTTTCCGCTCTTGCGTGGCACTGTGCGTCATCTGAGGGTATCCATACACTGCCGGGTAAAGTGGCGACACGCTGACTGTTTCGTACGAACAGTCCCCCCGTGTCCTTGCAACACTTCTTTTCTCAAGACCTTAGGGCTCAACACATGCGTTTTTCCACTGTCATTTTGAAGAAGAATCACACCTTGCTATACAGTGGGTCTATGCTGACGTGCAAAGTATCGGCGCACTACAGAGTTCTTTAAGCTATGGAATGAACGAGGCCAAGATGAGCGAATGTATTTTAGCAAAATGTTCAGATCTGAGTCAGCTTCCGTGGCCTGTGCAGTTTCCCTATACTTCAGAGGAGAGGACTGAAGCAATTCAGAATCGTGAGCATCGATGTGACAAGATACAGCAGAAGCGTCAAAATCGGTTATCAGGGCCAATCGGAAGACGTGAAACTGCGTCCGCTTTACCATGTTAAGCTGTCGGGCGATACACAATCTCGTACTGGTATTGAGACAGCAAAAAATGCATCTTTGCAATTTTTGGGCAGTTCTACATCTACATACATTCTCCACAATCCACCATACGGTGCGTGGCGGAGGGTACCTCGTACCACAACTAGCACTTTCTCTCCATGTTCCACTCCCAAACAGAACGAGGGAAAAATGACTGCCTATGAGCCTCTGTACGACCCCTAATCTCTCTTATCTTTGTGGTCTTTCCGCGAAATGTAACTTGGCAGCAGTAAAATTGTACTCCAATCAGCCTCAAATGCTGGTTCTCTAAATCTCCTCAGTAGCGATTCACGAAAAGAACGCCTCCTTTCCTCTAGAGACACCCACCCGAGTTTCTGAAGCATTTCCGTAACTCTCGCGTGATGACCAAACCTACCAGTAACAAATCTAGCAGCCCGCCTCTGAATTGCTTCTATGTCCTCCCTCAATCCGACCTGATAGATCCCAAACGGTCGAGCAGTACTCAAGAATAGGTCGTATAAGTGTTTTATAAGCGGCTCCTTTACAGATGAACCACATCTTCCCAAAATTCTACCAATGAACCGAAGACGACTATCCGCCTTCCCCATAACTGCAATTACATGCTTGTCCCACTCCATATCGCTCTGCAATGTTACGCCCAAATATTTAATCGACGTGACTGTATCAAGCCTTCCCGTACACCACAGCATCATCAGCAAACAGCCGCACATTGCTATCCACCCTATCCAAAAGATCATTTATGTTGACAGAAAACAACAGCGGACCTACCACACTTCCCTGGGGCACTCCAGATGATACCCGCACCTACGATGAACACTCACCATCGAGGACAACGTACTGGGTTCTGTTACTTAAGAAGCCTTCGAGCCACTCACATACTTGGGAACCAATCCCATATGCTCGTACCTTAGTTAGGAGTCTGCAGTGGGGCACCGAGTCAAATGCTTTCCGTAAGTCAAGGAATATGGCATCCGTCTGATACCCTTCATCCATGGTTCGCAAGATATCATGTGAAAAAAGGGCGAGTTGCGTTTCGTAGAAGCGATGCTTTCTAAAGCCGTGTTGATGCATGGGCAGCAACTTCTCTACCTCAAGGAAATTCATTATATTCGAACTGAGAATATGTTCGAGAATCTTGCAACAAACCGATGTTAAGGATATTGGTCTGTAATTTTGAGGATCCGTCCTTCTACCCTTCTTCTATACAGGCGTCACCTGCGCTTTTTTCCAGTCGCTCGGGACTTTACATTGGGCAAGAGATTCGCGATAAATGCAGGCTAAGTAAGGAGCCAATGCAGTAGAGTACTCTCTGTAAAACCGAATTGGAATCTCATCAGGACCGGGCGATTTATTTATTTTCAACCCATTCAGCTGCTTCACACCCCCAGAGATGTCTATCACTACGTCCTCCACACGGGAATCTGTACGAGACTTAAACGGCGGTATGTTTGTACGATCCTCCTGCGTGAAACATTTCTCAAATGCTAAATTTAAAATTTCAGCTTTCGTTTTGCTGTCTTCCTTTGCCAGGCCAGACTGATCAGTGAGTGACTGAATGGAAGCCTTTGACCCGCTTACCGATTTTAGGTAAGACCAAAATGTCCTTGGGTTTTCAGCAAGATCTTTTGATAAGGTATTACGGTGGTAGTGGTTGAATGCTTCGCGCATCGCTCTTTTTGCACCAGCACGAATCTTTACTTACTTTTACCTGTCCTCATTCTCCCGATCTTTCTTGTACCGCGAGTGCAACTGCCTTTGCCTCCTGAGCATTCTCCGAATTGCGCTGTTAAACCACTGTGGGTCTTTTCCGTCCGTAACCGACTTCTTCGGCACATACTTTAAAATTTGCCCATAATTCTTCCACGTCCATCGTACTGGAAGTAAATGAAGTCGATTCATTTACTAAGTGGGATGCTTATCTGCTCTTTCTAGTAAGAATACTCTCCTAGCGTTCTTGACCGACTTTTTAACTTTTGTAACCACAGTCGTAATGACAGCATCATGATCACTAATCCCTGCCTCAACACTGACACCGCGGATGAGGTCTGGTCTGTTCGTGGCTACCAGATCTAAAATATTTCCATTAGTCGTTGGCTGTCGACTTAGCTGCTCAAGGCAGTTTTCGGAAAATGTGTTCAAAAGTAATTCACACGACGGCTTGTCTGTACCACCTGTAATGAATCCATAGACATCCCAGTCTATACTAGGTAGGTTGAAGTCGCCTCCGACTAATATAGCATGATCCGGGTACTTCCGCGATACAGAATGTAGACACCCTTTGAAGGATTCGTACAGGAACCGGCTTCATCGGATGAAACGCAGACTGCAGTGGCTTGTGATCTGTTACTAAGTAGAGTTTTCTGCCCTACAAATAGTGGTGGAATTTGGTGACACTATACATAATAGCCAAAGATTCTTTTTCAATTCGTGAATAGTTTCACTGAGCTTTGGACAACACTTTTGATGCGAAAGCAATAGGTCTGTCGACATCACCAATTCTGTGCGAAAAGACTGCATCGATTCCGTAAAAGGAAGTGTCAACTTGCAATACTACCGGTTTTTCAGGATCAAAATGAACTAAGCATCGATCACTGAGCAAAGCATCTTTAAGTTTTTGAAAAGCTACTTGGCACTCATCTGTCCATACAAAGATTCTTGCGATCCAAGCGATACAATGAATTTGTGCAGTATTTGTGCAGTATTCAGTATGAACCGAATATAATAGTTCATTTTCCTTAAAACTAATTGCAATTCTGTGATATCTTGAGGAAGAGGCAAGTCTCGAATGGCTAACAAATGCGACTGCAGAGGATGTACGCCTTGAATGGCTATGAAATGACCAAGACATTGCAACTGTGGTTTTAAAAAAATCTCAATTGTCCAGTCTACACTTCAGTCCTGCTTCAGATAACACACGAAACAAAGCACGTAAATTTTCAGTATGTTCTTCAGATGTGCAGCCTGCTACGACAATATCGTCCAAATAGTTGGAACAGTTTGGCAGTTGTGCAGTTAGTTGTTCCAAATACCGTTGGAAAATGGCGGTTGCGCAAGCACTGCCAAAAGGCGAACTCAAATATTTGAACAAGTCACTCACTTTTTATGATTCTTCATCAAGCGGTATTTGAAGATAAGCGTCACTCGATTCAATTTTTTGAAACCAGGTCCTGGCGCCTAATTTGTAAGATCCTCTGTGTGTGCCAATGGATAAGTATCAATTACAGTTTATGAGTTGACTGTAGACTTAGTCAACACAGAGCTGAATGCGACCTGAATGTATGGGGAGCAAAACCAGTGGACTTGGCCACTGATTAGCTGATATGGGCGCAATAACTGCGCTATCTTGCAATTCTTTAAGTTCAGCAGCGACTTTGTCCCGTAACGCAATGGGAACAGTTGTTGCTCGCCAAAATATCGGTTGAGCATTTTCTGTCAGCGTAATATGTGCAACAAAATTGTTAAATTGTTAGCTTTGCCTGAACCTTCAGAAAAGAGTTCCGGGAAATCTTTCAGCTGTCTTTTGCATTGAATGCAGGCACTGACAACACATTGTCCTGAGTGTTAAAGCGAAACAAAGCAAACGAATCAAGACCAAATATGTTCTCAGAATCGCGTGATTGTAGCACAGCGAAAGTCACTCTTCGCATATGCGAGCGATACGTGGCAGGCAAAGTACATATTCCGAGAATGGGAAAGTCTTGTCCATTATAAGCCAGTCAATTGCGTGCTAGTTTTGGACAGGCATGGGGAGCCTAGCTGTTCATATGTGTGACGATTCAGCACTGCAACAGAAGCACCCATGTTCAACCAAAATTTCTCATGTTTTTTCTCTTAAGATGCAAATGAACAAGTTGGACTGGCGTAGCACTGAAGGAACTGTTTGGTTGCTAGTTTTGCTACTGCCTGCAGCAGGCTTTGAATACACTGCATTGATGAGATGGGCCTTGCGAATAGATTTTAATGAGCGGACAGAATTCTTATTTTGTTCTGTTGCAAACTTACGTATTGAACGTGACCTTTCTTGCCACAAGTGTAACACTGAGCTTGCCTGGACGGGCAATCTTGGCGTTTGTGCCGCGAATAGTGGTGGTAGCGTATTCGAAGACGGCAAAGCCACTGTTCAAACAGCGCACATGGTATAGGACTGGTTTTGTGAGAATGAGTATGAATTGTGGCATCGTTTCTGGCCGCCAGTCACCAGATCTCAATATCATTCTGCCTTTGTGACTTCCTTTGGACAGAAGCATGCGTAATGACTATCCACGTCTGGTATACGATTCCCTCGAAAGCTGTACAGGGCCTGTGTTTATCTATTCCGAGACGACTGGATGCTATTTTTGCAAGTTTTATACACTGTACTAGGTGTGGTAATGCGTCGTGTTTTTGGAATTCTCGTACTTTTGCCCACCCTCCTGTACATCAACTCGTGGTACTGGATGATTGGTGTGCAACTTGATCCAAGAGACTGGAAGTTGTAACACCATTGACAGTTATAACGATATGTGTACGTAATACGTATACATAAACATACAGTTATAAATGTCCCCGTTTGTAGTCGCTAATTATAACAATATGTTTACTTTTGTGCTGTAACATATAGCTATAATCAGCGCTGGAAATACATTTGCGAACGCCGACCGTGTGCGGCTGTTTCCTGTTGGATCGTCTGATCAGTCGGAAGTTGCATTACAGAGGAGAGTAAATGCCTATTCAAAACATAATTATTTTCGGATAGCTCAACATGAATTTCCTAAGGGACCGTAGTTTATCATGCATTTACCAGTAGAACATGGCGCGGAGAAAATATTTCGCCACATGCAACTTCCTCCTGATCTCGACGAAAGAATTCGTGACTGTGAACTCTCTATTTGGCAGAAACATAAAGGAAATTAAATTATTTCGTAAGGAAGTGAGACATAGTCTATATTAAATAAACAGTCCATACACCAGTTCCATTTAACTCTGAATTTATGGCAATTAATAGATGAACTTACACTGCAATGAAGGATTTAACATGGATGCCGTTTTGACTCGCACTTCTCTTCTCGTAATGAAAATAATTTCTTTGACGTTTTCACATACACGTCGCACAATAAATCTACTGCTATGCAGTATTGCACTTTCAGTATTGCACTTTCACTTTACACTAAAATAATATTATTTTTAACGATAATAATACGGCGGCAAGACATGCGCGTCTGACACTAGTTACAAGAGAAAAATGAGTAACTGTTCATCGAGAATATCTCGTACATAAAAAAAAGTGTAAAAGTATTCTTCTTCTGTCAGTTTTTCGCGCCGCGGTTTTCAAAGTCAATAACTCACTGCATTTCTGACGCCGCTTCGTCAATAAACAAGTTATGTCACAGGTCGTTCACCTTTTACATTCTCGCAACATTATTTGCTAACTGTAGCTGTTGCCGAGCGACTGCTCGATTAGTGAATGATTTAAAATGATAATGCAATCACATAATGTTACATAGTGTGCATGACTGCACAGGAGGTTGGGCCTGCGACATGTTGTATCGTGTTCCAGGACGAGCTGCACGTGAACCAGACGGGCGTGAGGATGGTGGCGCTGTGCCCGGGGCCCACGGACACGCCGCTGGCGAGAAACGTCCACCTCTACTGCCTACACGACTACATCAGGCAGCCGCTGCTCGACGCCATAGCCACCTTGGGTTCCCTCTGCACGTACGTAACACTTCGTTATTCAATTTTGTTGGCGTTTGTGGTACTTGACGAAGCGAGCGCCATGTTACATTGATAGAAAGTCTGATTTTGCCATTAAACATACATTAGCGTGTACAAAGTACTTGTTGATATGGTCTCCAGTTGCGGGTGAAATTTTTCATCTGTGAGTAGCAACTGCAACCGATATCCACGTGTATCTGTTAACTGTACTCAAGCTTTGGTCTCCCTCTAACAGTTGTTTACCTCCATCCATTCCTCCATTTCACATCAGGCGATGACCCCTCATGGTGCGACAGGCTGTAAAACACTGTCCATGGCATACAAACCTCAATACCACACCGTTACTTGGTTACTGATGGAAAGGCTCCTTCGTGCTGGACACCGAGCAATGAGGCCCTATGGGATTCACGTGGATGACTGCCTTTAGATGTGTGTTGCTGGTTTTAACGTTTTACTCCAAGATTGGAGCAGGTCTGCACCTTGGCTCCTACACAGGCCCAGAATTATTTGACGCATTTTAAGAAAGATTACACTCCAGATTTTAAGTTTTAATACCTTTTCTTCTTTTTTAGATAGGCATCGCGGTTTTAAAGTTGTGTACACAGAAGGTTCCCAACAAAGGAACTCCCTTGGCTGTTTGGTCACATTTCCCATTTGAGTTTTCAAGACCCGCCTTCCCCGTCACTATAATGTATTTTCCACAGAAGGTCACGTGGCGGTGAAGGCGCTATAGCTGATGAACCTTTTTCAGGGCAACCAATTTCTCATCTGCTCCTATTACCTTAGTGCTATAGCTGATGAACCTTTTTCAGGGCAACCAATTTCTCATCTGCTCCTATTACCTTAGTGCTCTACAATCGCTGAAACACACGTAACCAGATGAGAAAATGCTCCACCTCATACGTGACCAACTGTAGGTCGTACAGCATCAGGGTAAGATGTAATAGTGCTGAGCACCGTGGCACATGGAAATTCAGGGAAATGAATACGCAGACAAAACCGTTAAGGAGGCCTGCACGGAATGTGACATTACACAGTGCCCCATTCCCCTGCAAGCTGTCCGTTTGATGGCGCTTGGAGATCCATGCAATTGTGGGAGGAGTAGTGCAGGAAGAGTAGCCGTGTCACTGACAAGTGTTGTGTACACGCGAGCCTTGACGTAATTCCACGAAAAGAAGTCGGTAGCGTCACATCTGCAGGGCGCAGAGGATATGCGATGGGACCATCACGACCAGGTTCCTGTCAGGAAACGCGTCACTCAGCACACCCACACCTTGGATCTCCAATGCGGGGTTGCGCCGTCAAACGGGAAAACGATACATTGCCGCAGCTCATCGACCTTTGGCAGCGAAAACCATTGGAGCATGCCTAAGTAAACTTTTCCGATACCATTTTCTCCGTGAAGGAAAATGGTCTAACCTATCATGAATTAGGACACACCAAACACTAATCTATCTGTTCACGTGAGTTGCGTGCGTTTCCAGAGCCCCAAATCCGGACGCTGTGACGATTCAAATGTTTAGAAATGTGAAACGTTGCTTCATTTGGGAACAGGAACTTTTCCAGGTACTCATTGTCAGCCTCTGTAGGGACCAGCATGGAACACGCTAATACGTACCGCAGAGAACGAGCGTTTGGCTACTACGCTTGGAGCATTTGGATTTTGTAAGTAACTGCTCTTGTAATAGTTACCGGACAACTGATCGTGCTTTCCGCAAATCGCGTTCAACACCTCTCTAAAGTTCTCGAACCGTCTCATTATGCTTGTTTCTGCCCATGGTGTCTTCCCATGCTGGTGTTGATAATTATGTAGTATCGTACTCACAGACATGGATTCGGCGCACCAGATGACACATGTACCTTATCCTGGTCTGTCGCCTATTTGATGCATTCCAAGTCACATCTGCAAGAAATTGCACAGGAGAACACATTTGATAGTTCGTAAACGTTTTAAAGCAAATCACGTTTCTCTGTCTCTAATAGTTTCCAAGCCATGATTTTTTAAAAAATGGCAATGGGAGTTCCACCCCCCCCCCCTCCCTCCCACCATGAGCCATGGATCTTGCTGTTGGTGGGGAGGCTTACATGCCTCAGCGATACAGATAACTGTACTGTAGGTGCAACCACAATAGAGGGGTAACTGTTGAGAGGCCAGACAAACGTGTGGTTCATGAAGAGGGGCGGCAGCCTTTTCAGTAGTTGCAGGGGCAACAGTCTGTATGACTGATTTGGCCTTGTAACATCAACCAAAACGGCCTTGCTGTGCTAGCACTGCGAATGTCTGAAAGGAAAGGGACACTACAGCTGTATTTTTTCCCAACGGCATGCAGCTTTACTGTAAGGTGATACACTCCTGGAAATGGAAAAAAGAACACATTGACACCGGTGTGTCAGACCCACCATACTTGCTCCGGACATTGCGAGAGGGCTGTACAAGCAATGATCACACGCACGGCACAGCGGACACACCAGGAACCGCGGTGTTGGCCGTCGAATGGCGCTAGCTGCGCAGCATTTGTGCACCGCCGCCGTCAGTGTCAGCCAGTTTGCCGTGGCATACGGAGCTCCATCGCAGTCTTTAACACTGGTAGCATGCCGCGACAGCGTGGACGTGAACCGTATGTGCAGTTGACGGACTTTGAGCGAGGGCGTATAGTGGGCATGCGGGAGGCCGGGTGGACGTACCGCCGAATTGCTCAACACGTGGGGCGTGAAGTCTCCACAGTACATCGATGTTGTCGCCAGTGGTCGGCGGAAGGTGCACGTGCCCGTCGACCTGGCACCGGACCGCAGCGACGCACGGATGCACGCAAGACCGTAGGATCCTACGCAGTGTCGTAGGGGACCGCACCGCCACTTCCCAGCAAATTAGGGACACTGTTGCTCCTGGGGTATCGGCGAGGACCATTCGCAACCGTCTCCATGAAGCTGGGCTACGGTCCCGCACACCGTTAGGCCGTCTTCCGCTCACGCCCCAACATCGTGCAGCCCGCCTCCAGTGGTGTCGCGACAGGCGTGAATGGAGGGACGAATGGAGACGTGTCGTCTTCAGCGATGAGAGTCGCTTCTGCCTTGGTGCCAATGATGGTCGTATGCGTGTTTGGCGCCGTGCAGGTGAGCGCCACAATCAGGACTGCATACGACCGAGGCACACAGGGCCAACACCCGGCATCATGGTGTGGGGAGCGATCTCCTACACTGGCCGTACGCCTCTGGTGATCGTCGAGGGGACACTGAATAGTGCTCGGTACATCCAAACCGTCATCGAACCCATCGTTCTACCATTCCTAGACCGGCAAGGGAACTTGCTGTTCCAACAGGACAATGCACGTCCGCATGTATCCCGTGCCACCCAACGTGCTCTAGAAGGTGTAAGCCAGCTACCCTGGCCAGCAAGATCTCCGGATCTGTCCCCCATTGAGCATGTTTGGGACTGGATGAAGCGTCGTCTCACGCGGTCTGCACGTCCAGCACAAACGCTGGTCCAACTGAGGCGCCAGGTGGAAATGGCATGGCAAGCCGTTCCACAGGACTACATCCAGCATGTCTACGATCGTCTCCATGGGAGAATAGCAGCCTGCATTGCTGCGAATGGTGGATGTACACTGTACTAGTGCCGACATTGTGCATGCCCTGTTGCCTGTGTCTATGTGCCTGTGGTTCTGTCAGTGTGATCATGTGATGTATCTGATCCCAGGAATGTGTCAATAAAGTTTCCCCTTCCTGGGACAATGAATTCACGGTGTTCTTATTTCAATTTCCAGGAGTGTATTGTGATGACATCTTCTTCGGTAAAGTAGTCCCCCAATCGGACCTACGAGTGGATATTACTCAGGTGGGCGTCGTTATCAGGAGAAACAAAACTGCTGCTCTACAGATCGGAGCGTGGAATACCAGGTCCCTTAATCGGGCAGATAGATTAAAAAATCTCAAGAAGGGAAATGGATAGGTTAAAGTTAGAAAAAGTGGGAATTAGTGAAGATCGGTGGTCAGATGAAAACAAGGTTATAAATACAAAATCAAACGGGGGTAACGCAGGAACAGGGATAATCTGTTATGAACAGCATAGTGCACGCATTATTGCAGCCAAGATAGACACGAAGACCACACCCACCACAGTAGTACAAGTTTATATGCCAACTAGCTCTGCAGATGGAGGAGATTGAGGGAAATGTATGATGAAATAAAATAAATTATTCAGGTTGTTAAGGGAGCTACAAAGTTTAGTCATTGGGTACTGGAATTCGACAGTAGGAAAAGGGAGAGAAGGAAAAGTATTAGGTAAATATGGACTAAGGGAAAGGAATGAAAGAGGAAGCTGCCTGGTAGAATTTTGCACAAAGCTAATTTAATCATTGGTAACACTTTCTTAAAGAATCATGAGGGAAGGTTGTATACATGGAAGAGACCTGGAGACAGCGGAAGATTTCCGATTGATTATACAATAGTTATTCAGAGATTTAGGAACCAGATTTTAAATTGTAAGACGTCTCCAAGGGCAGATATGGATTCTGACCACTAAAACTGAAGAAACTGCAAAAACGCAGAAATTTAACGAGATGGGACATGGATAAACTGAAAGAAAAAAGGTTTTAGGTGGTTTTGGAGGTACGATTGACAAGAACAAAGGAAAGGAATAGACTAGAAGAAGAATGGGTACGTAGCTTTGAGAAATGAAGTAGTGAAGGCAGCAGAGGATCAACTAGGTAAGAAAAGACGAGAGCTAGTAGAAATCCTTGGGTAACGGAGGAGATATTGAATTTAATTGATGAAAGGAGAAAATATAAAAATTTAATAAATGATGTGAGCGAAAGGGAATACAAACATCTCAAAAAAGAAATCGACAATAAGTACAAAATAGCTAAGTAGGAATGGCTAGAGGTCAAATGTAAGGATGAAGAAGCATGTATACTGCCTACATGAAAATTAAAGAGCCTTTGGAGAAAAGAACTACTTGTAAGAATATTAAGAGCTCAGATAGGAAACCAGTCCTAAGCAAAGAAGGGAAAGCAGAAAGGTGGAATGAGTATACAGGGGGTTACAAAAAGGTACGGCCAAACTTTCAGGAAACATTCCTCACACACAAATAAAGAAAATATGTTATGTGGACATGCGTCCGGAAGCGCTTAATTTCCATGTTAGAGCTCATTTTAGTTTCTTCAGTATGTACTGTACTTCCTCGATTCACCACCATGATTTCATACGGGATACTCTACCTGTGCTGCTAGAACATGTGCCTTTACAAGTACGACACAACATGTGATTCATGCACGATGGAGCTCCTGCACATTTCAGTCGAAGTGTTCGTACGCTTCTCAACAACAGATTCGATGACCGATGGATTGGTAGAGGCGGACGAATTCCATGGCCTCCACGCTCTCCTGACCTTAACACTCTTGACTTTCATTTATGGGGGCATTTTAAAGCTCTTGTCTACGCAACCCCGGTACCAAATGTAAAGACTCTTCGTGCTCTTATTGTGGACGGCTGTGACACAATACGCCATTCTCCTGGGCTGCATCAGCGCATCAGGGATTCCATGCGACGGAGGGTGGATGGATGTATCCTCACTAACGGAGGACATTTTGAACGTTTCCTGTAACAAATTGTTTGAAGTCACGCTGGTACGTTCTGTTGCTGTGTGTTTCCAGTCCATGATTAATGTGATTTGAAGACAAGTAATAAAATGAGCTCTAACATGGAAAGTAAGCGTTTCCGGACACATGTCCACATAACATCTTTTCTTTCTTTGTGTGTGAGGAATGTTTCCTGAAAGTTTGGCCGTACCTTTTTGTAACCCCCTGTATAGAGGTTCTATACAAGGGAGGTGTACTTGAGGGCAATATTTTGAAATTGCAAGAGAACGTAGAGGAAGATGAGAAGAGAGATATGATACTGCGTGAAGAATTTGACAACGCACTGTACGACTTAGGTCGAAACAAGGCCCCAGTAGTAGACAGCATTCCATTACAATTATTGATAGCCTAGGGAGAGCTAGCCATGACAAAACTCTTACATCCGTGAGCAAGATATGAGGCAGTCGACATACCCTCAGACTTCTTAAAGCATGTCATGTTCCCAATTCCAAAGATAGCATTTTGCTGACAGGTGTGAAAATTACCGAAATATCAGTTTAAAAGCTTCGGCTACAAAACACTAATACGAATTCTTTACAGAAGACTGGAAAATCTGGTGGATGCCGACCTTGGGGAAGATCGGCTTGGAATCCCGACAAATGTAGGAACAAGTTTCGTCTCGTAGAAGTTAGGTTATGGAAAGGCAAACCCACGTTTACAGCATTTGTGGACTTAGAGAAAGCCTTTGACAATATAGACTAGAACACTCTTTCAAATTCTAAGGCTTGCTGCGATAAAATAAAGGGGGCAGAAGATTATTTACAGTTTGTACAGAAACCAGATGGCAATTATAAGAGTCAGTGGGCACAAAAGGGAAGCAGTGGTTGAGCAGGAAGTGAGACAAGAGTGTACCCTATCCCCGATGTTATTCAATCTGTATATTCAGCAAGCAGAAAAAGAAACAAAGGAAAAAGTTTGAGCGGGAATTAGTCCAGGGAGAGGAAACAAAAACTTTGAGGTTTGCCAATGACGTGTGAATTCTGTCGGAGACAGCAAAGGACTTGGAAGAGCAGTTGAATGGAACGGACAGTGTGTTGAAAGGGGGATGTGAGATGAACACCAACAAAAGCAAAACGAGGGTAATAGAATGTAGTTGAATTAAAACAGGTGATGCTGTGGGAACTAGATTAGGAAATGAGACACTTAAAGTAATAGATGAGTTTTGCTGTTTGGGAAGCAAAATCGCGGATGATGGGTGAAATAGGGAGGATATAAAACGTAAAATGGCAATGGCATGAAAAGCGTTTATGAAGAAGAAAAATTAGTTAACATGGAGAATAGATTTGAGTGCCAGGAGCTCCTTTCTGAAAATTTTTGTATGGAGTGTAGACACATATGGAAGAGAAACATGGACGATAAACAGTTTAGACAAGAAGAGATCAGAAGCTTATGTAATATGGGGCTACGGAAGAATACTGACGATTAGGCTACGGAAGAATACTGACGATTAGGCTACAGAAGAATACTGACGATTAGATGTATCCATAATGTAACAAATGAGGAGGTACTGAATACGATTGGGGAGAAGAGAAATTTGTGAGAGAAACTGACTAAAAGAAGGGATCGGTTGGTAGTACACATTCTGAGGCATCAAGAGATCACCAGTTAAGTACTGGAGGGAAGTGGGGGAGGGGGGTGGTGGGAAAAATCGCAGAGGGAGACCATGGGATGAATACAGTAAGCAGATTCAGGGGGATGTAGGTTGCCATAGTTACTCAAAGATGAAACGGCTTGCTCAGGATAGAGTATCAAGGAGAGCTGCATCAAACCAGTCTTTGGACTGAAAACAACAACAACTATGAGACTTTACGGACACCCTGTATAACATGTACAAGAGTGACGGGCGACAATAAGAAAACCAACAAAGAAATGGTTTGCCTTCTCTCCCTTACTCTTCAACCTCTGTGTTGATGAAGCAATTGGGATGAAAATTCTACTGAGCACAGAATATGGATTGAGAGCAAACTAAAGAAAGACTAAAATAATGAGGAGTAGCAGGGACATGAATGGCGATAAATCTAACATCGTAACTGGGGACCACAGTGCGCACACATTTAGGATTACTGCTACCTTGGAAGTAAAATAGTAAAAGTAAATAATGACTAACTTCCTTGGGGGATTGGTTTCAGTACATGGACTATTACCTTTGTGTTTTGCACTAAAACACGAACTAACATACACACATCAAAAAAAGTTTTGTATCACCCCGATTCCCAGAATTCCTGAAGATAGATGTTCACTTTGGATATTGTATCACAGAGACAGTCCCTTTGACGTTCAGAGATGTCACTAAAACTGCCCAAAGATGTAAACAACCATGCATGAGTAGCGCCTATTAGACGGACCGACAGTCGATCAGTTCCAGTCAAAAAATGGTTCAAATGGCTCTGAGCACTATGGGACTTAACATCTATGGTCTTCAGTCCCCTAGAACTTAGAACTACTTAAACCTAACTAACCTAAGGACATCACACACATACATGCCCGAGGCAGGTTTCGAACCTGCGACCGTAGCAGTCGCGCGGCTCCGGACTTAGCGCCTAGAACCGCTAGACCACCGCGGCCGGCAGTTCGTCATTCCACCACGACGGAGATGCTCGTGTTGTTTGTAGTTCAACCATGCCTAGGCGGTCAATACCGCGGATCGATCGCGTCCGCATTGTTACTTTGTGCCAGGAAGGGCTCTCAACATGGGAAGTGTGCAGACATTTCGGAGTGAACCAAAGCGATATTGTTCAGACATAGAGGAGATACAGGAAATGTCCATGACATGGCTCGCTTCAGCCGCCCAGTGGGCTACTATTACAGTGGATGACCGCAGCAGCCTATGGATTATGGCTCGGAGGAACTCTGACAGCAATAGTGCTTTTCGTGCAGTGTTGCGACACAAACTGTGCGCAATAGGATGCATGATACGCAGCTTCACTCCCGACGTCCATGGCGAGGTTCATCTTTGCCACCACACCAGGCAGCACGATACAGATGGGCCCACCAACATGCTGAATAGACCGCTCAGGATTGGCGTCACGTTCTCTTCACCGATGAGTGTCGCACATGCCTTCAACCAGACAATCGACGGAGACGCGTTTGGAGGCAACGTGGTCAGGCTGAACACCTTAGACACACTGTCCACTGTCCAGCGAGTGCTGCAAGGTGGAGGTTCCCTGGTGTTTTGGGGTGGCATAATATGGGACCGACGTACGCCGCTGATGGTCATGGAAGGCGCCAAAACGGATGTACGATATGTGAATGCCATCCTCCGACCGATACTGGCGAGGCATTCGTCTTCATGGACGACAATTCGCGCCTCCATAGTGCACATCTTGTGAATGACTTCCTTCAGGACAACGACACCGCTCGACTAGAGTGGCCAGCATGTTCTGCGGACATGAATCCCATCAAACATGCCTGAGGTAGATTGAAAAGGGCTGTTTATGGACGACTTGACCCGCCAACCACTCTGAGGAATCTACGCCGAATCGCCATGGTGGAGTGGGACAATCTGGACCAACAGTGCCTTGATGAACTTATGGGTAGTATGCAACGACAAATACAGGCATACAGCAATGCAGAAGGTACCGGTGTGTACAACAATCTGGACTCGCTGTATGGTGGTACAAAATGCAATGTGTGGTTTTCATGAGCAATAAAAATGAAGGAAATGATGTTTATGTTGATCTCTATTCCAATTTTCTGTACAGGTTCCGGAACTCTCGGATCCGAGGTGATGCAAAACTTTTTTCGATATTTGTGTTTTATCCAGTTTACTTCATTAGTCCACCCCAGTTAGGTTTTTTAAAACTAACATTTAGATGGTGAGTTTCCCATCTCTAAATGTAACCTGATGCACCCTAACCAGAAACGCAGGCCAAAAATTATATACATAAGATATGAAATAAATTGTTATAAGCAGTAGTATGCCACGTGCTGTGCTGTGATTATTGGTCATCTTTGTCCATTATATATAGTTATACTGCACTTGGCGGTAGCACATAGCTAACCTTCATGTATTGCTGATTACTGCTATCTCACTTCTGAAGCATAGACTCTACAGCAATAAAATACGAGTAATTCCACTGGTAATTCCCATCTAGCACTTAATTTCATGTGGAGGTTGGAGTTACAGATATTGTTACTTATTGTGCTATGCTCTTTTGGAACAATGTAAATGAAGTGCGTATGTTGTCTTCACAGGCCTGAATTCATCGCTGAAGGGTTGATGACTGCCGTCCGGGAGGGCAAATCAGGGTCTGTCTGGATGGCCGACAACAGCAAGATCAAGGAGATCGTCTATGAGCGGCTCGTCCAATAAGGACTGTTCTGCATGCCGTTATGTACACGTCACATTATCATGAATAAAGTATACCTGATTCGAGTGATGACTTATACAGTAATAAGATTTACTCTAAATGGTTGCCACCCACTAGACAATTCCCTTTGTGGGAATCGTTTCCTACAATGCGAAACGGTGTTTGAGATTAAACTCAGTCACAAAGATTATTCTTTCAAATGCACAGTCTTTTGAGGCTGAGGTCAATTTCCATAAAATTATTGGCTGTAGCCCACGACATCTCGAAAAATGATATTTCAGGGTTTTGGCCAGTATTTCAAGCTGCCATCATAATATGAAACAATGAGTAATATGTGCAATAAATTACTGAAACAGTACTTCAGATAATGTTGGAAGATAAGATATTGTTAATACGTGGGGAGAAATTACTAAGGGATCACTCATAGTGTTGAATTTTGAGCCCGCTCCTATTTATTACAAGTGTGAATCACCTTAAACTTTATATTCATCAGGCAGAATTGGTACTTTCTGCAGACGATACCCGCGTTATAATTATGTCATATGACATATAGTATGACAAATTTTCGATTTCGGCCACAGCAACAACCTTTTGGGACTCCATTAATAAAGAATCCGGAGAAATAGTCATTGCGGAAAATCTAATGAACGTTGATACTGGTTACCAACTGAATAACGTGTTGAATCCCGTCACCTCCGAAATTTGTTCGAGACGAAGACGCCAGAAGACGTCGATAGCTGCGGACAAGGACAATACCCACGGCAGCTGAGCCTTGCAGTTCCACGAGCGAGGCCGCTGTCGCTGGGCGTTGTGGCCTTTCTGTCTCCGCGACTTCAACGCATGCGCGGCAGTACCATCAGCGCACTGTATAAGACGGAGCGGAGAACGTCACTCCTCGTCCGGCTCACCTGAAGATGGTTGGCAGTTTTCCAGCGTGGTATGAAGTTTACGACGACCGGCTGCAATCCCGCAATCTCTTTGAACAGCGTGATGTGTGGTTAATGAGCAGCCGCTCCATCATGAAATCAAAGTTTCTTACCTCCCGCCTGTCTTAGCACTTGTATTCGATCCTAATTCAGTTTGGAATCCCTGTCAGATGGTCTGGATAGATGTCTCCCTATTACAAATTACGACCCTTTTCAACTGTCGCCCGTCTCTGTCAGTCAGCAGATGAGGTCGGCCTGTACATTTTTGTGCTGTACGTGTTCCTTCACGTTTCCACTTCACTATCCCATGGGAAACAGTGGACCTAGTGATGTTTAGGAGTGTGGAAATCTCGCTGTACAGACGTATGACACAAGTGACAGCCAACGGAGCTCCACGATCAGGGAATGGACCAAGTGATGTTTAGGAGTGTGGAAATCTCGCTGTACAGACGTATGACACAAGTGACAGCCAACGGAGCTCCACGATCAGGGAATGGCATAGCGATTCGAATTCCAAATCCACTCATCAGTCATGCAAATGCTTGTAACAGGAAAACGGGGTTTCTAAACCATAAAACCTAGTCTACGGAGTAATGGAAGAAAGTAATTTGGTCGGATGAGTCTCATTTCAAATGTTTCCAGCTTTTGGCCGAGCTTACGTCCCAAGAGTGAGAGATGGTGGGGAATCGGTGATGATTTGGGCAGCCATGTAGTGCAGTTCCGTTGACTCCACTGGTGCTCCGCTAGATCGCATTAATGCCAAGTATTATTTGAGAATTTTGCCCTATGGGGTTCATAATTTTGCAGAATATTTGTTCCCCAGTGGTGATTCTATGTTCCAAGGTGACAGAGCCCCTGTTCCCACAGGTTGCATCGTCGAGGATTGGTTTTGTAAGCACAAGAATGGATTGTCGTATCTCCCCTGGCCACCAATCACCAGATATCAATATCGTTGAGCGTTTGTGGTCTGCTTTGCAGAGAAAAGTGCGTGATCGCCAACCACCTCCGTCAACGTTACCTGAATTTGTTGATGTTTTACAGGAAGAATGATACACACCGAAGCGCCAGAAAAACTGGTGTAGGCTTGCGTATTGACATAAAGAGATATATAGACAGGCAGAATACGACGCTGCTGTCGGCAACGCCTATAAAAGCAAGTGTCTGGCGCAGTTGTTAGATCGGTTAATGGTGCTACAGTGGCAGGTTACCAAGATAAAAGTGAGTTTGAACGTGTTGTTATAGCCGGCGCATGACCGCTGGGACACAGCATCCACTAGCTAGCGATGAAAGGCTATTTCACGAGTGTACCATGAATATCAGGAATCCGGTAAAATATCAAATTTACATCACGGCTGCCGGAAAAAATATTCTTCAAAAACAGGACCAAAGACGCTTGAGGAGTATCATTCAACGTGACAGCAGTACAACCCTTCCTCAAATTGCTGCATATTTGAATGCTGGGCCATCAACAAGTGGCAGCATGCGAACCATTCAACGAAACGTCATCGAAATGGGCTTTCGGAGCTGAAGGCTCACTTGTGCACCTTTGATGACACAAAGCCTTACGCCTCGTTTGGTCCTGTCAATATCGACATTGAACTGTTGATAACTAGAAACATGTTGCCTGGTCGGACGAGTTGTTTCAAATTGTATAGAGCGGGTGGGCGTGTCCCACGTGGACAACCTCAACCTCATGAATCCATGGACCCTGTATGTCAGCAGGAGACTGTTCAAGTTGATGGAGGCTCTGTAATAGTGTGGGGCGTGTGCAGTTGGAGTGATATAGGACCCCTAGGTACTACTGACAGGTGACACGTATGTAAGCATCATGTCCATCCATTCATGTCCATTGTGCATTCCGACGTACTTGGACAATTCCATCACAACAATGCGACACCCCACAGGTCCAGAATTGGTACAGAGAGGCTGCAGGAACACACTACTGAGTTGAAACACATCCACTGGCTACCAAACTCCCCAGACATGAAAATTATTGCGCATATCTGGGATGCCTTGCAACGTGCTGTTCAGCAGGGATCTCAACTCCTCGTTCTCTGATGGATGTGTGGACAACTTTGCAGATTCATGGTGTCAATTCCCTCCATTATTACTTCAGACTTTAGTCATACCACGTCTTGTTGCCACACTCCTGCTTGCTCGCGGGGGCCCTGCTCGATATTGGGCAGGTGTACCAGCTTCTTTTGCTCATCAGTGTAAAACTATATGGTACGTTTATTTATCCATTCCGTTACGACTGGAAGCTGTTTTGAATGCCAACGGTTTTCCTACATCTTTTTAAGTATGATAACGAGTTGTGTTTTTGGTCTTTCCATATCTTTCTCAATCCCTGTTACAAATAGATTACATATAGAGCAAAGCTGTGGTGGGTATGAACAAACCTTGAATCGGACTATGCAACACTCCTTGCAAACTACATAGAAATACAAAGACATAACGGTTCAGATCGACTGAAAACATTGTGCTGTATAAGTCACTTGATGTTACAGGTGCCTCTATCTGAGTCGGCGTTAAGTTGATCCTTGACAGTAGCAGCTTCACGGGCCGACCTCAACCAGTAATGTAAAGCAATTCTGTAAATGTGTCCGTGGGAATACCTGAGTGTTGTGACAGCTCTGTAGACAGCTACAGTTTTCACCTGCGGCAGTAGCTGTTTCGCAGTTGAAAGCTGGCAACACCGCTGCAAACTTTCATGCATCATCTTGCGCCGTCTCACCTATAGTACAGAGAATCGATCCGATCACCATGTGTTCTAAAGCAATTGCAAATGAGTACAAAGATCCAGTATTCTACACATGATATCAACATATCGAAGACGAAACGAAAAGCACAATGTTATCTAACACGAATAATATCATGTATGTCAGTCATATGAAGCTTGAATGCTAGCTGCTTGCTGCAGTCACACCACTACTCCGAAGATTGTTAGTCGAACGTTTCCATATCAAACGTAAGACAAAAGTCTCAAATACCACTTACAACTAAGTGCCGAAGGATGAGACGAGGGTGTGTGTCTTTGGGTTTTAAAGCATGACGAAACTAAATCGAACTCGGCGCCTAGACTTCTCATTGCCGTCTCCGGTCAAAAGTTTTGCTTCGGGAAAGATAAAGCAGCAGTTCTTTGTTTTGGTAAAAATGAGTAACTCTCACGGATACTGACAACTTGTGGCTCTCCGTGAATCAAGTAACTTAACGCCGAGCGTGATGCAGTTCTGCGGTCTATAAAAAGCAGTCCGAAAAAGCAAAAGAAAACGCTCTCTGCTCCCTAGTTAAATCGTTCTTTTTCCACCATAAAAATATTGCCAACGCCATCTAGCCCCGTAAAACGATGGAGGTTGACTTTGACTGGGCAAGAATCGCGAAAGCAGCCAATTTCAAAGAAGCTATCGATAAACATTGCTTGGGATCTAATTCTCTTAGAATTTTGTAATCTAAAGCAAAATGGAAATGTGACCCTGCTGATATGCTTATGCATCGAACTAAAACTGTTAAAGTATTCCTGACATTTATCAGTGAGAAAATTAATTGGCCGCTACCTGACAGTCAAAAAACTTTCCATTTCATTAGTTCGATGAATAAGCATTTCGCCAGGGTCACATTTCAATTTTGCTTTACATTAGAAAATTCTAGGAGGACTAGACCACTAACAATGTTTATGGATAGCTTCTTTGACATTGGATGATTTCTTTCGCGACTCTTACCCTATCAAAGCTTGAACACCGATGCCTTTGTCGTTGAGAGTTGATGACATAATAATGTTTCCCTACGTTTTTAACAATTTACAGTGTTTAGGCGTCAAGTCAAAAGCCGGCACGCCAGGGAACGAGAGAGCAGAGAGGGCTGTGATGAAGACGTCAGCAATTGGATGCTCACTGACCCCTCTCCAGGACGACAAAGAAATAGCAGCGGCCTCTATGCGAAGAGGACATAAGCGCCGCGCCCGATGGCCGTGGCCGGCTCTACAGCAGCGCCAAGACCAAAGACCTCAATAGAAGTGTCAAAGCTCATTACTTGCTCGTACATTCTATGTAGCTGAAACTGAGAGTTATTACACTGAAGAGATTTCTTATTTGTCTGTCGCCCTTTGCTTGCGACACAACTGTGTGTTTCTCAAATTTAAGTACCGTCAACTACTTGTAATAAAACTCATTGTTACGATTTGTTGAACTGTTGCTTAGCGATCCGAGAAAGCACGTTTTCTAGACATCCCATATTCGACAACTAGGGAGGATTCAACATACAGTATACAATATATTTAACCACATGGATTTATTTATCTGTGTACTGTGGCGCGCGCGCGCGCGCGCGTGTGTGTGTGTGTGTGTGTGTGTGTGTGTGTGTCTCGGCTCGGTGGAAACGGATGTTCAAGTCTGGTTGGCACAGGTCGGCGTCCGTCCATAGCGACAACTCCGATCTGTAACTCCTCACTTTGTTTGGTTAGTTTCAGATACTATCTCCCTTTGCCAGATGTCGGCGAAATGCGGCCCTCGCTTATAATTGAAGCAGTGGCGTCTTCTTTACTGCTACACACAGCGACTGCACCACTTCGTACCGCAACTCCCTTTATCTGAAACAAAAAACCAAATATCCTCCGCGTGTTTGCTACGTCTTATAAGCTTACGCGAAACTTGATAACAGTAGTTTTTATGCCCGGTTTGCAAATGAATGTTCAAAGGTAGATAATGATATCTCGAGTTATTAGTTCCACCATTCAAGCCGATGACACATTATAGTCTTGCGAGGATGTTGATTTGTGGAGTATTATAGCGTCGTTAATGCGTCACTACGGTGCCAATTCAACAATTCCCACGCCGTAAATCCAGAGATAATGTATTCTCTAAATAAATACAGAAAGCGTCGTAATACAATGTTCAATTACTGTTCCCTGTTAATAATGTCACTCAGTCACCTTTAGCTTCGGCGTTCTATCAAGAAGATAATTATTCACAGTTACGCAATAAAGTTCAATTAAATGATGTAGACGACACGAAGTCTTAAAGTTATAACTGAGTTTATTGAAGTTCTGAATTATCTAACCACTGCACTGGAAATCATACCGTTCTGTCATTCAGGCAATTGAAGCTACGATTTACATCAGCAATTCTGACACTGACAACAGCTTCCGACACCACGGCGTACCTGTGAATTAATTCTTCATAATTGCGTGTATATGTTTCCTACTCAAGTCTAGTTGCAGACTTCATGTCGGCGTCTGGTGCATTGCTGTGTCCTTCAATGTTCGTCACAATCACAGAGCACCACGACTAAGTCCCAATATTGATTAAGTATCAGACGAATTACTTTTCCTTCGCGTATAATATCTGTTCCGTTGTCTGGCTAAACGGTAAATGTTCTATCACCTTTCTTCAGAACTTTGACTAACACGTCAAGACGATACTTGAAAAACTTTATAATTCCAGATGGGTCTGGAACAATCTGGTATCGGTCAATAAGCATGCTTATATCGCGACGCCTACAAGAGAGCGAATTAACATCTCTATTGAAGTTTTTCATTGTAGACCCAGCGAACTTACAACTCGATGTTGCTACAACTCTTTCCTTGGATAAATGGTATCTCTGATCACTATATCTCGTCTGGGTTTTAGCCTTCGTAAGGCATACATTTCGAATTCTTCATTTAGAGTTTCATGCTTCGTTGATTAATTGGATATCTGATAGTCTGTCATTTAGTTATTTCCGTGGAATAGATGTTGTTAGTTCCTTAGTGTTTCTGCTGGTCAAACTTCCAATAGTGTTAATATTTTGTTGCCAGTAGCTACCGTCAAGGTCAGGATAACTACATTACTGCCCATTAAAATTGCTACACCACGAAGATGACGTGCTACAAACGCGAAATTTAACCGACAGGAAGAAAATAATATGCAAATGATTAGCTTTTCAGAGCATTCATACGAGGTTGGCGCCGGTGGCGACACCTACAACGTGCTGACATGAAGAAAGTTTCCAATCGATTTCTCATACACAAACAGCAGTTGACCGGCGTTGCCTGGTGAAACGTTGTTGTGATGCCTCGTGTAAGGAGGATAAATGCGTACCATCACGTTTACGACTTCGATAAAGGTCGGATTTTAGCCTACCGCGATTGCGGTTTATCGTATCGCGACATTGCTGCTCGCGTTGGTCGAGATCCAATGACTGTTAACAGACTATGGAATCGGTGGCTTCAGGAGGGTAATACGGAACGCCGTGCTGGATCCCAACGGCCTCGTATCACCAGCAGTCGAGATGACAGGCATCTTAATCCGCATGGCTGTAACGGATCGTGCAGCCACGTGTCGATTCCATACGGCGTGATGGTATGGGGTGCCATTGGTTACACGTCTCGGTCACCTCTTGTTCGCATTGACGGCACTTTGAACAGTGGACGTTACATTTCAGATGTGTTACGATCCGTGGCCCTACCCTTCATTCGACCTCTGCGAAACCCTACATTTCAGCAGGATAATGCACGATCGCATATTGCAGGTCCTGTACGGGCCTCTCTGGATACAGAAAATGTTGGACTGCTGCCCTGGCCAGCACATTCTCCAGATCTCTCACCAATTGAAAACGTCTGGTCAATGGTGGACGAGCAACTGGCTCGTCACAATACGCCAGTCACTGTACACGCCATCCAAGCTTTGTTTGACTCAATGCCAAGGCGTATCAAGGCCGTTATTACGGCCAGAGGAGGTTGTTCTGAGTACTGATTTCTCAGGATCTATGCACTCAGACTGCGTGAAAATGTAATCACGTGTCAGTTCTAGTATAATATATTTCTCCATTGAGTACCCGTTTATCATCTGCATTTCTTCTTGGTGTAGCAATTTTAATGACCAGTAGTTTCATTTTTATATGTGTTGCTGTCAAAATTGATATCATTAGGGGCTCTATATTGAGGGTGTTATAATACATACTGCATTTAGTTTCCTCAGATCATAATTAATTTATTTTTGTTGCTGGTACTCAAAACTGATTTTCTGTCGATTGGGTAAATATTTTTACGATGGGTGTACAATAAGTAATGCAAGTCTTTTACATTCGAAAAGCAGGCTGGTTTTATACAGGAGCCCGATACATCATATCGTATCCAACTGTTTAAATACAAAATCGTGTTTTTCAACATAATCGTCGTTCAGTGTGACGGCTTTACCGCGCCCTACTGGTATGGACTGTATGCCCGCTTGTCACCACCCTACTGATCGACGTTGGAGACTGTCCTGCTGCATAAATAACATCCCGATAATCCACACACTGCTTCCTGTGGAGTGCATCCTTCATTGGATGGAAGTCGGAAGGTGAAAGATCTGGGCTGTACAGTAGATGAGGAAGAATAGTCCAATGAAGTTTTTTGGGCGCCTCTTGGGCGCGAAGACTTTCGTGAGGCCGTGCGTTCTCATGGAGTTCATTTGCATTTCTGTGGCGACGAACACTCTGATGTCGTTACGTCAGTTCCCTGATGCAGTTCCAAGTTGATCGTTGCACCACAAGGGAGGACATCAAACAGAATACCAGAAGACCGTCGCCATGTCCTTATCGGGTGAGGGTACGGCTTTTAACTATAACTTTCTTATTCGAAGTGATGAACACGTGTTTCGACGCCTTTGATTATGTTCGACAAAAAACGGTCACGATCAACCTTCTAACGTGCAAGCAATACCGCACAAATGATTCTTCGTTGCTCTATGATGGCGAGGGACGCAGCAAGCACGCACCTTTGAGTATCCCAACTGGTAGACGAGTGGGCCAACAGTAGCAGCAGAGACGTCCAGTTGTGAAGCGAGGTGTTTGGCTGTGATCTGTCCATTACCTCGGATGAAAGTGTCCGCATGTTCCGACACAGCAGAAGGCACAGCTGCGTGAAGACCGCCCTGCAACAGGGAAATTGGATACGTTTGAGCTACGTTGTTGCGATAATGACAGACGGCTCGCCAACGACTCACTGTGTTTTTCTTCACTGACAGGTCTCTGTTCGCATCCTGCAAGCGCCTACGTATATCTTCAATGCTCTAGCTTTTCGTCAAGAGAAACTCAGTGACAACTCTCTACTTGGAACGCACTTCCGTTACAGCACGCCATTTTGAAGGCTACGTAGAGCGCCTCCACCAACCGGAACTTCATTAAATTATAGGGGCTGAAGAGGGAATATTTCACGGTGTTCCACAACAAATTGCGCATTTTTTTCAACCGAAAATGGCTTTGAGAAAATTTGTTTATTTATTGAACGGCCCTCGTAATTTTTACTTCGCTCAGTGTTGTCTAACCCTTCTTTGCCTCACTCAGAAGTTTCTCTATTCAAGATTTACGTTTCCTATGGTTTCTCTGAATCTGTTAAGGAGACTAGCAGGATAGTTTCTTTGCGAAGATCACTGCCGAATTACTTCTCCGCCTTGTCCTACAACCCGAGTCACTCTTGCTCCACTACTGGACTTGTTGGTGCTACAAAATATCTTAAAATTCCTTCCCTCTTGCGTCCTTCTTCTTTGGCCACTCTCTGTTCCAGGAGACAAGCTTTACAAAAGTCGAAACTCTTTCTGTAACGCCGAGGCTTTGGCCATTTAATTTTAGGTAATTTGTTGACTTTACACTGGCAGCCTCCTAAGCGCGCTGGGTGGGCTCACGTTCTGACGTTTGTCCATGGTTATCGGGAAACCAGCGCATATGTTGTGGAAGGGACGCTCAAATACGGGATTCCATTTACTGTCTCGTTACTTTGGTATTAATTGCACTGAAGAAATAAGAAGTAACTGACCTCCGTCCATCCGTCATGAGGGACCCATCGGCACCGACAGACCGCCCTGTTATCCTCTGCCAGTTGTGGAGTCTTGCCCACTCGTTGCTATTAGAGTGCCTACGGGATGCAGAGTTCTCGGAGTGCTATACAACAATTAAGACAAATGATAATAGTAGTTTTATTTCTATAGAACAAATGACAATACTTAGGTTTGGAGATTTACAGATAGTAATCAGAAACGAGGATCTATAGGCAATATAATTTACAGTCCCTGATATGTGAACTGTTAAGGTAAGTTGACACACGTCACTGATAACTAAAGTCCGCGATCCGGTGCCTATTTGAGCGGCCGAGGGTAGCAGGAACGACGTTTATATTCACTTCTACCAGGTGTCGCTACTGGCGCAGCGCTGTCCAATTTAGCGCACCATTGATCGACGTTCCCTCACCATCTCTGCTCTTGTGTTCCGCATCTTCGTTCTAGTGCTTGTGGTTACGCCAGAACACCAATGATGTCACTGTATGATGTATGGAGAGGCGTGGAGTCAGCCACAGGTATTCTGCCTATTGTCAGTTTTCATGACCTAGAGCCGCAATTACTCGGTCAATTGGCATCAAAAAAATTGACGGTGAAGCACCGGATTAGCACTGAAGACCGTCAACCAGTAAGCTAGAGAGCATACCGTGTGTCAGCAACGGAACGTCGAATAATTCGCGACGACGTAGAGGAAATGATGAAGAATTTGCACAACACCCGTCCTGTCCACAATATCATTCAGCCTTTGCAGAGCCCATGGTCGTCACCAGTGGTTCTCGTCGGGAAGATGGATGGCAGTTGGCACTTTAGTGTTGATTACAGGGAGCTTAATAAGATAAAACGACGTTTACCCCCTTCCATGAACTGACGATACACTAGATTGTATTGAAGGGGGCTAAGTTTTTCTCAACCATGGAGTTGTACTCGGGATACTGGCAAATCAAAGTAGATGAGGCTGATCGTGAGAAAACTGAATTCATCACCACTGAGGGCCTGTATGAGTTTAAGGTAATGCCGTTTGGTTTGTGTGATGCACCACCAACTTTAGAACAGATGACGGATAATCTTCTAAGTCACCTGAAGTGGACGATGTGTTTTTGTTATTTAGATGACATTATAGTGTTCTCAGAGACATTTGATGGACATGTAAAAATACTGAGCGCCGTCCTTAGGTGTCTCCAACAAGGCAGACAAACTTAATCCAAGAAAGTGTCTCTTTGGAACAAAAGAAATCAAAATACTTGGACATCTTGTGTCAAACGAAGGTGTGCGGCCAGACCTAGAAAAGGTGAGATCTATAACGGAATTTCGTATTCCTAAAAGTATTAGAAAAGTGAGAAGCTTCCTCGGATTATGTTCTTATTATTGTCGTTTTATCAAAGGCTTTTGTATCAAAGCCGGCCACTCCAAGAGTTGTTAAAATCCGATGCTAAATTTATCTGGGGTGGTTCTCAATAAAATTCTTTCGATGTGCTGTGAAAAGCTCTGACGACTGACCCTGTAGTTGGTCTGTATGATGAGAGAGCGTCACAGAACTACACACAGATGCCAGTGGGTATGGGATCGGTGCTGTTCTGGTGCATATTTCGGATGGAAAAGAGAAGGTTATAGCCTATACTTCTAGGACACTTACAAAAGGCGAGAGAAACTACTCAACTACATCAACAGAATGTCTTGCTGTGATCTGGGCCATGTGCAAATTTCGACAGCATCTCTATGGAAGGCCATTCACAGTTGTTACAGACCAAAATTCACTTAGTTGGTTGACAGGTCTTAAGGATCCAACAGGACGACTCGCCAGGTGGGCACTATGTCTTCAAGAGTATTACATTTCCATAGTATACAAAAGTGGAAGAAAACACCAAGATGCCGACTGTCTCTCAAGAAACTCTGTGCAAAACTATCAAGACTTTGATTAAGATAGTGACTGTCTCGCTGCACTCCAGGATCTCTCTGCTGAGCAGAAGAAGGACGCCAAGTTATTTCAAATTATGCTTGCCTTAAATCGGTCAAAGGATGTAATGCACATGCGCTGTTCTACAGAAGTTCCATGACACACCTGAGGCCGGACATTTGGGATTTATTAAGACACACAATAGGATCCGCAATAGACTTTTCTGGCCAAATTTATTTAGGAGTGTCCGTCGCTATGTGTCGCACTGTCGAGAGTGCCAGAGGAAAAAGGCAATTCCTCAGAAACCAGCTGGCCGACTCATACCAAATCCACCAGCCGAAGCGCCTTTCTAGCGTGTTGGGACTGACTTCCTCGGATGATTTCCAACGTCTGCTAGTGGCAGTAGAAGTTTGTTTGCACTGATTATCTGACACCCTATGCCATTAAAAAAGCCGTGAAAACAGCCGAAGCATTGACGCAGCCAAATTCATAGTAGAAGACGTTGTATTAAAACACGATGCCCCAAGGTGGTTAAATACGGATCGAAGGAAAGTTTTTCAATCGAATCTTGTGACAGAGATAAACCGTCGGTGCAACGTAACTCATCACATGACGACTGTCTATCATTCGCAAACTAACGGGCTTACTGAACGCCTTAATAAGACCTTGGCCGACATGCCATCAATGTTCGTCATGTTGAGCAGAGCAACTGGGATGAGGTGCTACCTTTCGTGACGTTTGCCTACAACACCGCCAAACAAGACGCCACAGGATTTACGCAATTTTTCTTGGTGCATGGGTGTGAGGCGACTACGACGATGGACACTGTGTTCCCGTTACATCCTGATGACGTGGACGACGACCACATCGGCCAAGTGTTAACCAGAGCTGAAGAAGCTCTGCAGTTAGCTCGACTCCGCACAGTGCAGGCTCAAGAAAACGATCGCCGAAGGTATGACGCGAGCCACCGCCCTGCTGTCTACCGGCCTGGTGACCTCGTCTGGATCTTCACTCCTGTTAGAAGTTCCTCAGGTGCTACTTTGGACCTGTTGTCTGATGTTACTTATGACGTTCGACCCGACACAAGACGACAAAAGATCACAGATATGGTCCAAGACCTTTGAATGAAGCCCTATAAGGATTCTGCAACCCAGGGTAAATTCGAAGCTGGAGCAACAGGCAACAAGCGGAAAGGTGACGAAGAGGTAGCGGCAATGGAAGTTCTAAGAAGATCACCGCCAGGGCGAACATCAGTCTTCGGGAGTCGGAGTATGTAGGAACGATGGTTCGTTGTCGGACTAGGATTGCGTACACCGAGACGCTGAAGTAGGGAGCAATGTCGCAGAAGAAGCTTAGTAGCAGTCACCGTGGTGTAATGGTTATGCTACTAGGCTGTTGTATGGAAATTTTAATTTCTATATTCGGTTCGAGTACATTCTAGAAGTATCCACAAATGTCAAGAATCATCGTACTGGAATGTTCTGTAACTGTATGTATACCGTATGTGTTCTGGTCGGAGGCAGTTCGCTCCGCGCTCTTGTATGTAGAAATGCTGTATAAACATTCGTTAAGTGAAATTAGTGTTCGTCATTCATCCAATTACACCTTCTTCTACGTTACAATATTCTTGTGGCAGCTTATTGAAAATGGATGCAACAGAATATTGCAAACATTTCTGCACAAGACAAGGCACTGCATTCGAAGAACAGTTTGGAATTTTGCTTAGTACTATTTAAGTGAAAGCTGTTAGCTGTTAGGACTAAGCTGATGTTGTTAACTACAAAAGACATTAAAGAAAATATCTATTGAGAGACCATGTCAGAATTTCCCGACTACTGAACATGGAACAAGAAATTCGCTAACTTACAACACATATTGTTCGATCCGCCCGTTTCTGAGCCAAAGAGTTACCAAAAAAATAACTCCATACAGCATAAGCGAATGAAAATAAGCGAAGTAGACTATTTTTCGTTTCGAACTATCACTTATTTCAGTTACTGTTGTAATGGTAGATGAAGTAGCATTGAGTTTCTGAACAGAATCCTGAACATGATATTTCCACGACAGATTACTAATGTATCTGAGCACCACGCATCACAGGATTTTCACTCCGGTTTCAAATTCGAGACCGATCGATAGTTTAAATCAGAAATCGCCCTCGTACGAACATGGTATCCATTTACAAGCCACTGGTTCTGATGTAACTTGTAACTGTCATGTGGTAATGGTATCATGTGACGTACCAAACAGTTAACGAATTACACTAGAAAAACGATATTGTCTTTCATTTGATTTATTTTCTCCCATTGTTCAAATGGCTCTGAGCACTACGGGACTCAACTGCTGTGGTCATCAGTCCCCTAGAACTTAGAACTACTTAAACCTAACCAACCTAAGGACATCACACACATCCATGCCCGAGGCAGGATTCGAACCTGCGACCGTAGCAGTCGCACGGTTCCGGACTGCGCGCCTAGAACCGCGAGACCACTGCGGCCGGCATTCTCTCCCATCTTCTGTTACCCTTTCTGCAGAACCAGGTCAATTCTGGTGATAAGTCCAATGGCTATCTTGTCCAGCATGTTGTTGTTATCGGCTTCACCAATGCCTCATGGAATTTAACCAAGAGTTGGCCAGGAGTAGGAGCACAAACATCAACAACCCACTCTTAGCTTTCTGATCTCCATTACACACGTAACTGACATCATATGTCTTCACAGTTAGGAATCTAAAGGACTGCTGTGGCTACTCCACTGTGCCTCTACAACATATCCATCTCGTGAAACCGGATATCCAAGTAGGCCCAGGCTTCTATTTTGTAATGAGATGACGCAGCAGTGCGTTGAAAGAAATCTACACTCCTGGAAATTGAAATAAGAACACCGTGAATTCATTGTCCCAGGAAGGGGAAACTTTATTGACACATTCCTGGGGTCAGATACATCACATGATCACACTGACAGAACCACAGGCACATAGACACAGGCAACAGAGCATGCACAATGTCGGCACTAGTACAGTGTATATCCACCTTTCGCAGCAATGCAGGCTGCTATTCTCCCATGGAGACGATCGTAGAGATGCTGGATGTAGTCCTGTGGAACGGTTTGCCATGCCATTTCCACCTGGCGCCTCAGTTGGACCAGCGTTCGTGCTGGACGTGCAGACCGCGTGAGACGACGCTTCATCCAGTCCCAAACATGCTCAATGGGGGACAGATCCGGAGATCTTGCTGGCCAGGGTAGTTGACTTACACCTTCTAGAGCACGTTGGGTGGCACGGGATACATGCGGACGTGCATTGTCCTGTTGCAACAGCAAGTTCCCTTGCCGGTCTAGGAATGGTAGAACGATGGGTTCGATGACGGTCTGGATGTACCGTGCACTATTCAGTGTCCCCTCGACGATCATCAGAGGTGTACGGCCAGTGTAGGAGATCGCTCCCCACACCATGATGCCGGGTGTTGGCCCTGTGTGCCTCGGTCGTATGCAGTCCTGATTGTGGCGCTCACCTGCACGGCGCCAAACACGCATACGACCATCATTGGCACCAAGGCAGAAGCGACTCTCATCGCTGAAGACGACACGTCTCCATTCGTCCCTCCATTAACGCCTGTCGCGACACCACTGGAGGCGGGCTTCACGATGTTGGGGCGTGAGCGGAAGACGGCCTAACGGTGTGCGGGACCGTAGCCCAGTTTCATGGAGACGGTTGCGAATGGTCCTCGCCGATACCCCAGGAGCAACAGTGTCCCTAATTTGCTGGGAAGTGGCGGTGCGGTCCCCTAAGGCACTGCGTAGGATCCTACGGTCTCGGCGTGCATCCGTGCGTCGCTACGGTCCGGTCCCAGGTCGACGGGCACGTGCACCTTCCGCCGACCACTGGCGACAACATCGATGTACTGTGGAGACCTCACGCCCCACGTGTTGAGCAATTCGGCGGTACGTCCACCCGGCCTCCCGCATGCCCACTATACGCCCTCGCTCAAAGTCCGTCAACTGCACATACGGTTCACGTCCACGCTGTCGCGGCATGCTACCAGTGTTAAAGACTGCGATGGAGCTCCGTATGCCACGGCAAACTGGCTGACACTGACGGCGGCGGTGCACAAATGCTGCGCAGCTAGCGCCATTCGACGGCCAACACCGAGGTTCCTGGTGTGTCCGCTGTGCCGTGCGTGTGATCATTGCTTGTACAGCCCTCTCGCAGTGTCCGGAGCAAGTATGGTGGGTCTGACACACCGGTGTCAATGTGTTCTTTTTTCCATTTCCAGGAGTGTATAAATATCACATCTTCAGACTGAAGCGGCTGCAGCACATCGTCTAACAGCTCCAGATAATGGGCTGCTGTTAGTTTACCCTGAACGAAGAATGGTCCAGCGGTACGAGAATCCCTTATTCCACACCACACCATCACTTCAGATGCGAAAACTGTCTGTCATGGGTGTATAGTGTGAGGGCTGGATTCTGACCAGCATCAGTAGTTCCGTTTTACACTGCTGACTAACAATAATGTGAGCACGTGTCAGAAAAGTGCGGAAGAGTGTGACTGATTTTCTAGAAGATAGCGAAAGGGATGTAGTGACAAGCCAACTGCAGCGCAGTGGTCAGCTGCGCTTGTTTTCGCGGTTGATGACTCATGATGGCCGGTCTGGGTGGCCGAGCGGTTCTAGGCGCTACAGCCTGGAACAGCGCGACCGCTACAGTCGCAGGTTCGAATCCTGCCTCGGGCTGATGATGCAAACAGTCCGATCGAGCTGGTCCCACAGATATATGATATTGTTTAAATTCGAGGAGTTTGGAGGCCAGGGGAGTGTACTAAACGCATAATGGTGCTGTCCAATCCACTCATGTAGATTGCAAGCTGTTTGATGTGTTGCATTATCCTGCTGGTAGATACTATCGTGCCGATGAAGAACCAACTAGATGTGTGGGTGGACAACGTTCCCACTCAGTCCACTCGGTCGGCGTCCAGTTACGGTATCGGCTCACAAATTCCAAACTCCGCCGCCCGTGAACAGCTGTCAGCATCGATGCATAACTCGGACGCCTAATGGTGAAGTCCATAGCAGCTGCATTCACTACATTCGCTGATCAATTCCAGTCATTTCACTACGAAGGAGGTACACGGCTCATGTTACCTGTTGTTCAACCATGCCTACCGCTTTTCGATCGCGTCCGCATTGTTACTTTTTGCTTGGAAGGGCTCTCGACAAGGAAAGGGTCCAGGCGTCTCGGAGTGAACCAAAGCGATTTTGTTCGGACATAGAGGATATATAGACAGACAGGAACTGTCGATGACATGCCTAGTTCAGGCTGCCCAAGGGCTACTACTGCAGTGGATGACCGCAACCTACGGATTATGGCTCGGAGGAACCCTGACAGCAACGCCACCGTGTTAAATGTTGTTTTCCGTGCAGCCACAGACATCGTGTTATAACTCAAACTGTGTGCAATAGACTGCATAGTGCGAATCTTCACTCCCGACGTCCATGGCGAGGTCCATCTTCGCAGCCACGAGAACGTGCAGCGCGGTACAAATGGGCCCAACAACATGCCGAATGGACCGCTCAGGATTAGCATTACGTTTTCTTCACCGATGAGCGTCGCATATGCCTTCAACCAGACAATTATCGGAGACGTGTTCCGAAGCAACCCGGTCAGGCTGAACACCTTAGACACACTGTCCAGCGAGTACAGCTAGGTGGAGGTTCTCTGCTGTTTCGGAGCGGCGTTATATGGGGACACCATACGCCACTGTTGGTCATGGAAGGCGCCGTAATGGCTGTACCATACGTGAACGCCATCCTCCGACCGATAGTGTGCAACCATCCTCTGACTGACAGTGTGCAACCATATGGGCCGCATACTGGCTGGGCATTCATCTTCATTGACGACATTCGCGCCCCCATCCTGCACGTCTTGCGAATGACTTCATTCAGGATAACGACATCGCTAGACTAGTGTGGCCAGCATGTTCTCCAGACATGAAGCCTATCGAACACGTCTGGGGTATATTGAAAAGTGCTGTTTATGGACGGCGTAACCCACCGACCACTCTGACGGACCTACGCCGAATCGCCGTTGCGGAGTGGGACAATCTGTACCAACAGTGCCTTGATGAACTTACGGGTAGTATTCCACGACGAATACATGCCTGCATCAATGCAAGAGGACGTGCTACTGGGTATTAGACGTACCGATTTGTACAGCAATCTGGACCACCATCTCTGAAGTGCTCGCTGTATGCTGGTACAACATACAATGTGCGGTTTTCATAAGCAATAAAAAAGGCGGAAATGATGTTTATGTTTATCTCTATTCCAGTTTTCTGTAGAGCTTCCGGAACTCTCGGAACCGAGGTGATGCAAAACTTTTTTTGATGTGTGTACATTCGCACTGCATGTGCGAAGTGTGCAGGTACACCATCGTGTTGGTACCGCATTTGCTGTCACACATTGAGTGGAACATGTTCCAACAACTCTGGAAGGGTTTCTCGCAAAAAATATTAAATATCTGTTGGTATTCAATTAGTGGGGAAGAAATGTTTGGACCAATCAAGCTATCGCCTACTAAGACGGTCCAAATACTTACTGACAAGCGACTTTGATGACAACGAACCAAGGCGGCGTGCGGATTTTCCCACACGTGTTGATTGTAGTTGTTGTTCATACTCTCTTCAGTAAAGAATGCCTTATCCATAAAACGTACACGGTCCACAAAGTCAGGTCGAATGTCATACTTTTACAAAAACAACTGGGAGAAATCTGTTTGAAAAACAAAACGTCTCTGCTAAGGGCGTGAAGCTTCTGAAGGCGGTAGTAATCCAAATGATCTTCATGCCACACAAACCAAATTGTGGAATGGCTTACATCCATTTCACGTGCAGCACGGTGAGAGCTTCTTGAGGGTGTGTATTCCAGCTGTGGTAACCCCTCCTCTTCAAGCCCTGGTGTATCCACTGTGGGTTGTCGACCGCGTCCTTCATCCTCTCACACCTGCTGCGCAAAATGAATACTGTCTCAGCATCTTCTTCCTGTCGGTTAAATTTCGCGTTTCTAGCACGTCATATTCGTGGTGTAGCAATTGCAATGGCCAGTAGTGTACATATGTAACATTTCGCATTCGTAGCGTTGTTTTCGGCTGAGAAAAAAAAAAGTGGTGCATTGATTTCTGGGAAACCCTCGTAGATTACGCTACCTGTAAGAAGAGAGAAAAAGAAAAGAAGGAGATTCTGTCAGAGCATAAAAACTTCTTGAGCTAATTTACCTTTTGTAACGAACTACATTGCTGTATATAGAATAGTTCTTTAGAAAAAAATTTTTTTAATCGTTGATGCTCATCATGTACATTCAAGGAAGTTGCAATTCGAACGTCGTCCGTTGTAGGGGAACTCACCCAGTGCCACGTACATCGTTCACGTGGGACACTCATCAACATGAATACTCTGCATATCACATTCAAGTGCCGAAAGTTAAGCGGCGGCGATCGCACGATGGGGGTGGGACGCCGCCTGTGGGATTCTCAGCTGACGTGGCACGCGGCTGTATCTCGTGCCCCTGGACTTCGCTCCCGCGGTGACGTCACGAGAAGCGACGCCCGTGAGGTCTGGCAGAGCCGCGGGCAGTCGCTTCTTGGAGCAGCAGAAGCTCGCAACTGGCCACACGTGCAGTAGTTATCAGCGACAGCGACAGGTATGCGACATAGCGCGGCGCTGCTGCAGCTGCCAGCAAGCGTGTCGAGGCCCAAACGGTTGCGGGCGGTTCCCGCAGTCGATACCTGCATTGCTAATCCGGCAGCATACAAAAAGCCTGCCTCGCACCGAAGTCAATGGAGGCATACACAACGAACGAGCATTTCCAGACAGTACGCCGGTGTTCGCTACCGTTCATTACAATCTGTGAATTAGCGTTTACAGTATCGCAGTGGTTTTAACACCTGAGTGCAATCTGGTATTAGCAGCACTCCCCCCTCGCCAGCCGCTTTTTAAAACTTTTAATTTTCAAATGACGAAACTCAACTGGTCGAGAGCAGATGAAAGGGAGGCGGGAGGAGGGACCGATCGTCCCCCTTCCCTTCCTCAGGAGTTGAAACTAAATTAAAATCAGATGGTAATTTCGGTAAATATGCGCCAAAGTTAAGCAGGCAAATTTAAAGTCTTGGACAGTGGATTGAGTCATTTAATTTAGTATTCTCTGAGCCACGTTAATTTGTCTGCCCGAGAGAATGTACTACTACCTGCACCAGTACCTCCTCCTGTTCGAATTGTGGGCGCCAAATCGTGGCAGGGCTTCCCCATCTGCCCCTGCTTTGCCCCTATTGTTCTCATTGCTGCTATTGTTAGACTGCCTGCCCAGAATTCAGAGGCATATCCTAACAGGTAGGGCGTCTTCACTTTGTAATGGTTCTTTATTTACGTGACCATTACGGCGCTCCAACTCCAGTTCTCGATACCAGTAATATCGTATTACTTTTCTCCGAAGTAACAGACATATTTTTGTGACAATATACACATATCGTTAATGTATAGGTACTCTAACGTATCGATATATAACAGTGATAGAGTTTTTGCGTGTATTCATTTCTGTGAGAGTGTCACATTCTTTTGACTTACTTGTAACCGTTTTGGCGCGAATGCTCACAGAGCAGTCTTTGCAGAAGTTAAGTTGTTATTTCCCTGTGTAAAAGAGCAGTCAAGAGGAACTTAAATATATGAAGATTGATACAAAACTGTTTTCTTGATGATGTGACAATTAAGAAGAAATATATGTGAATTTAAGAGAAGTTTAATAAAAATGTGGATCGTGAACACCAAGTCAAAAATTATTTCTACAATACCATTGTTCTGACCTGGGATTGTTTGATCATTAAGAATTTCCTGAAAAACGCATTTGTTAGGCCTACAGATATTGCTAAAATACAGATCTGGACCTTCTAGCAGTCAAAGTGGAATCACCCTAGAGTCAACAAGATGAGCCGTAACAACTTCGACGAAATCTACGTGGGAATGCTTTCAACATAAGTGCCAAGATTAATGACTTTTTTACAGTGACTTTATTATTTCCATTCTGACGATACCATCCACAGTCAGTAACTTTGTTGTTGCGTGATAAAGCGAACATATGCTGAGTGAGCAACATTATTAATCTGATTACTAACCTACTTTACAAGTGGTGGTATTGTTAGAACGCGAGAAGTGCTTTTCTGCAGCGCCCGCGCCTTAAACACAGCGTGACGCGGTACGCCGCCATTGACAACAGTTGCCGCTTTTGCTGCGATCAGCTTTTGATGCTACCGCGACCGCTGTTGATCCGTAGCTGCTACTGCTATGCTGACGTCACGTGCCGACTTTTCATAAGCGAGAATACGAGGCGTGGTCTCTTAAATGCGCCACCGAGTGGTGTCATGTGGAGGCCGCTGTTGGAAACAACGTTCCGCCAGCGGTAGCTCAGTGTGAAGGGGACTTTCGTCTTGACAGTCTGGAGTTTTTCATATTAGTGCGACATGAAACAAGTTTCAAAATTATCATCTTTCTTCTCTAAAAAACAGAAGACAACATGTCACTCCTTCCCTATTATGGTGACCAGTGCTTTTTGTTTCTATATTGATTAATTTCGGAATTAATTTTAGTAAAGTAACATTTCTCGTCCATGGTGGGCTGTTTTTGTCGCTGCGACTGTAAAGTTAAATTAGGAAGTACAGAGAATTTGTAAGGTGTCAGGCAAATCCAACACCTTCCATGAAAACCTTGACATGATAGCAAATACGGCAGTGTATCACATTAAATTAACCAAAGTAATACGATCAACGAGTGAGCAAATGGAATACCACAGACTAACACAACAATGCCTAAATGCATGTCATACCTTCCCACCCTGAAACAGACGCAGTTCCGAGGGGAGAAAACGAGAACAGGAGCCTAGAGTAGAACTGTGTTAAGCTAGAAAGCCCTACGATAAAGGACAGACACCCACATCGCCAGCCGACCGCCAAGACCACCCTCAGCCCATGTTAAAAGACAGAACCCTCCAGAAGAACAGTATAGATCTTACGATAACACTAAAAGGACCACACCAGCTGGAAGTTTTAGCGTGAGACTATACTCGTCTCTGTTATGTTGCAAACGTTAAAAACATTGCCCCACCACGAAAAGTATAACATTTTTCATTGGATAGCCAGAATTTTTGTAGGTGGAGCTTAAGGTTAACTTTGAGACTCTGATTGGTCAGTTGAAACCACAGCTAGATCGCTTTTCTTAAACCAACTTCTGTAAATTGTAGTAAGGAGAAGTTAGAAAGAGTTGCTACCGAGACGGCGAGGTGTGTGGAGCTGCTCCGCCCGCCGCCCCCTGACGCTGCCTAACCACCGACAAGGTAATAGACGTACGCGACGCCGCATAAGAGTCATAAGGATTCACTCAGAACTGTAGAAGTCTCATCTGTTACGCCCCCTTTTTACGTAATACTAGTGTCGATCGTCAATTAAACTTCGTGGTATTCACATTTCCTATTAGAAGTTAAAAACCTGAGACGGGATGATTTTTCTGTTATATAATTATTGAGAAGCCACATCAGCCACTGTAATTTACGACAAGTTAAATAAAGTAATTAAAGATAATTGAGGGTCACTGTAGACTATTTTGATAGTTTTCTCTTTTATGAACCTTAACTTAAACTTAGATTATAGATGTGATATGGCATAGGTCATCCTTAGATCCATTGTAGAACTTGGAAACCGATTCAGGGAATATTAGTTCACATTTTTGTTGAACGCAGTTGGATTTTATCATCCTGTATTAAAATATTTCCTTTTATCAATAGTGCAATTTATAAACAATGTTTTGTGAGTAGAATAAAAATTCCAATGGTAAACTTTACTACTTTCTCGATGTTATTTTACCAGCTAATTAAAAACAGGAAAGCCTTGAACCCCTTCCACTAAATTTAGTCAGTATTAAGATTCTTTTACATCGAATGCAGTGGAGCTGACGCTGAAATCATTAAGCATTTGATTATATCATCGCGAGTCTCAATGAACTCATCTGAACTCTACATGTCTACATGGCTCCTTACCAGCAACAGGTCCCAGGTTCAAACTAGGCAATTCCCTAAAAAAAACATTCTCAGAGCGTCGTTGCGTAGAATGTTAGTTATTTTGTACATTAGTCTTTTTACTTGATAAGCACGAAGTATTTTGATGTTCACCCATCATCTTCAGGTAGTAAATGGATCAAACTAGTTAATGAATCTAAGTTAGTTTTACTGTATTTACTTAGGCAGCGAAAAGTGTGTCTTCGCGGATAGACGTAGTACTTCATGAACTGAGTCGTCTTGAGCGAACGGTAGTGTATATTTCCTTGAATTTTTCTGAACGTGTGCACCTGGATCAGAATTCCAAAGTGCTTTGACAGCGAAGCAGAGTCGATAGTGGAGGGGCGATGTCGTATTGAGTTCGCTTTACACGCTTTACAGGATCGAAATATCCTTCTGCCTTGACAAACGCACTCCTGCTTTTAATTTGTTTATATACTCTGTGTTAACTAAAGACTTCATGAGCTTGTTGCTATTACCAATTATAGAAGAGAAGTTACTCAGAAAAAGTCAGTGAATGCTACACATTTCTAGAATTTTAAAAATTTTCTGTCTAAAATAAAACATTTTTGGAATTGTCTCATATTTTTGAAGATCAAAACAGCTTAAAACAGTGGTTTTTAAACATCTTTAACTTTCAAGGAGAGTACCCCTGGCCTCCTTTCTCTTCTAGGCCACCGCCCCCACCCACAAATTTCACTAATCTGCCCCTGTATGAGATATTTACTTTTTGTAGGAGTTTTATTAAACCACGAACTAATGTATCAATGAGACAGTTTGTACTGCTTATCTCTAACCACGCTCCAAGTCCATTCATTTCGTTCTTTCTGTTTCCATTCTTATCATAGACAAAAATCTACTTTCACATCAATAACTCTTGAGTGTCACGTTTCATTTTCATGTGTTATATTCGAGTAAAACGGATGTTAGAATGAATAATGAAGTGACTCTCAGTATACAGTGAGTGGTACGTACAACTCTTTGTCAGAAAAGAAAGCTAACTGTCCACAGTGAGGATAGATACTTCGTACAAAACGTATTTCCTCTGCACTACTCAGGCATCTCCTAGCGGCAGTTGCTTCATCCAGACCTGCACCCGATTTAAAATGAACCAAGTTCAAATATATGTTCTATACTTATTGTTTGTAAACCACTTGATTGCTGGATTACTTACTTCTCGATTGGCTGAATTGAAAGACTTCAGATTACTAACGCTTCGTGTTTGACCACTGTCACTAGTAATACACTACCGGTCATTAAAATTTCTACACCAGGAAGAAATGCAGATGACGAACGGGTATTCACTGGACAAATATATTATACTAGAACTGACATGTGATTACATTTTCACGCAATTTGGATGCATAGATCCTGAGAAATCAGTACCCAGAACAACCACGTCTGGCCCTAATAACGGCCTTAATACGCCTGGGCATTGAGTCAAACAGAGCTTGGATGGCGTGTACAGGTACAGCTGCCCATGCAGCTTCTACACGATACTACAGTTCATCAAGAGTAGTGACTGGCGTATTGTGACGAGACAGTTGCTCGGCCACCATTGACCAGACGTTTTCCGTTGGTCAGAGATCTGGAGAATGTGCTGGCCAGGGCAGCAGTCGAACATTTTCTGTATCCAGAAAGGCCCGTAGAGGACCTGCAACATGCGGTCGTGCATTATCCTGCTGAAATGTAGGGTTTCACAGGTATCGAATGAAGGGTAGAGCCACGGGTCGTAACACATCTGAAATATAACGTCCACTGTTCAAAGTGCCGTCAATGCGAACAAGACTTGGCCGAGACGTGTAACCAATGGCACCCCATACCATCACGCCAGGTGATATGCCAGTACGGCGATGACGAATACACGCTTGCAATGTGCGTCCACCGCGATGTTACCAAACACGGATGCGACCATCATGATGCTGTAAACAGAGCTTGGATTCACCCGAAAAAATGACGTTTTGCCTTTCGTGCACTCAGATTCGTCGTTGAGTACACCACCGAAGGCGCTCCTGTCTGTAATACAACGTCAAGGGTAACCACAGCCATGGTCTCCGAGCTCACAGTCCATGCTGCTGCAAACGCCGTCGAATTGTTCGTGCAGGTGGTTGTTGTCTTGCAAACGGCCCGATCTGTTGACTCATGGATCGAGACGTGGCTGCAGAATCCATTACAGCCATGTGAATAAGATGCCTGTCATGTCGACTGCTAGTGATACGAGGCCGTTGGGATCCACCACGGCGTTCCGTATTACCCTCCTGAACCTACCGATTCCATATTCTGCTAACAGTCATTTGATCTCGACAAACGAGAGCAGCAAAGTGGCGATACGGTAAACCGTAATTGCGATAGGCTACAATCCGATCTTGTCAAAGTCGGAAACGTGATGGTACGCATTTCTCCTCCTTACACGAGGCATCACAACAACGTTTCACCAGGCAACGCCGGTCAATTGCTGTTTGTGTATGAGAAGTTGCTTGGAAACCTTCCTCATGTCAGCTCGTGTTAGTTTATCCACCGGCGCCAACCTTGTGTGATTGCTCTGAAAAGCTAATTATTTGAATATCGCAGCAAATTGTTCCTGTCGGTTAAATTTCGCGTTTGTAGCACGTCATCTTCGTGATGTAGCAATTTTAATGGCCTATAGTGTAGTAATTAATTATAACACTGTTTACAGCAATATAGTAGCAAATATGTTGTTACTGTTGTGTTGTGTTTCAAAGTACACATAGTCAATAAAGAAGCGATTTTTGGTGCACTGCTGGAATACCAAGAATGTGGAGAAGAAATTGTCAGAAGACATTTAGCACTTGGTACGTGTCTCACCCTTCCTGCCATAGATGCATGGTGCAAAGTATAAAGTATGTGTTTAGGGGGTGGGAATGTGAAGAAGATAACGTTGATATTTCCGTCTTCCTGTAACTTCTACTGCATGGCATCACTCACTAATAATAGAATTTGAAGAGAAGTAATTATTGTTCTTATGCACTCAGTATTAAGAGCCTTCAGTATTTACGAAAGTAATAACAATCTTTTAAAACTAGTTTTGAGACTGACGCACAAGGGAACCCTCTTGGTTTCTGCCCCTCAAAAAATTTCATTTTCTAGTTCAGGAGACGACTATCCCCCAGGTTGGTAACTGCCGCACGACAGGGAACGTAATAGAACACGTTGTAAATAACAGAGCCTGTGAGCACTGCGTTACTGTTTCTCGCAGCTAATAATCGGCAAGCAGGACGCAACACACGCACAAACAGACAGTTTCAGTTTTCCTTTTTCGATTTCTGCTGGCAACTACATTCCAGTCGAAGCAACCAAACGAAAGCACACTTCTAAACGAAACAGCAATCGGACATGGGAAAGCACCATAAAACGTAAACTACGAGTATCCTACTAATAAGAGGCACAGATGTTGGTGCTTTACTTACAATGATTAGTATTTGTTGGTTAGATGCTGGTGTTAATTGTACTGCACTTTACACACTTAGCCACAGGTAACACGTTACACATGCTTTACAAAACGTAAATAAACAAAAGACTATGGCTAAAAATACGTCAAAGATTTGGTATTAGGACAGAGATTCTCTTTCTTCAGCTTTCGTAATATATACTGGTGTCAGTAAGTATGTATATATTTCTCTATTGTAAAATAACAGTCAGTTTGTAAGATAATACAACTACAATTTTAGCAGCGCAGTTTCGACTGATATTTCATTTGTCTTTTGCTTAACTAATATTGATCATCGCTTATGAAATTAACAACAAATCTAGTTTTGTAGCCCACCTAGCACAAAACAATCATTCTGTTATAAACATCAAAACAATCCTCCATATCCTACACATGGCACTCAAAATAATAAAAATGGATCTCCTTGAACAATTACAAATATTTGCTAATAAGAATATATCTCCCCACACCATCTTAAATGAACAAACAGGTTTAGCACATACTCCATTCTTACAAAATTTCAAAGAATCATTACATTTGAAACCCCAAATAACTCAAGAAAAAAGAAAAAAAACGAACTCCGCCCTCCCCTCTCTCTCTCTCTCTCTCTCCCTCCCACATTGGTATACCTCGTCAGCACTGTCTTTCTCCTTCTAGTACACACACCCAATGTCCTCCTCTCACAGACAACCCAGCTTAACAGTTCTTTATTAAGAAAATAAATAACTAAAAAGTAAAATTAAAAAATTAAAAAAAGTATTGCTATGATGTTCATTGTTAATTTCATAAATGAAGATCTATGCTAGTTAAACAAAAGAAAAATGAAATTTCAATCGAAATTGCAATGCTAAAACCGAAGTTTTATTATCTTCCAAACTGATTGTTCAATAGATTTTATAAATATCACATGCCAATTTTTCCTTATTACTACGTGTTATTTTACAATAGAGAAATAGATACATACTTACTGACGCCATCATATATATTTAGAGAGCTGAAGAAAGAGAATCCCTGTCCTAACACCAACTCTTTGACGTATCGTTAGCCATACTCTTTGGTTTATTTACGTTTTGTAAAGCACGTGGAACGTGTTACCTGTGGATAAGTGTGAAAAGTGCAGTAAAATTAACGTCACTGGAAAACATTCATTATGTTATCCGGAATACTGTGTACACCAACATCCAACCAACAGATAGTAATCGCTGTAAGTGAACCAACAAAATCTGTCTCACAATGTGAATAGTTTTAGCCGTACTCAGCGTTAACATGTTTCGTTTATACATCTTTCCACAGCTGCACGACTCCCACACTGCTGCAGAAACTTAATGTGTGTGCCATTTGATGATGGATAACTAAGCAGTTCAAAACCGGTAGCGGAATAATAAAAGGTTGAAGGACAAAACGAAAGGAGACTGACTACAGTAATTTCAAGAAACCTACGTTATTTAGTATCTGATTTAAAGTATACAGACAACTATTAGTAGAAATTCATCTACATCTATATCGTACTCTGCAAGCCCCCAAATGGTGTATGTCGGAGGGTACTTTCGGTACCACTAGCTAATCCCTCCAATCCTGTTCCACTCGCGAATAGTGCGTGGATAGAATGATTGCCTGTCAGCCTTTGTATTGGCTCTAATTTTTCGAATTTTCTCCTGGTGGTCAATATGCGAGATATATGTGGGGGGAAGTAATATGTTGTCCGACTCCTCCTGAAAAGTGCCATCCTGAAATTTCAATAGTAAATCTCACCGTGATGCACAAAGTCTCGCTTGTAGCGTCTGCCAGTGGAGCTAGTTCAGCATTCCCGTAATTCTCTCTCGCCAGCTAAACAATCCCGTGAGGAAACGCGCCGCTCTTCGTTGGATCTTCTCTGTCTCCTCTATCAGTCCTACCTAATAGGGATACGAGATAGATGAACAATACTCAAGAATCGGGCGAAGGAGCGCCTTAAAAGCCACTTCTTTCGTGGATGAGTTACATTTCCTTAAGGTTCTTCCGATGAATTTGAGTCTGGTATCTGCTTTTCCCTCTATCTGTTTTATGTGGTCATTCCACTTGAAGTCGCTCTGGATAGTTACGCCAAGATATTTCACGGCAGACGACGTCTCCAGCTGTTTGTCATCAATAATGCAGCTGTACAGTAGTGGATTTCTTTTTCTGTGTATGCGCAATATGTTTCATTTATTTACGTTCACGGCCAACTGCCAGACCCTGCACCATTCATCAATTCTCTGCAGGTAGTTCTGCAAATTCTTACTATCTTCTGGCGTTGCCACTTTGGTATAGACAACTGCATCATCTGCAAATAGCCTTAAAGTGCATCCGACGCTTTCTACCAGATCATTTATATACATTGTAAACAGGAACAGTCCTATGACACATTCCTGTGCTACTCCGTATATTACCTGTACATCTGTCGATTTTGTTCCGTTAAGAGCGACGTGTTGAGTTGTGTCTGCAAGAAAGTCTCGAATCCAATCGCAGGTATGCTTCGATACTCCGTAAGCTCGTATTTTTTCCATTAAACAGCAATATGGGACCGTGTCAGATGCCTTACTGAAATCAAGGAACTCGGCATCAACCTGAGCGCCCTTGTCCACTGCGCTATGGATCTTATGGAGGAACAGACGAAGCTGAGTTTCGCAGGAACTCTGTTTGCAGAATCCATTTGGATTTTTATAGAGGAGATGTTCATTTCCCAAAAACATCATAAAACATGTTCCGTAATGCTACAACAGATTGACTTCAACGATATAGGTCTATAAGTCTCTTACGGCTTTTCTTAAAAACGGGAATGACCTGCGCTTCTTTCCAGTCGTTGGGTATCTTTCGTTGCTCAAGCGATCTACGATGAATTCCCGCTAGAAGTGGAGCAAATTCTTTCGCATAATCTTTACAGAATCTTATAGGTATCTCATCTGGCCCTGACGCCTTTCCACTACTAAGCGATTGTAGCTGCTTTTCAATTCCACGATCGGTTATCTCACTATCGGCCATTTCTACGTTCGTACGACGATTGAAAGGAGGGACAATGTTACGATCTTCCGCTGTGAAACAACTTCGGAATACGGAATTCAGTATTTTGGCCTTCTCTCTGTTATCTTCGGTGCCGGTGTGGTCGCTGAGAGAATGAATAGATGGTTTCGACCCTCTTGCTGATTTTACGTACGACCAAAATCTCTTTTACTCAGGTCGGTTGACAACGTCTTACTTTCAAAATCAGTGACCGCTTCTCTTCGTTCAGCTATTGTTTGTCAGTTGGGTTTTTACTTCTCTTGAATCTGAGATGAAGTGCTCTTTGTTTAGGTTTTCTAACGCTGCTATTAAACCGTGATGTATCTTTCCATCCCTTTTAATTATGACCAACCAGTATTTGTTTACGTGTATGTACAATAAAGCCGATGACCCTCGAGATGTGCGACATTCCAACACCGCTGCGAATCGCATGCGGTTGATCGTGATCACGAGATTGACGCTTGAAATCTGTCTCGTATTTGCTGGATTTATAACAATATCAGTTGTACCACGAGCATTTTGTTTCTGTAGTTGCCATCACACTGCATTCGCTGACACTTTTCTGTAGATGAATATTAAGCACAGCGGTCGGTTCCGGTTGGTTTCTTGTATTTGGGTGAGAAGTTATCTAACCATCGCTGTACGCTGTACTGGCGTTAGATATAGCAGATTTAGACACTGGTCATGGGCACATGAAGCAGGTGAGCACAAAATATGTCTGATTACCTATCAATAACACTTGCAATGCCGTCGACGCCTGACGAGTAAGTATCTCTCGGGAGCAGAAACCCATTCCTGTCGCCCGATATCACGCTGCCTGCGAGCTGCGCTAGAGGCAGAGTTTGTTCCTCAAACACTGTCCCCAGACGGCCGTCCACATCAGTCGAGCACCTTACCAAAGTAGACCGCACGAGTTTGGACGTAAAGCGTTCCCTCCTTAGAAGGCACTCGACAGTGTCCACAGTGACTAGGGTCGTTCGAAAAACGTCGTCATTGTTTTCCGTTCGTCTTATCGTCATGTAGGAACAAGCCTCGCGTGACATTCGTCTTTTCTTTTGCTCACTGGCCAAAACTAACCAGCACACGTATGTTCCACATCTCGACGGTTTACGCTTAAAACGTTTCATGCCATTGCTCGTCCAGTGCTTAGATTCCATGGATCCATTCTTTTTAGTTCAGTGCATGTGATCCATTATAGAAAAATGACGCTATCGATCTACGTTTATACTCCGCAAGCCACCTTAAATGTATGGCGGAGGTTACTTTATGTACCAGTAACACTTCTCCCCTCTCCTGTTCCAGTCATGAATGGTTCGAGGGAAAAACGATTGCTGGTAAACGTCAGTATGAGCTCCAAACTCTCTAATTTTACCATTACGCTGATGATCCCTTACGACAGGGGGGAAGCAGTATATTGGTTTTCTCTTCTAAGAACATACGCTCTTGAAACTTGTAGAGCAAAACAGAGGGTGATGCAAAATGTCTCTCTCTCTGCGACTGCCGCTGGAGTTGCTGAGAATCACAGTGACGTTTTGGTGTTAACCAAATGAAACTGTAACAACACGTGCTAGGTCTTTTTCACATGTTCTGAAAATTTGTGATCCTCTAGCACTCAGCTAGGGCACGCCCGAAGCTACTTTTACGTCTGCAGATTTCTCTACATTCAGAATGACATGTTGCGTTCTGTTTGCTAGAAGTTTTTCGGTCCAACCACACCCTTAACCTTTGTTCCAGACTCTCGTATTTCGTTCATTATGCAGCAGTGTGGAAGTGCATTGCACGCCAGGTCCAGCGGCTTTTCCTATATTGAGCTATTTCAGTTCCTTTTTTTCCTCATGGTCACTTATTTCGATATTTAACACTTTGAGATTCCAGTACGACCTTCCTCAATAAAGCCGTTCTGGAGTTTAGAACCGCGGCCTCCTCCGTGTCATCCCTCCTGTAGAGGCAATTACAGTTGTAAGGTGGCAGAATAAATGGTCAGATTCGCATCTTACATGAGACCTCTACAAATCACAATGAGAAGGTGAAGAGGACACCTAACGTAAATCGACGGTTATGGGAACATTTGCCAGCAGTATGTAATGCAAAAAGGGATGACAGTCATTTGACTGTAATTAACACATTATTCCTATACAATGCAAGTCTCTGAGTGGAAGGTAGAACAGGGAACGCGAGTCGAGTCGCTTTTAGTTTTGAAAAGCCAGCTCCACAATGGCATACCGAAACGTGCTGCCGGAGTTATGTCGGCGACCACTTAAGTGGGAAACAGGAAAGAGGATAGCTACCCTGGGCCAGGTGATTCAAGCTGGAGAACCACCTGTAGCGAGGGAATCGGTACAATGGCAGAGAAGAAGCTTTAGAAAACTGCGTTTCGTAATTCCAACGGGAGACGAACAAAAGCAAGTGACACATTTTCGTCCAGTGAGTGCGACACACGGAAAGGTCAATGTACTTTAGGCGTCTAGAATGGGGACAAAACGTCCGATTGGCGGAAATACACTAAGATGGAGAAAACTACTGAAGTTTCGATGCAGTTTGATAGAAGGGACGTTGCGATTCGTAGAGGGTGTTTCTACAAAATGAGAGGAACGCTTCTATTGGACGGAGAAGCTGTGGCGTGTAAAAGGAACCCAAGTGGAGGGAGGCAGTTCTGCCACGAGCAGGACAAGAGAGAATTTTTGAATGTGGACTCTTCTCTGAACTGGCGTCAAGTGTAGAACGCTCCGTACGACGTAGAGAAGAAATTGGTGTGGACACTACGTTCACAGCGGCTGCACTCCAGCTAAAATTAGCTGCAGCAACATTTAGCTCCAGTTGTGGAGAAACGAACCGGCGAAATTAGTTAATTGTTATTGCGAGAACTGAGAGGGCACTATAATATGCACGCTGCTCCAACCATGTGCGTGTATATCGCCACATAAAAAGACTAGGGCTGAGTACATGTTTTTTCGCATAATGAGAAACATAGGGAAAGTTTCTGCTGGAAAGTTCAGCAAAGGCCAGATTCGTTTTGTAGGAATTTCAGTGGGAGAAAGCGCAGCTTAAGGTAAATACCGCATACAGAGGTGTAAACTTTGCTGGTTCACCAGCTTGCGTCCACTGTAAACTCGAGTACCTTGGGTAATCTTGCGCACAAATTTGTCGCTTGACTAACCATCCACCGTAGACTTGATTGTCATCCTAAATAGTACCGAACTTTGAACCGGAATCGGTCGATTTTCGTAGTACTGACCAACACCATAACGTATGTGTAGTAGCAATTTTGTCAAGAAACGTCCAATTAAACCTTCATATTATTGTGCTTAGGAGTAACGTAAAGAAACTTCCATTTAAACTTTCATAATATTGTGCTTAAGATTAATGTTCTTTCTGAGAGTTAATATTTAACATTGTTGTGTATAAACTTATTTCATTTTTTGATGATGGCAAGATGCGTTATCAATTGCGCTGTTTTATGTTAGCGAGTTAAAAACTGTGTGAAAAACTGTAATTTGTTGAAAAAAAAACCGGCAACCTTGTACAGTCATAGACTGTCTGGATGGAAGACTTCGACTCGTTTACTGATTTAAAGACCAAAACTTAACGTCTTATTTTCTCAGACAGATGTTCGATGAACGCAGAGGAATAGTGCACAGTCTTCGTTGGACCGGAACAATGCATTTATCAAACAGGCTGCCACGAGAACAATAAAAATTGGAATTATGTTCTCTGGTCACGTCTGTTACTCTTCCGTATGAACATTTACAGTCCCAGTAGGGCATACACGAGATTCTTCGAGGTCTGCTGTTATGTCTTCTTGATACATCTACACTCATATTCCTTAAGCCACAGTCCGGCGCACGGCGGAGGGTACTTTGCGTCGCTGCCGGCCGTAGTTGCCGTGCGGTTCTAGGCGCTACAGTCTGGAGCCGAACGCGCGGTACGGTCGCAGGTTCGAATCCTGCCTCGGGCATGAATGTGTGTTATGTCCTTAGGTTAGTTAGGTTTAAGTAGTTCTAGGCGACTGATGACCTCAGAAATTAAGTCGCATAGTGCTCAGAGCCATTTTTCTTTTTGCCTCCCTACCAGTCGTTTCCTCTTGTTCCACTCGCAAACGGCGCGAGGGAGAAACGGCTGTGTACTCCCTTATGCTTCAGTACGACCCCAATTTGTGATATCACCTCTTCGGGTCCTTACGCGAAATGTACGTTGGCGGTAATAGAAACTTTCTGCAGTCAGCTGTAAATGCCCCTAGTCTAAAGCTTCTGAATAGTGTTGCGCGAAAAGAACCTTAACAGGGATTCACGTTTCGCTTTACGGAGCATCGAATCTACCTGTCACAATTCTAGCTGCTCGCCTCTGAATTTCTTCGATGTATTCCTAAGACGGCTACTGAGATTGTCTCCTATGCCGTTAATATAGATCAGGAACAAGAGAGGGGCTATAACACTTCCTTGGGGAAAGCCGGTTATTTATGTTTTACTCGATGACTTCCGTCTATTACTACGAACTGTAGCCTTTCTGACAGGAAAGGTAGCAGCACCGCGGCTCCTGACTGAAGTGCCTAGAACTGCTCGGCCACATCGGCCGGCCATATGTATTTCATGGGATCTATTCTTTCTTATGCAGTTCACCTGAGGATGCTGTTTTAATGCAGCGAAAACGGTTGTGGCAATAAACACATCACCAATTACAACTGCGTTGTGTTTCACTTTACTTCCATTCATCATGGCTTTGATATCGAACGGGAAATCCCAGTAAACGACATAGAAAGCAGACATCTGGAGTGTGCCGTTGCTGCAGAGCTACTCAGTGTGGTCTTGATAAACAGAACCAGTTCTGCACTGGCGTCACGAAGAAGACAAACTGAGAAATTTTTTTTGAAAAAGACAGCCCTCAGTCGTGAACACAATTAATTTGTAACCTAGGTTTCGGTGTCACAAGGGACATCTCCTGCGGACAAAATTAAAACTAAATGTTACACCATAACGTACCAAAAAATACGAAAGCTGCGGTCATACCTGACAGCGTCAGATAGTCAGAATTAAAATAAAATGCAACAGAGGTGCAAGCCACTAGGCGCTGCCATGTGTCCTCTGCTACAGGCAACACAAAACTGAAACATCATGTGACTTGTGCGTCACGGCAACTTCAAGACAATACCGCCATCTGGTGGCTAACTGGTAAAACAAGCTATTTTGTAACCATCTCTCGTAACTGTAGAGAGGGAAATAGACAAACACCTGAACGGTGTACATGAAGTAATTACAATAGCGGGGTACTACATGATATAAAATACGACAAATGAATGACTGGCTGTAGTTCAAAAATTCCAGAATAAATGCGTAGAGAAGACATATACGAAATAATTAAATGTTATTACTGCTTGCTATAATAGATACGTTATAAAAAACCAAAAAAGTTTCTTTTATTTACGTATATGAGCCGTAAAAAGTAGAAAGAAAAGGTATCTCTCAATCTGCAAGAAGTAGTTGGTACATCAAAGTGTTAGATCTCGTCAAGCAGCGGCTTTATACCACTGAAGTAACTTCTCCCGCGCAACTGCATCTGCTCGCTGAGAAAAAGTCCGTCATTCGAAAGTAAATGTCCGTTGTGGCACCGAAACCAAGGTTACAAATTAATTGTGTTCGCGACTGAGGGCTCTGTTTTTCAAAATTTTGTATTATACAACAGTCGCTTATTGACAGCCATGTTAAAAGCCTGCAATCCGAATGGTGCTGAGACGGTGCCCCGTGTTGCAGGATGGACCCCTCTGGCAAGGTGGCGCTGATCACGGGGGCGGCCGGCGGTCTGGGCAGAGCCTTCAGCAGGGCGCTGCTGGCTGCAGGAGCCAAGGTGAGTCTCTGCTTCCTCTCACACCTCACTTACAGCTGCAGCCTGAGCACTGTATGGCTAAAGCTATCACTGCCTTGTTGTACCACCTGCTCTATGTCATTGTCCTCTTAGATCTCTTCTTTGTCGCTAATGTTTCCAGGGGCAAAGAAAATCTGTCAGAATGTTTGCTTAGAAGTAAGAGAGAGCTTGGAGCAGCTAATCTTGACACATAAAATACCAGCGCTCATATATAAAAAAAGAAAAATACGGGCAAGTACGAGAAGGACTCGCACGCCAAGGGTTTCGTTCAAACATAATTACGTATACAGACAGTTCAACCATTCCCGGAACCGAGAATGTCGACGATTTTTGCTTGTTATCGGTACCGAAAAAGACAAAATAATGTCTACCATCGCTGAGGAAAAGGGGTCTTAACAGACGGAGAGAGAAAAGCAGTCAGATAACAAATGACAAAAACACTTTGCTTCGTATGATATAATTATAAATCAAAAATTTTCCGATTTTACTCTTTTACTTGTACTGCGAGACTTGTCTTTTATCCAAATATGATGACTCAAGGCCAACGGGAAAACCCCCTACAGGTTTTGATGAATGGTTTCTTGAGTATGGAAGTAACAGTATCTTTTGATTGCGTTGACTTAGAAGCTTACATTTATTACACCGCCAAGGGACAACAGACCTTAGTATCTCACATAAATGTCAACTCCATACGTCAGTCCGTTCCTGAGAAGAAGGGTCTTAACAGACGGACAGACTGACAGATAAAAAAATGACTTATTTGTGTGTCATATAATTACACATTGACAGTTTCTGAATTTCTTTCCTTTTGTTGTACTGTAAAACCTTGATTCCTGCAGAATTTAACTATATGGGTTTCAATGAGTTTGAGAGCATCAAAATGTGTGAATTAAATGGCCGCATCTTTCGATTGCATTGACTTAGAAGCTTCATCTTTTTACACTGCAAGGGGCGATAGACCTCAGTAGGCGACATAAATTTCAAGTTCCCTGGTTAAAAGGGTTTTTAACAGACAGGCAGACGGAGGGGTGGCCAGTAAAATGACACTGTCGGGGTTCTGTTTTTACCGATTGAGGTCTGGATCCCTAAAAAAGTAAAGAAAAAAGAGCATGGAGACTATGATGTGCCAAGGGAAACAATTAAAAACGAAATAAAAGTAAATAACATGAATTTACTTACTGGATGTATGCATGAATTACTTACAGAATATATTCGATGGCAGGATACAAAGGAGAGTGCTTACAAATCGTTCGTGTGCTCCATGTTAGAATATTACTAAAACTGTGGAACTAGAACCAAATTATACTGACGTCGGACACTGGGCATATACGAAGAAACGTGGCCCGTATGGTCACAGGTTTAAAATTTCCAAGCAGAAAATGTGGAACAACCGCTGACGACAGGTGCCAGCTATTCCGTGAAAGCCTACCCACAAACTTTCAGGAAACAGTATTAAGTGAAGAGTCTAGGTATATTATCAGTCCTGTACGTATCTTGATCGCGAGAACAGAGGTATCTAAGCAGCCATTCTTCCCACGCTCCATATCGTAAGTAGAACGAGAAGAAACTTCAACATGAAATACCTTGCTAAGGAAGAGGAGGAGGAACTTAGTGTTAACGTCCCGTCGATATCGAGGTCGTTAGAGACAGAGCATGAGCTCGGATTAGGGAAGGATGGGAAAGGAAATTGGCCGTCTTCTTTCAAGGAAATCATCTCGTTGTTTGCCCCAGGTAATATAGGGAAATCGCGGACAACCTAAATCTGGATGTACGGATGGGAGTCTAAACCGTCGTCCTCCCGAATGGGAGTTCAGTGTACTAGCCACTGCGCCACCTCGCTCAATATTACCATGCTAAGCGCCCTCTTCAGTGTTTTGCAGAGTACGGATGTAGAAATATATCCATAGGAAGACAGTTCCTGAAAATTAGAACAATACTGTAAGTTTTCTGCTTCACAAGATCGTGGATAGACGTGACTATATGTCTGTCAGTCTCCCCTCCCATATGAAAAGCATATAAAAGACGTTATACGAAAATCCAGCAAGGGAAGAGAAGTGAATGTAGCACTTTACGGGTGGGAACTTTTGTGTTGTATGGTTGTCACTGTAGTCTTGCACCATGTGAAGCAAGGATAGCATTTCGTTTGGTGGCCAGTATCCCCTTGCTATAACACAAACACATACATGTGTTAACAGGGTTCTTTATTAACTGAAACAGGAAGCTACTTAACTTGAGATAGTCGAGTAGTTGTGGTACAAGCTCTTCCGTAATACTCCACGTCAGCCTTACTGCTGGTTGTAATGGTACTTGAATTACGTAACCGTTACGGCAGCTCACCTGAACCTCTCGATACCAGCAATAATCTACTGCATTTCTGTAAAGTAGTTAACATATTTCTGAGATATCATTAAGATTTGATTTCATTAATGTAGAGGTACTTTGATACATCGATATGCTTATGTTGCAATGATATAATTCTTATGTGTATTCTTTCTTTTGCCACTATGATCTTTGATGAACTTCTAACTCTGATTTTTGGGCGCGTAAGCGATTATTAGTTAGTTAGGTAGTAGTTAGAGAGTCGGACCTAGAGAAAGTCAAGTCTTGGACCTCATGTTGGAAAGACGGACATTGTAGTCAGCTTATAAAATGTGAACTTTAACAGTGAGGAATATGTTTTCAAGTATGTTTTGTACTGTGAAGTGATGTTTTGTGTGTTACGTGATACTGCAGCAAGAGTAATAAAAAAGAATTGTAACTTAAATTCGACGTGCTGATTATTTTTTTACATCACCATTGTCCTGTAAAAGTATAATCTTCAAGAATGGTTTGTGAAACACATCTATAAAATTTTTGAATATAGCAGAATAAAACCTAGACCTCTTTGCATCTGAGGTTAGAATCATCACCATCTAGATTTTCGACGATTGAGCCATGATTTTACAACGAGATCAGCGTGGGAAACACGAAAAGATGAGTGCCTAATTTATTAATTATTACATGAATTGACTTTATTGACTGTGCTCTAATGACACCTGCCACATAATAACTTTGTTGTTGTCCGAAAATGCAGTATTTAGCAGCGTGAGCAACACCACATTCATTATCAAATTTTGACCTTTGTTGTGGTAGGGTTGTTAGATGGTGAAGTACACTTCTGCTGTGCACACTAATCTGCTCTCTATGTGCTGCCTGAGACTGATTGACTGTCTGCGACTGCACTGCTCCTGGTGACTCGGTGACTCACTGGATGGCTGACTGGGCCCTCCGATCCATGGCGGCCACCTAAATACTGGCGGCCGACAGGGCGTTGGCGGCGTGTTTCTTGCGAGTCTGTCTTTGGCCTCTCTCCTGACAGTCGTATGTGCTGCCTGAGACTGATTGACTGGCTGCAACTGGACTGCTACTGGTGACTGGACTCGGTAACTCACTGGATGACTGACTGGACCCTCCGATCCGTGGCGGCCATCTAAATACTGGCCCCTGACAGGGCATTGGCGGCGCGTTTCTTGCGAGTCTGTCTTTGGCCTCTCTCTTGATAGGCGCGTTGCTTGCGCCTCCTATCCATCTTATAGCAACCTTTTTGCCACCTGGTGTGCTGGCTACAGCTTGTGCCAGCACATCCCCCCCCCCCCCCCACACCAAAACGCCGCACCATTGTCCTGTAGTGAGGCTGCGAACGATAGCAGAGAGGGAGGCAGGCAGGACGTGGTGCGTAGAGAGAAGCCTGAGCCGTGGCTTTGGCGGACGACGTTCACCCGACCACACTCCACCATCTTGCTTGCAACAGGAACATCCTCCAAAAAACTACTTCCAGGGCTCACGTTCAGGCCTGAGGGTGTTTCCTGGGGCGACGGCGACGACGGCTTCAGGTCCATTGGGTCGGAGAGCAGCGACGGCGGGGGCGAGGGCGCATCGTCCATCCGCTCCTCCTTGGGTGCCCTTGTGGCAGCAGCAGGCGGCTGCGAAGGCCGCGCGGAACAGTGAGGCCGTGATTCTGGGGGAAGAAAAGCTGCAGAATCACAGAGCAAGTGACATGCGCGAATTTGTTCTGGTGGCGGCGCTGCGAACCATCCAGACCTGCAATCGAAGTGCCAATGCGTTCCTGGATCACGCCTCTTTCCCTGCGCTCACAGTTGTCGTAAACCTGGAAGAGAACAACATTGCGTGGCGAAAGCGATACTTGCGGATCATATTGTCGGCGTCGGATGCTGCGGTGGATGTGTCTAGTGTAGCAGCGTCCGATGACAGCTGCCAAGCAGAAGTTCCGCTGGTGATGGTCGTGTCGTGGATCGGAGCGATAGGAGGCGAGAAGGAACTGCAGTGCCTGTTCCCGTGTGTGGGTGGTGCAAAGCTTGGCCATCTGTTGCTTGAACGTGCGTACGGAGCGTTCTATGTTGGACTGCGGGTGAAACGGAGTACTTGTTAGATGATGAATGCCGTTGTATTCACAAAACTGGTCAAAGTCACGTAAAGTGAGCTACGGTCCGTTGTCTAACACAAGTATTTCTGGCAACCATTCTATGAAAATATTGAGGACAATACTTGAATGGTGCTATATGATGTGGTAGAGTTCATAGGCACCGCAAATGAAAACTTGCTGAAAGAGGCTAGCACTACGAGCAAACGAATGTTTCAAAATGGCCCTGCAAAGTGAATGTACACTCGTTACGATGACGCTTGAGTCTCAGGCCGAGCTGAGAATGTCTGTGGCGGAGCGGATTGATTCTCCGAGCATGCGTGACACTGACATCTGTTCAATGTTTGCGTCAATGACCTGCCAAGTACAATGCCGTCACGCTAGCTGTTTCGTGCGAACCATTACCCAATGTCCTTGGTGCAGCAATCGCATCCTTCTGCAGCACTTTGGGAATAAACACATACGATTCTTCAGTGCCATTTTGAACTAGAATCGCGCCCTGTCGAACTGAAAGCTTACGCCGACATGCAAAATATCGGCGTAAACTGTTCTGGATATTGTTCAATGAACGAGGTCAAGGCGTGCGAATGTAATGCAACAAAATCTTCAGATCACGATCTGCCTTCGTGACATGTGCAACTTTTCTGTTGTTCAAGGGAAAGTTTGCAACAATTCAGAGTCCTGCACGTCGATTTGACAAGAAAATGCGGCAGATGCATCAAAATCAGAGTGTCGGCCAGTCGGAAGCCGAGATAGGGCGTCTGTATTGCCATACTCTGCCGTAGGTCTGTACACAGTTTCATACTGATACTACGAAACCAAAAAAGTCCAACGTTGCAATATTTGAGCAGTGCGTCTAGGAACCGGCTTTTACGGATGAAACCAGGACTGCAAAGGTTTGTGATATGTCACTAAATGGAACTTGCGACCGTACAGATAGTGATGGTATTTTGTCACACCATACACAAAAGCGAGAGCCTCTTTACTCATTTGACAATTATGGCATCGAGTTTGAGTTAACAACTTTGAAGCAAAAGCAATGGGTCTGTCTTGTGTTCCAATTCTGAGCGAAAGCACAGCGCCAATTCGTTAGGCAGAAGCGTCGACATGAAAAACTACTGGCTTGGCAGGGTCTAAATGCACTAATCATCTGTCACTAAGCAAAGATTTTTTGAGTTTCTGAAATGCTTGTTGACAATCTTTAGTCCACACAAAAAACACATTTTTCCGACGCAAGGGATGCAATGGAGGTGCGATTTGAGCGGCTTTCGGTATGAACCGAATGTAGTACGTCATCTTGCGTATTACTGACTGCAGTTCAGGCATATTACGAGGAACAGGCAGTTCACGAATCGCAGTCAAATGAGATTAGAGGGGATGCAAACGCAGACTATGACTTGACCTAAATACCATAGTTCAGTTCGAAAAAAGTGTCACTTTTTGAGACGACACTTGAGTTCTGCTTCTGACAACACTTGGGAAAGAGTATGCAACATGGCAATGTGTTCCTCTGGTGTACGACCTGAGATGGCAATATCGTCAAGGTTCTTTGAACAAAACGGCACTTTTGCAGTCAACTGTTCCAAGTAACATTGAAAAATGTTGGGTGCGGGTGCACTGACGAAGGGAAAACGCAAATACTTGAACAGTCCTAAGTGTGTATTTACAACAAACACTTTTGTGATATCATCCAATAGAATTCGCAAGTAGGCATGACGCAAAAATATATCTTAGAAAACCGAGCGATGTGGCGCAGTGGTTAGCACACTGGACTCGCATTCGGGAGGACGACGGTTCAATCGCGTCTCCGGCCATCCTGATTTAGGTTTTCCGTGATTTCCCTAAATCCTTTCAGGCAAATGCCGGGATGGTTCCTTTCAAAGGGCACGGCCGATTTCCTTCCCTGTCCTTCCCTAACCCGAGTTTGCGCTCCGTCTCTAATGACCTCGTTGTCGACGGGACGTTAAACACTAATCTCCTCCTCCTCCTCCTGTATCTTAGAAAAGTAACGTCCTGCGCCAAGCCTATCCGTGGGTTCCTCAGGACGTGGTAACGGATAAGTCTGTTCTGTGAGTTGACTGTAGACGTGAAGTCAACACAAATGCGAATGCGACCAGAAGGCTCAGGCAACGAAGTGAGAGAACTTGCCCACTGTCTAGCTTGAATGGAACCAATTACACCATTATCTTACAATTCTTAAACGAATTGGAACGAGGCGGGCCCGAGAAAACGTAGTCTGTTTATTGCCTTTCAATGAAACATGCGCTACCAAGTTATTAGCAATTCCCATTCCGTCTGAAAATACTTCAAGAAGTTCTTTAAGCAAGCTAGCGACACTGTCTTTCGGTGCAAAAGCCAATATGGAAAGTACATCCTCGTGGATGCTAAGTCCAAACAAATCAAAGGTATCTAAACCGAAAATGTTCTCACTGTCTCTGGATTTCAACACAGTAAAATTCGCTGTCCTAGTGTGAGATTTATAAGTGACGAGCAAACTGAACTGTCCAAGAACTGCAATTTCATGTCCGTTGTAAGCGGTGAGGTGCCTGCTAGATTTAGAAATGCGTGGTGGACCTAACTGTTCGTGCGTGGCACGATTAAGCAAAGTTAGTGAAGCACCTGTGTCTAACTGAAGGTTCACATGCTGGCCAGCAATTCGTAATGACACAGCATTGGGGCGAGAGGTAGGCACAACCTTAATCTTACTTTTGTGAGAATCTGTTGTAGGTTTAGAAAACACAGCGTTCACTGCGTGTGCAAGAGCCTGTTTCTTCTGGGAGCGGGCAAATTTGGCGTTTTTGTGCCACTGCAAACAAACTGCCTGGACATGGCCTTTCGTTCCACACGTGTAACGCGTTGCATTACGTGATGTGCAATCCTGTCTTTTATGGCGAGCAAAACATCTAGGGCAAGGCTTCACCAAGTTCACAGGTGTTTTCGCCTGCTTACGTGGCTGTTCGCACACTTGTGGCTGCTTGGGGCGACTCGACCCGGCAAATCAGGGCCTGGTCAAAGCTATCAGCCGCTATGGCAGTCGAATCGTATTGCTCTAAGATTTGCAAGACTTGGGGAAGTGATGATGATGTTTGGTTTGTGGGGCGCTCAACACGCGATTATCAGCACCTGCACAAAGTTCCAATTGTTACACAATCCATTTATTTCACAATCCAATCTAAACGCTGTTGTGATGAAATGAGAAGGAAAATGCAAACACCCAGTCCCTGGGCAGAAGAATCCCCCAACCACGCCGGGAATCGAACCAGGGATCTCATGATCCAGAGGTGGCACTTGGGGAAGTGATGGATGAGAGCATTCCAAGATCTGTTACCGTACTCTGCTATCTGGAACATTGAATGTTATTGCATCACGAATCATTAAGTCACTGTAAAACTTGCCACAACTAGACTTAGATTTATACTTGCTAGTCATGCTCGTTAGTTTTGTGTACCACTGACGGTACGACTGTTCCGGCTTTTTCTGCTGCAAGCGAAAGAACTGATATATGGCTGCAGCTACTTGGACTTGCTGGTCATAGTACTTGGTTAATGCAGCGATTACTTAGTTAGATCTGAGTTCGTCGGAAGAAGCAGCTGGAAACAGTTTCTGTATTAACTTGAACGCTGGGGACTTCCGAATCGAAAGAAAGTATTGTAGCTTTACAGAACGTTGAACTCGATGGGGTTCACAATGTGCTTGGAACTGTCTCAGGTACTCGGCCGTTGCTCTTCCGTGTCGTTAAATTGCTGCCACGGTGGTATGCTGGTCGGCGGCACTTGTTGAGTTGGTCGGTTTGTCTGTTGTGCGGCCGACGCGGCATGTGGAGCCAGTAGTTGTTGCACCGTCCTCAGCGAGGTAGCGATTTGTTGGCTCTGAAACTGAAAAAATTGTTTTCGATCCATCGCATTGCCCGCCTGCAGCTGACGCGCGGGGGGCAGCGGGTGGGGGAGAAAAGAGAAAATTGATTAGTTCTGCAGCTCCCCTCCTGGAATACATGCAAGAACACGACAATAAATTAGCAATTAGAAACGAGCACACCTGCAAGCTAAAACTCAACAGAAGCAAGCAAAATCTACTGCAGTGAATTACACATGTCGCCAGTTTTTGTATCGTCTGGTTGTCACTGTAGGGTTGTACCATGGGAAGCAAGGAGAGGATGGTGTTTGGTGGCCAGTATCGTCTTCCTATAACACAAATGCATGCATGTGTTTACAGGGTTCTTTATTAACTGAAACAGGAAGCTACTTGAGATTGTCGAGGTGTTGTGGTACAAGTTCTTCCATAATAGCCTCACTGCTGGTGAAGTACTGCTGTGCACGCTAATCTGCTCGCTACGTGCTGCCTGAGACTGGGAGTCTGACTGTCAGAGACTGGACTGCTACTGGTGACTCGACTCGGTGACTCACTCGATGACTAACTGGACTTTGTGGTCCGCAGCGGCGATCTAAATACTGGTTGCTGTGAGGCCGTTGTCGGCGAGTTTCTTGCGAGTCTGTCTTTGGCCTCTCTCCTGACATACTTGCTTCAGCCTACTATCGATCTCCTCGCAACCTCTTTGCCGCCTGGTGTGCTGGCGGCAGCTTATGTCAGCTCAGGAAAGTAGTTATAGAACGGATGACTGAATGTATGTTACTCCTCTGGTAATACAAGACTCTGAGAACACTCTTGAGTCAGAATAAAAAGAATGCTGTACTTACGGACATGGACAAAGAAAGCATTGATCATAATCTAGTTGGTATGTCGAAGAAAAGAGGTGACGACTGAAGTTTTATCCTCGGCATCATCATACTGGGATTGTGTTATCAAGGAGGCCACATATATCTGTACTATAGACATTCTTTTCAACAGGGATGCGAGATTTCGTCTAAGCTCAGCCCGGGTTCCAGCATGGAGCGCCATTAAATTAAAACGGGAGAAACAGGAACTTCCGATTTCTGACGCGTCGCACTGCATAGCAGGAATCGATTCAGCAGCACCTGTGCACGTGCAGAAGACCTGTTTTCGACTCCCGGAAGGGGACTCAACTATCGCTTCCGTCATCAATCTGTGAGCGCTTCTCCGCGCTTGCCGGATCTCTGCTTGTGACCCTGAGTACCGCCAGTCTGATCCTACAGCAGTGACGGCAGCAGCTACCACCACGTCATGGTGTGACACCGTTTCTTCGGTGAAATACTGCACGACCTGCAGAGTGTTGTCTGGCGGCATACCCGAGAAATTCATTTGCAAAAATATATACCTCACTTATACAGCTCGCACAAGACTTCGCCAGGACAGCGAAGAATTCGAAAACATGATTCAGGCAAGGAGATTTCGTGCCACCATGACTATTCTCAGCAGTACTAGATCAACTTTTTTAGAACTTAAGACTGAGCAAAGAATGAAGGAATATGGATTCGTGTAAATAGATCTGAAAACACCATCGTTCTCCAAACGGCATGATTCTTTTGCCTCTAGTGCAAATAAATTTCAAAATGAATGAAAAAGCTTAATAGATCAATGAGTACGTCATGGAATTGAAAATTTATGTCTAATCGAGACTGGATTCCGAATTTCCTGCTTTACATGAGCGCTCGCTGTTAAGTGTTGGATTCTCTGAGCACACTTCCAGGTCACCATCTGGAGACAAGATGGTACACTCAGCGATGAAACATAGCCAGAAATATCTACTCTTAGAGTATGTGTCTAATAGTGTATTTTAATACGACAGTATGCAATCTTAGGCAATTTATAACACTTAAAACACCTGATAATGGGACTTTGAAGCCGAAATCATGATTGTGTGAGTGTAAATGTAACACTGTAAATAAACAACAGTGTAATGGCGGTACTGACTTTGAAGAAATATATTAAGACTTTTCCCCCCCGCATTATGAAAAAAATTATTATTTGTTGCTTTAGTTGCAGCTTGATTTCCTATTGATAGATTTGATTGTTGAAATATATACAGACACGAAAGATTTATAAATCTGTCGTTCTTGAGTACAGTGTCTATTCAGAAGGTGTCGAGCCCTGGCCAATATGAAAGTCTGGAGATGTTGTTGAAATGGCAAACACACAAATAGAAGCTCTGTGCATGAATGTTTGACCAGCCGCTGGAGGTCCGGAAAGGGGATGCTTGCACCACATCGGCAGCGGCGTAACTGTCCGTGGCAGCGCCCTCGCGTCGCGGTGGCGGCTGTAGGAAATGCGGGGCCGTAACTGGCGGCGCGCCTATTTTGAAGTGCTGCAGACAATGAAGTACACTACTGGCCATTAAAATTGCTATACCAAGAATAAATGCAGATGATAAACGGGTATTCATTGGACAAACTGACATGTGATTACATTTTCACGCAATTTGGGTGCATAGATCCTGAGAAATCAGTACCCAGAACAACCACCTCTGGCCGTAGTAACGGCCTTGATACACCTGGGCATTGAGTCAAACACAGCTTGGATGGCGTGTAAAGGTACAGCTGCCCATGCAGCTTCAACACGATACCACAGTTGTGTCTGGCGTATTGTGACGAGCCAGTTGCTCGGCCACCATTGACCAGACGTTTTCAGTTGGTGAGAGATCTGAAAAATGTGCTGGCCAGGGCAGCTGTCGAACATTTCCCGTATCCAGAAAGCCCTGTGCAAGACCTGCGACATGCGGTCGTGCATTATTCTGCTGAAATGTAGGGTTTTGCAGGGATCGAATGAAGGGTAGAGCCATGGGTCTTAACACATCTGAAATGTAACGTCCACTGTTCAAAGTGCCATCAATGCGAACAAGAGGTGACCGAGACGTGTAACCTCATACCATCCCGCGGAGTGATACGCCAATATGGTGATGACGAATACACGCTTCCAATGTGCTTTCTCCTCGATGTCGCCAAACACGGATGCGACCATCATGATGCTGTAAACAGAACCTGGATTCATCCGAAAAAATGTTTTGCCATTCGTACACCCAGGTTCGGCGTTGAGTACGCCATCGCAGGCGCTCCTGTCTGTGATGTACCGTGAAGTGTAACCGCAGCCACCGTCTCCGAGCTGATAGTCCATGCTGCTGCAAACGTCGGCGAACTGTTCGTGCAGATAGGCGTTGTCTTTGAAACTTACCCATGTGTTGACCCAGGGATCGAGACCTTTCTGCACGATCCTTTACAGCCATGCGAATAAGATGCCTGTTATCTCGACTGCTAGTGATACGAAGCCGTTGGGAGCCAGCACGGCGTTTCGTATTACTCTCCTGAACCCACCGATTCCAAATTCTGCTAACACTCATTGGATCTCGACCAACGCGAGGAGCAATGTGGCGATACGACAAACCGCAATAGCGATAGGGTACAATCCGGCCTTTATCAGTCATAAACGTGATGGTACGCATTTCTCCTCGTTACACGAGGCATCACAACAACGTTTCACCAGGCAACGACGGTCAGCTGCTGTTTGTGTATGAGAAATCGGTTGGAAACTTTCCTAATGTCAGCACGTTGTAGATGTCGCCACCGGCGCGAACCTTGTGTGAATGCTCTGAAAAGCTAATCATTTGCATATCACAGCATCTTCTTCCTGTCGGTTAAATTTCGCGTCTGTAGGACGTTATATTCGTGGTGTAGCAATTTAATTGGCCAGTAGTGTAGCACTAATGGCCATAGTTTTGCTGTACTCGTGAGAGTTCGACACAGGGATGCTGAAGAAACTGAACTAGTGAACACCTGAAGATGGGTGCAAACTGTCCCGTGGGAGCCTACTCGCAAAGTTTCAAGAGCTAGCTTTAATTGATGAATGTACACATATACTACAGCCGCGCGGGATTAGCCGAGCGGTCTACGCGCTGCAGTCGTGGACTGTGCGGCTGGTCCCGGCGGAGGTTCGAGTCCTCCCTCAGGCATGGGTGCGTGTTTGTTTGTTCTTAGGATAATTTAGGTTACGTAGTGTGTAAGCTTAGGGACTGATGACCTTAGCAGTTAAGTCCCATAAGATTTCACACAGATTTGAACATTTTTGAACATATACTACAGCTTCCAACTATCACGGGCGTGGTGACCGCGAGGACAAGATGGGACTAATTATAGTTTCGAGGCGTCCGAACACTCATTCTTCGCGCGCTCCATACCACAATGGAAAAAAGAAGCCCTATTAACTGATACTATGGCAAATACCTTCTGATATTCACTTCACAGAAGTCTTCAGAGCAAGTGCGTGTGTTTTAACATTAACAGCGGCAACTATTTATTTACAACGTACACAAAATTGGTACGTGTTTCAATGTCTTACTGTCCTTCACCATAGTCATCAGCGCTGGGTATAACCCGTTGCCAGCGATGTGGGAGTCGTGGGAGATCCTTAGCAGCGCCAGCTGTGTTGATGCTCGAATGTAGCGGTGTGTTGCCTGACGAATCTCTCAAACAGTTCTGAAGCGAATGGCATGAAGTTCGTTCTTCAATTTAGGAATCAAGTTGAACTCACAACGGCTTATGTGTGGCGAGTCCGGTGGGTGTGTAGCACTTCCCACCGCCATCGATCGAAAAATTCGGCCACAAATTCCGCTGTATGAGTCCGAGCAGTGTAATATAAAATGAAGTGCGGCTGTTGCACAACGTGTCGCCTCTTCTTTCTGTTGATTGGCAGCAGGCGGTGTTCCAAAAATGAAGAGCGTAGAGAGAGAAGCCGCCCAGCCTTGTGTAGGACGATGCTCGGGCGCCTACGATCTGGCTGATTTGTTCGGTCGATGACGCTGTACCATCAGCCAAATTCCCCAAACGTAAGCCCTTGTGACTTCAATCTGATTCCTAAACTGAACGAAACTGAGCAAGGCATTCGCCTCAGAACGGTTACAGGAATTCGTCAGGCAACAGACGGCTGCGCTCGAACAACCCAGACAACTGGCGGTGCTAAGGGTATACCACGACTTCTGCGTCCTTCACAACAGGTTATACACTACACCTGTATGCGTGTCAGTTGTTAACAAATAGTTAGCCCTACTAACGTTTAACTCTCGTGTGTACATGTAGATGTAAATGGAGATCAGTAACAATGAAAGTTAGTCAGGTCTGGGGTTTTGCTCACATAAACTAATGACTGAGCCGGCTGCTTGGGTGCGGCAGGAAATCCAAATTAGAGTTCCGATGCTTTCTGCTTCGCGCTAGAAATCAACTTTCTTTTGCAGATCGTGGCGTCAGACGTTGACGAGGCGGCGGGGAAGAAAGCCGTGGAGGAGCTGGAGAAGCTGTTCGGAAAGGGGAAGGTCGTCTTCGTCAAAGCTGACGTCACCAACAGCAACTCGCTGGAAGGTTAGCGCCCCCTCTCTGGAACTACTGGAGGTGTCTTCCAGGAGGCCTCCAAGGCTCTTCCTCTTACAGATTCTACTGCTCACTCTGCATAACGCTAGCATAGTAAACTGTCCTATCTTCCAGTTTGGCTGCTAAATAACATTTGTCAGCACTCTAATTGTTTTTCAAGTGGGACAGGCTAGGTACACAAGTGTAATTCTTTCGATTACTTCTAGCTACCCATGCGGAAACCATTACCTGTGTGATCTTCTATCCAATTCCTATATAACAACTTTTTTTTCCACGTCGTGTGCTTCTACTTACTGTCGCTTACTGAGGTCGTGATCAATGCCAAATGCAACGCAACCTCTTCCCTAGTGTGTTGGAAAATTACATTTAATATTTTATAAATGTTTGTTTTGCAACAGTGTGGTTAACAAGGGCAAGCAGGAAGTCTGATGCAAAGTCGGGATACTGCTGATACAGTAATTACGGTAGTAAAACAGTCCCTCAGCGACACACAGAGCTCTCCTCAGTATCAAACAGTTCATAAAGTTCGCAGCTACCTTACGGTTTACCGCACGAAAAAGGTACTTACTCTGCCACTGAAAAATTGCACCGTAGAGAAAGGAGGACTGACTGCTGCAGAACTCCAGCGTGCCAACACAAGAGAATACTACCTCGAGCGACTTCAGGCACACTTCGCTGCCCTCTGCTTTGTACAGGGCGGCCAAAATAAAACAGGCCTGGAAAACATTTTTGGAACCCAACTCAAAAAGCGCGGATGATGTAAGTTGCCAAAACTATTTTCCGACCCGGATGCAGGTGACGTTGTCTACCTTACGGCGCATGACACACACTGGTGTGCAGATCTTAATGACGAAAGTAACTTCCGCTTGATGTGTCACTGCCGAATAACGTAGCTCCATGAATTTCGACCACTCATAGATAGAAAGAATTGCTACAGTACAGCAGAGAAGGTAACTGAAAGAAGTAAGAAATGCGACGGGGGAAAATGACATTTTTCTTCAAGACAATAATTTCACTGAAGTCACTACGATTCAAGATGGTCCCGTGACATTATGGACTGTTGTTGTGGTCTTCAGTCCTGAGACTGGTTTTATGCAGCTCTCCTTGCTACTCTATCCTCTGCAAGCTTCTTCATCTCCCAGTACCTACTGGAGCCTACATCCTTCTGAATCTGTACAGTGTATTCATCTCTTGGTCTCTATCTGCGATTTTTACCCTCCACGCTCCCCTCCAATAATAAATTGGTGGTCCCTCGATGTCTCAGAACATGTCCTACCAACCGATCCCTTCTTCTAGTCAAGTTGTGCCACAAGCTCCTCTTCTCCCCAATTCTCTTAAATACCTCCTCGTTAGTTATGTGAGCTACCCATCTAATCTCCAGCATTCAAAAGCATTTCAAAAGCTTCTGTTCTCTTCTTCTCCAAAATATTTATCGTCCATGTTTCACTTCCATATATGACTACACTTCATACAAATACTTTCAGAAACGACTTCCTGACACTTAAATCTATACTCTATGTTAACATATTTTTCTTCTCCAGAAACGCTTTCCTTGCAATTGCCAGTCTACATTTTATATCCTCCCTACTTCGACCATCGCCAGTTACTTTTCTCCACAAACAGCAAACCTCCTTTACTACTTTAAGTGTCTCATTTCCTAATCTAATTCCCTCAGCATGACCCGACTTAATTCGACTATATTCCACTACCCTCGGTTTGCTTTTGTTGATGTTCATCTTATACCCTCCTTTCAAGATTTAGCAGAATGTGTGATCTGTACGGACGACAATGCAACGTTCTCCTCTACGAGTGACGAGGTTGGTCAGGAGTTCTTGTGGTAGGGCGTTGCTATATCCTTCCACCAGTGTTTTGCAACTGCTGCATGCTCGCTGGTGGATGTGCAGGTCCTGCAGTGGGTCTCCGAAGCGCATCCCACACCTGCTCCGTGTGATTAGGAAGAGGGAACGGGCAGAACAGGCCATTCACCGATTAGCTAAGATCTCCGCCATATGGGCAGTACGATGCAGTCTCACATTCTCATCCATGAAAATGAATTCAGCATCCAATGCAGCCCTGAAGAGACTACACGAGTAGGCCTATGCAAGCTGAACGCTGCAGTCTCCCCCACTGTTACTACCGTTACTACAATTATTACTCCCACTAAAACCACAATACGCCGCCGAAGTTGTCGTCACATACATAAAATTATATATTTCCAAAATAAAATGCTTTCGGCTGCATATGAACTTTTACAGGCAAACGAGATTTCAAATCAGATCTTCAGTCGGACGTCTACAAGACAGGAAACGCATACTATGTTAACAAAAGTATCCTGACACCCCCAAAAACATACGTGTTTCATATTAGGTGCATTGTGCTGCCACCTACTGCTAGCCACTTCACATCAGACACCTCAGTAGTCATTGGACATCGTGAAAGGGCAGAATGGGGCGCTCCGCGGAACTCACGGACGTCGAATGTCGTCAGGTGCTTAGGTGTCACTTGTGTCATACGCCTGTACGCGAAATTTCCACACTTCTAAACATCCCTAGCGTTACTGTTTCCGATGTGATAGTGAAGGGGAAACGTGAAGCGACACGCACAGCGCAAAAGCGTGCAAGCCGACCTCGTCTGTTGACTGACAGAGACCGCCGACAGTTGAAGAGGGTCGTAATGTATAATACACAGACATCTATCGAGACCATCACACACGCTTTCCAAACTGCATCAGAATCCACTGCAAGTACTATGACAGTTAGGCGCGAGGTGGGAAAACTTGGATTTCATGATCGAGCGGCTGCTCATAAGCCACACATCACGCCGGTAAATGCCAAACGACGCCTCGCTTGGTGTAAGGAGCGTAAACATTGGACGATTGAACAGTGGAAAAACGCTTTGTGGAGTGACGAATAGCAGTACACAATGTGGCGATCCGATGGCAGGGTGTGGGTATGGCGAATGCCCGGTGAACGTCATCTGCCAGCGTGTGCAGTGCCAACAGTAAAATTCTGAGGTGGTGGTGTTATGGTGTGGTCGGGTTTGTTATGGAGGGGCTTGGACCCCTTGTTGTTTTGCGTGGCACTATACCAGCACAGGCCCACATTGATGTTTTAAGCACCTTCTTGCTTCCCACTGCTGAAGAGCAATCCGGGGATGGCCACTGCATCTTTCAACACGATCGAGCACCCTTCATAATGCAAGACCTGTGTGCGGAATGGTTACACGACAATAACACCCCAGTAATGTATTGGCCTGAACAAAGCCCTAACGTGAATCCTATACAACACCTTTGGGGTGTTTCCGAACGGCGACTCTGTGCCAGGCCTTACCTATCGACATCGATACCTCTCCTCAGTCTGGCACTCCGTGAAGAATAGACTGCCTTTCCCCAAGAAACCTTCCAGTCCCTGATTGAACGTATGCCTGCGAGAGTGGAAGCTGTCATCAAGGCTAAAGGTAGGCCAACACCGTACTGAATTCCAGTATTACCGATGGAGGGCGCCGCGAACTTGTAAGTCATTTGCAGCCAGGTGTCCGGATACTTTTCGTCACATTATGATAAATAAGTATCTGTCCTAACTATCTACTCTCTATAACAACCAATATGAAATACTCACATGTCAGTAAAACAATCAAGTCCTGATGCAGGAAGGAGACGTGTCGCAGAATCCTGTACTAATGCCCCGGGAACGGAAGCATTAATTCTGAGTATTGCGATATTGTGGTACCGTATGAAGACATCATTTCAAATAGGCCGCAGAAAAAATAAAATAAAGTGCGCATGGGCTTCCTGAAATAAACCGTTAATCACTATTTAGCAAGTATTGAGAAAAAAGAATTTTTATTTACTTGAGATAAGATGAACTTCTTAGCCAAGAATGCTTCTAAACAACCTTCATAGTTCATTATATGTTTTGACAAGCATGGCTACAATCTTCAAATCTCGATAGCAGGTGATTACATGTCGCCTATACCAGTTGTACAAGTTGTTGTTTTTGTGGTTTTTAGTCTTAAGACTGATTTGATGCATTTCTCCAAGCTACTCTATCCTCTGAAATCCTTTTCAACAGCTACTGCGACCTACACCCTTCTCAGTCTGCTTATTCGATTCATCTCTTGGTCTCTCTTCTCTCTCTACGATTTTTATCCCCCACACTTCCATCCAGGACTACGTTGGTGATCCTTTGATGTCTCAGTATGTGTGCTGTCAACCTGTCGCTTCTCTTAGTCAGGCTGTGCTACAATTTTCTTTTCTCCCTAATTGTGTTCAGTGCTTCCTTAATGTGATCTACCTATCCAATCTTCAGCATTCTTCTTTAGCACCTCATTTCAAAAGCTACTATTCTTTTTCCAAACGGTTAATCGTACATGTCTCACTTCCATCGATGGCTACACTCCATACAAATACTTTCAGAAAAGACTTCCTCATACTTAAATCTATAATATTAACAAATTTCTCTTCTTCAGATGCGCTTTTCTTTCCATTGCCAATCTATATTTTATATCCTATCTACTTCGGACGTCAATAATTCTTTTTCTGTCAAAATAGCAAAACTCGTTTCGTAATATAATTTCTCAGCATCACCTGATTCACTAAGACTACACTCTGTTATCCTTTTTTTTGCTTTTGTTTATCTTCATCTTACATCCTCCTTTCAAGACACTGTCCATCCCCTTAACTACTCTTCCAATTGCTCTGCTGTCTCAGACAGAATTACTACGTTTTTATTTCTTCTCCCTGGACTGTAATTCCTACTCCAAATTTTACTTTGGTTTGCTTTACTGCTTCTTAAATGTACAGACTGAATAACATTGGGGTTAGGCTACAATCCTGTCTCAGTGCCTTCTCAACCACTGCTACCCTTTCATGCCCCTCTGCTCTTATAACTGCCTTCTGGTTTCTGTACAATTTGTAAATAGCCTTTCGCTCACTATATTTCACTCCTACTATCTTCAGAATTTCAAAGAGAGTATTCCAGTCAACATGCTACACAAGTACTCCTTCTAAAACATTGTTGGGTGTGTGAGGCACGAGATGAACGATGCATGGGCTAGTCTAGGCTAAAACCACAATAAACATAGTCACTCGCCAAATGCTCGTGTCTCATACCACTCACTACTGTGCATTTCATCGCAGGCAGGACACGGCTAGACTCGCCAGACAGGCTGCAGTGAAGTATGTGGTATCAGATACGAGCTTTCTGCCAATTACTTTGTGTATTGTGAACTTGACTTGCCGCTGCATCGTGCAGCTCGTCCCTCACATACCTGGCAATGGTTTAGAAACAGTACTTGTACAGCTGGTACAAGAGACACGTAAAAACCCTTTATCGAGATCTGAAGATGGTAACCATGATTACGAAACCCCATAATCAACGACAAAGGTTGTTTACAAACTGTCTCGGCTAAGAAGTTCACCTTCTTTCAAGTAATTATTACAGATCGTCCCTTACAACTCAAGATGACTAAACTAAGGATTTTTTAATTTCATTATTAATTCACAAACAATTGTTTCCTCTAAGGAACTGTTACGCTGCAGTAATTAACTAATGATGATGTCTAGAAAAGCTTAATGCATAACTGGCTAGTTAATGGATTATTATTTTTAGTAATAAAAAGAAGATAACTAATATTGTTGGTCTTATATGGTTTTGGCAGTCATCACTTGAGCAAAGTTATATTTTATAAAAAAACATCACTAATAACTGCAATCAGTATAACCAATAACTTTTTTAGATCATTAAATAAATTGAAACGTTGAAGAAGTTATTTTTCCCTGTACTTTATAAATCTGCGTCATGTCCTCTACACTATGTTCAAGAACTCTGTCGATGTGTGCTAATGAAGTATAGGAAGAGACTTTTTTCAAGACTGATATTTCTCAGGAAACACTCCCTTTTGCATAACTTTGTTAGGCACTTCTTTTTCGTGTCACATATTGGCATAATCTCACGATAAAGACCTTGTTAGTCAATATTTATGTATAATTTATGATCTAATGAGTTCTAATCTAATAATTTATGATCTAATGAATGATTCTAACTGTACTCGAACACTCCTGGTTTGTATTTTTGGCATAAAAAACATTTCATTTTAGCCAGTTAACTTTATCTCCCTGACTGCTAGTATTTCTGTTTTAGCAGTGGAAGCAGAAGATTTATAGAAATTCTTGATTGTTATATCAATCCAAGCATAGCACAATGCATCGTATGGCTCACGAATTTTATACATAGTGAGACTGTATGTACAAATTTTCAAACTGAAGTTCATAGGACTTACTTCATTTGAAAGTATTTAAAAGATGGGTTGTAAATAAATTGTGAGATACTTACATGTATTGCCTACTTTACATTATCGTTTAACCGCAGCTTGTACGTGATGCATTCATTTTTGGATGGAATATGATCATTATGCTCTGTCTCCAGTGCCTGATTTTCTTCATTACTCCTCACTCACACGCTTCTGACAGTAATACTTTGTACATTAGTAGAATCTCAGAATGTAGTTGAGACAGAATATTCTTCTGTAAGTTATTTCACTGAATGGCTTGAAATATTTGTATTCTTCCTTGTACATACTATATATTTTAGACATCCTTGGTTTGAGGTCTAAGTCCAGTCGTTTTGTGGATTTCCTTCAGTAGTAAGACTCCATTGTAGAAACTGTTTCTATGTGTTCTTTAGCTGTCTGTGTAACACCTGATTTTTGCCTTTCTTGCCATTTCCTATCAAAAGTCTTCTCTCACCTTTTCCTTTATGTACAGTACCAATGACATCAGCTAATATACATAAAGTTAAAAAAAATACTTCTTGCAGACCCTGACTTTCTTATTATTTTTATTTGAGTACTATACAATAGAATCTTTACGTTGTTTCAGTGGCTGATCACTAATTCACTTCATGCCAGAGGAACACTCATTGTATCACCAAGCATAAAATCATCTGCCATATATAATCGCAGTCGCAGAAACTGCTACAAAAGGAGAGGCACATTTCGTCTGAAAAACTTTTGTTGCCTTTGTATCTACATCTTTCATACAGTTAATTGGCACTGGTTTTTAAATTTGAGTTTTAATTATATTTTTTTCCATCTTTTGGGATAACTTTTTTCAAACTTTTAGCGTTGTTACTCTCTTTTACAGCATTGATTTGTTTACTCAAGAGATGTGTATCACTGCAACTTGGTTCATAGTCAGGATCCTAGACGGAGCGATCAGAGTCAAAATGGTATTCTTCTGCACTGTGCTTATCATTCCACTAAAACAATCCCAACCCTGTCCCTCCCCCCCCCCCCCCCCCCCCCCCCGCACCCTCCCTTCCCTCCTCCATACTCAGAAGATACAGTTTCTGCTTTGATTTGTTTTCGGCTGTTGTAGGGGGCCTTAATCGTATACTCCGCTTGTGAAATATGCTCTGCTTTCAATTGATACATTTGAATATTCACAATCATTTCCTTGAAAGAAAAATGCGAAATAAAAATGATTTATGCATATTTAAAATATCAAAGTATCGTAAGAATTCAGTTCGTGTTTAGAGTAACATTTTGTTGATTACTACCAATTTTGTCTATTGTGGGTATCTTTCTCTTGCCCAATGACACATGCAGGGCTCCTGTTGAAAACATTTTTCCCAATTATACGCAGTGTGAGCTACTGGCATGATGCTACTGCACTCGCTGAACTCTCAACGGCTTCTGTTCCAGTGGGCGTTCTGCTATTCGTGCATGTAAACTAAAATAATGTTACTGATGTAATATTGTTCAAGTAATGGACATTATTACGTGACAACTTTAGATCACCTGCATTGTTGCTGACTGTTAAGAATACGATAAACAGATTTACCAGTGCCTGTTAATGATCTTTATCCTAGATCTCTTTCAAATTACATGCAATAATATTTTTATCCATCTGTTTAGGTATTGTAATATTATTGAACATCAATTTTAGATCATTTTTCTGGTAGCTGAGGCTAAGGAACACTAGCTTACTGCAGTCTACTTATAAAATATATTTCCGTCGTAGAGTGTATCTTTTTCAGCTGGTGTCCAATAAGTTCACGTCATGGATTATTGTTGTTCAAATGATTTTATCAAGCCTATCAGCAACGTGCACGGAAAATCGTTTAAGTGAACCTAAATAATTTTTTCTGAGCTGTGTTCAACTATGCACTTAACAGATTACTGTCACGTCTCTTTAACTTCTTAGAGTGAAAATTGTACTTCACTAGTTTTTTCAGGATGAAACATACTCATTTTCTGATATGGAATGGATCAACAACCCAAAATTGACTGAATCTGCACTTAACTTTCTCTTGCAGTAAGCCAACATCTGTTGTGTTTGTATGTCAACATGTCGAGACTTTTTTTAATGGTGTCCGTTTATTGTTGTTGCAGAGGCCTTCAAGGCAGCCAAATCCACATTCAACCGTCTGGACATTGTTATCAACAATGCAGGCATCATGAGAGATTCGGTTTGGGAGAAGGAAATCGACATCAACGTGGTAAGTGGGAGGCACTGAAGAAGGACCACTACGCAGAAGTGGTGGACTTTACAGAGTATGATTTCTACACTATGTGACCACACATAAGGAAAACGGACATTAAGGAACATGTGAAAAATGTTGCTGAATGTTTCATTTCTTTACAGCCACATTTTTTTTTTGTATTTGCACATACGGGTTAAAACATTATCATTACCTGCTTAACAGCATGCTGGTCCACCTTTGTATCGCAATACAGTAGCGATTCGGCATGGCACACTTTCTACATGCACTCAGCATGTTTCTGGAAGTATGTCACACGTGATGTCTACCAACAGGTCACACAAATCCTATAAATTGCAGGCTGGTGCTTTATGAGCACGGAGTAGGCGAGTGATAACATTCCAGGTATGTTCCATCAGGTTCCGTTAAGAGGAATTTTGTGGCCGCTTCACAAGCCTGCAGCCGGCCAGTGTGGCCGTGCGGTTCTAGGCGCTTCTGTCTGGAACCGCGTGACCGCTACGGTCGCAGGTTCGAATTCTGCCTCGGCCATGGATGTGTGTGATGTTCTTAGGTTAGTTAGGTTTAATTATTTATAAGTTCTAGGCGACTGATGACCTCAGAAGTGAAGTCGCTTAGTGCTCAGAGCCATTTGAAAAAAATGTTTTTGCACATGCCTGCAATGCTTCTAGACGGTGGTCATGATATTTAGCCTCATCAGCGTACGTAGTTACTAGGAGGGTACTGTCGCATCGTATCTCTGTTTCTATACACTATAGCAACCATTGCCAACCTTTCGTGATCCACGAGGCTGATTCACATACTTATGCTCTAGGGCTGCCTAGTCACGTGACGCTAAAGCAGCGCTCCTAACTCATGAAGACAGAACCATAACATTCGTGAATAATTTTTCTTTTTCGTGGTAGGGGAAAGTCGTGCAGTATAGGTCAGGCTAAGTTTTTTAACTTTACTGCACATCTGTTGTCACTAACCGCAATTTCAATGCACTTTTGTCTTACCAAAAGAAATGAATAGCACAGTGTAATGCTCTTTATTTTTTATTTATAGTTCTTAATTACATCGAAAGTAAAAGAGCTACAATCAGAAGGCGTGTAGAAGGTGTCTTGTAGTATCGGCTATTGTCTTTTCTGTGATAATATCATTTGTTAATTATACACTGAAATCATACTAAAACAATATTGTTATTGTTATTATTTATGCTCAGTTTATCATTGTTTAGCTCATTGTTGTACGGACATCACAAATGAAATACAAAACATTCTCCTGATCCACACATCCAACATGTGACCAGCTTCTACTGTACATTTGGCACATACTTGTCTAGGTAATGTATTTAAGTAATTAACATTGCAACATAGCGAGATAAGCCATTGCAAATGTGAAGTGGTAGTAGATTAATATCCAGTGTAACAGACAGAAGTTTGAATGCAAACATGCATTGTGTTGCACCGGTGCCGAATGCCAGTTTGTGGACTGGAGTTCCTTGACCACTGCACTTGGTCTGTCAGTACAGGGTCGATGAATGCTGTTTGTGGATGATGCTAGAGTTGTCGGCTGATGAGGTCTTGTATCTGCTCGACTGGAGAGAAATCTGGTGATCGAGCAGGCCAGAACAACATATCGACACTTTGTGGAGTATTTTGGGTTACAACAGTGGTACGTCGGCGAGCGTGTTGGAAGCTCCCCTTGGAATTCTGTTCATGAATGGCAGCGCAACAGGTTGAATAAGCAGACTGGCGCACAAATTTGCAGTCGGAATGTATGGGACAAGGGTGCTCCTACTGTGATACGATATCGTGCCCCAGACCATAACTCCACGTGTAGGTGCAATGTATGTAGCATGGAGACAGGCCCTCAACTTGCCTCCTTGTAACCAACATACGGCCATCACTGACACCGTGACAGAACCAGCTTACATCAGAAAAGACAACAGACGTCTACCCTCCCCTACAATGAGCTCACGCTTGACGCCACAGAAGTCGCAAATGGCGGTGGCAGTGGAACACATGCTACAGTGCGTCTGGCTTGGAGCAGTTCTTGAAGTAACCGATGTGTAGCAGTCTGTTGTGACACTGTGGTGCCAAGCGCTCTTCAGATTGCAGCTGCAGATGCAGTAGTATGCACCAGAACCATTCGCCAGACACGACGCTCTTCCTTCTTGGTAGTGCAACATGGCCATATGTCTTTTTGCGTCCATACATTCTGGTGGCTACCGATGCCAGTAATGTATAGTGGTTATTTTCCTGCTAAGTCTTCCTGCAGTATCACAGAAGGAACAGCCAGCTTGTCGTAGCTCTGTTACATGACCCCGTTGAAACTCAGTGAGGTGTTCCTGACGGCGTCTTTGTCGCCTAAAAGGCAAAAGATCAACTCACCACGTTCAGTCTTAAATGTAACAAACGCTCACTACCGTTACAACGTGCATTTAAAGCAAACCTGATTTGCATCCTCATAGTGGCGCTACCAGCGCCTCTTTTATGGGACTGGCGAGAAATCTGAATGTACGTCATCTTCCAGATGTGGAAACACGCTTGCCAACTTTCGTTTATGTTGCGAAACTCGTCCTCAGAGACACGAATATTTTCCGATAGTGTAATCTCTATAATGGTTTTTTAATGATCTGTCTGTTGCCAAAAGTAAGTTTATTTCCGACAACCGTCAAAAGTAAGAAATTTGATTTCATAAAATATTTAATGTTTTCAGAGATGAACTGAAAATACAAAGATATGGATTATCAAGATATAATGGGAAAAATGTAATTTGATAAATGATATTTCGACTGATAGTCGTCATGTACCAGAGTAGTTCCGTAAACTTCCTTTCCTGCGCTAACCTCTTCATCTCAGAGTAGCACTTGCAACCTACGTCCTCAATTATTTTCTTGACGTATTCCAATCTCTGTCTTCCTCTACAGTTTTTGCCCTCTACAGCTCCCTCTAGTACCATGGAAGTCATTCCCTCATGTCTTAGCAGATGTCCTATCATCCTGTCCCTTCTCCTTATCAGTGTTTTCCACATATTCCTTTCCTCACCAATTCTGCATAGTGCAACGTAAGGTATACAAACTTCAAAGAAACATCGAGAGAAAGAGAGTGGTATCGAAAGGTCCAGGTGAAATAGCTGTATCTTCATGTGCTTCTAAACGGATGTCACAAAAGTATACATTCGTTTCAGAGCCCAGATATCTCTAGCCTGCCTATGTTTGTTTATTTTACTGCTTTATATATTTCTTTAATTTTTCCTTCTTTCGAAAAACTCTGACAATAATCTGCAGTCCACACTTTAGTAAAAGATGATTATCAAATGTAGAGTAATACGGAACTACACCGTGCTTCAGAGAACTTGGCACCATCTTCCTGCTGTCAGCTGAGCAGTCTGTGCCTCGCCCTAGAAACCTCTCAACCCTCCCCCCCCCCCCCTCCCTCCCCAGGGGCTGGAACAACTAAATTACAACACTAGAACTCCTTGTCCAGTTCTACAACACTTTCGCGGTGACCAAACAACCCCCTGGCAAATCGTAGAGCTCTTGTTTGAATCCTTTCTATCTCTTGAATTAATTCAATTGGTAAGCGCTGCAGATAGCCTTACTCAGAAAATACCAAGGCTTGCTAGCAATCAGAATTCAGTACACAACAGTCGCAGATCGACGAACATTACCCAAAAGTTGTCAAACAAGGTTTTTGTGGGCGGGCTCTTTCGTGAGCCCACTGTGCTTCTTTAGGGTTCTTCCAGAGACGGCATTTGCGTTCTCAGCGACTAACTTGTGTAGCCGGTCTGTCTTAAATCATTCAAGACAGAAACCACATTTATACCTCAATCCATACTCTGAAAATCACTACGAAGGACATGGCAGAGGGTACTGTGCGATGCATTGCGTCTCTTTCATGTATGGAGCGCAGGAAGAGTAAATGATTGACTGCTTTGCAAATAGCCTAATTCTCTCTTTGCACCCCCTCCGCACGTAAATTTAGTCTATGCACCAAAGAAGGCCTCTGAAACATGCCGAAATGTCGGATATACGTTACTATTTGCACGTCTTAAGTATTTTATAAGATGATGTAGCAGTACGCCAAGAAGGGTTTTATACAGACTGACACTGCCTGCCTATTCATTTACATCCCTTGACGCTTTAAGAAATCTCATTTCAATTCCTTGTATTTTTCTGGTCTTCTATTCAATACGCAGGATTCAATTCCATATAATACGATTCGCAATGCAACTGTTTTATAAAATTCCAGTCTTGTTTATTTTCTTGTTTTATGATTTAAAGCTCCTGTTGCGGAACTGGTCTCTGCTTTGAGGAGGACTGGTACTGGCCTGAGAACATACACACTTTTCGAAAAACGTCTTTAGTTTCCAAATGGCCATCGAAAGGAGAAAAAATACAATTTCGCATCCAGAGGGTGAAGCTCAGTCCCACTCACAGATACACATAATACATCCACCCTCTTGTTCAGACAGTAGCAACACAATTAAGAAGAAAATACATGTCAGTCTAAAACAATCACTGTCCAAGCTCATGCCTCAGTTAACATCAACCGGCACTGAAGATGCCCACACATAATTCTTACACAAACGTCTTTAATTCAAAGCAGAGCGCTGGTCAAGCTCCAGCGTCAGTCACAACAAGGTGCGTGTCGGTATTGGTGGTGTAACTTCAGTCACTATGAACCAGTACAACACAACCACTGTCCTAGGTTCAGAACCAATTACTGTTACTACCAAGGAACGAGGTGGGGCCAACGGATGCAACACGTAAACAAAACATAGACATTCTCGAGACACGACTACTCGCAGCTTGTACTGGCCCACATGCTCACACGATCGCCGGACATCGGTTTACTTCGACAATTTCTGCATGTCTCCCTCCCACCCCACCACCCCTCCTTCCACCCCCACCAGGCCACAAGTCTTCATCAGCTAGTCTCATTCGGCCTCACTAACAATCTTAACGCTTCTTCTGAAAACAGTGCTGACCCAAGGGACAAATTCAGGCGGCCTCTACAGCAGCCCATGACATGCACCTCAACTCTGCTCCACCAGGCTGTGTCCGCACGGCCACCGTCTCCGAAGCGACGTTTTCAAGTCACTGCAGACGCCGCAGATCACCAGCAGAACACGGCAAACGCCATTACCCAGTTTCTCAGGAACTTCGCTCGGTGGAAGAGGAGTCAAAATAAGCGAACACGTTTCTCGACTTATCCGTAGATACTCGACCGTTTCTGAAAGGAACGACGGTCAAAGATTTCGAGGAACGTTATGTGTCTTTTTCCGCAACGATATTCTCAGACCGAATGATGGCTCAGCGGGTACCGTCGTCGCTTCTTCATTTTACACCCCGCGATCGAAACCAGATTGTTATTTCTACTTTTGTATTTCATTTATATACCATCTTCGTAGAAAGTTACCTCACGATGTTTTTTTAAGTGTCTATAGGTATAACGTTGTCCTTATTCGTCTAGCAATTGTATGTCAGATTAATGACTTTTTAAAAAAATTGTTTTCGGTAAAATTCCTGTAGTGTATCTTGACTAATAATGAATTACAAGTGCCAGTTTTCTGGAAAGTGATTCGTTACGCGTGATTTGCTTCGAAATTGTTGCCAAAACGTGGAATCGGACGGACTCCAATATGGACGACACAGTAATAAGCACCCCTGGAGTAGGGAAACAACTGAGAGATTTGAAAGCAAATAAATCATCAGGTCTGGGTGACCTCCCAGTTCGGTTTTACAAAGAGTACTCTATGGTATTGTCCCCTTACCTAGCTTGCATTTATAGTGAGTCTCAAAGTCACAAGCTATTGGAAAAAAGCGCAGGTGACTCCTATAGCCGGCCGCTGGTGGCCAAGCGGTTCTGGCGCTACAGTCTAGAACCGCGCGACCGCTACGGTCGCAGGTTCGAATCCTGCCTCGGGCATGGATGTGTGTGTTGTCCTTATGTTAGTTAGGTTTAAGTAATTCTAAGTTCTAGGGGACTTTTGACCTAAGCAGTTGAGTCCCATAGTGCTCAGAGCCATTTGAACCATTTTTTTTACTCCTATAAATAAGAGTAAAATAAACGACCCGTAAAGTTACACGCCAATATGCTTAACCCCGGTTTGCTGCAGAATTCTTGAACATACTCCAAGTTCGAATACAATGAACTTTCTTGGGACTGAGAAGCTTATTTCCACGAATCAGCATGGTTTTAGAAAGCATCGTAGTGCTAAACTCAGCTTGCTTTCATCTCACGCGAACTGCGGATGAAGGGCAACATGCAGGTTCCATATTTCGAGATTTATGGAAAGCATTTGACACGGTGCCCAACTGCAGGCTGTTAATGAAGGTACAAACATACGGAATAAGAGTTCTTAAGCAATGTAACCGAGTAAGTCGTCCTCTGCGACGAGTGTTCAGCAGAGACAAGGATATTGTCAGGAATGCCCCAGTGAAGTGTGAGAGGACCACTGTTGTTCTATATATACACTCCTGGAAATGGAAAAAAGAACACATTGACACCGGTGTGTCAGACCCACCATACTTGCTCCGGACACTGCGAGAGGGCTGTACAAGCAATGATCACACGCACGGCACAGCGGACACACCAGGAACCGCAGTGTTGGCCGTCGAATGGCGCTAGCTGCGCAGCATTTGTGCACCGCCGCCGTCAGTGTCAGCCAGTTTGCCGTGGCATACGGAGCTCCATCGCAGTCTTTAACACTGGTAGCATGCCGCGACAGCGTGGACGTGAACCGTATGTGCAGTTGACGGACTTTGAGCGAGGGCGTATAGTGGGCATGCGGGAGGCCGGGTGGACGTACCGCCGAATTGCTCAACATGTAGGGCGTGAGGTCTCCACAGTACATCGATGTTGTCGCCAGTGGTCGGCGGAAGGTGCACGTGCCCATCGACCTGGGACCGGACCGCAGCGACGCACGGATGCACGCCAAGACCGTGGGATCCTACGCAGTGCCGTAGGGCACCGCACCGCCACTTCCCAGCAAATTAGGGACACTGTTGCTCCTGGGGTATCGGCGAGGACCATTCGCAAGCGTCTCCATGAAGCTGGGCTACGGTCCCGCACACCGTTAGGCCGTCTTCCGCTCAAGCCCCAACATCGTGCAGCCCGCCTCCAGTGGTGTCGCGACAGGCGTGAATGGAGGGACGAATGGAGACGTGTCGTCTTCAGCGATGAGAGTCGCTTCTGCCTTGGTGCCAATGATGGTCGTATGCGTGTTTGGCGCCGTGCAGGTGAGCGCCACAATCAGGACTGCATACGACCGAGGCACACAGGGCCAACACCTGGCATCATGGTGTGGGGAGCGATCTCCTACACTGGCCGTACACCTCTGGTGATCGTCGAGGGGACACTGAATAGTGCACGGTACATCCAAACCGTCATCGAACCCATCGTTCTACCATTCCTAGACCGGCAAGGGAACTTGCTGTTCCAACAGGACAATGCACGTCCGCATGTATCCCGTGCCACCCAACGTGCTCTAGAAGGTGTAAGTCAACTACTCTGGCCAGCAAGATCTCCGGATCTGTCCCCCATTGAGCATGTTTGGGACTGGATGAAGCGTCGTCTCACGCGGTCTGCACGTCCAGCACGAACGCTGGTCCAACTGAGGCGTCAGGTGGAAATGGCATGGCAAGCCGTTCCACAGGACTACATCCAGCATCTCTACGATCGTCTCCATGGGAGAATAGCAGCCTGCATTGCTGCGAAAGGTGGATATACACTGTACTAGTGCCAACATTGTGCATGCTCTGTTGCCTGTGTCTATGTGCCTGTGGTTCTGTCAGTGTGATCATGTGATGTATCTGACCCCAGGAATGTGTCAATAAAGTTTCCCCTTCCTGGGACAATGAATTCACGGTTTTCTTCTTTCAATTTCCAGGAGTGTATGTAAATGATTTGACGAACAGGGTGGGCAGCAGTGTGCGGTTGTTTTCTGACGATGCTGTGGCGTCCGGCGAGGTGCCGAAGCCGAGTGACTGTAGGAAAATACGAGACGACTTAGTCCAAATTTCCACCTAGCTCTAAATGTGGAAAAATGAAAGTCAATGCCGATGAGTAAGAAGAACAAACCTGTAAAGTTCGGACACAGTATTAGTAGTATATGAAGACAGTAACTGTTCTCGAAAGAACAGACACTATTGATGAGCGTCCAGCTTTCTCTAGAATAATTGATAATTAATTGAAACCCTCAGCTGCCGACAGGTAGTGTTGATATACCTCGACGAGGCCAGTTGAAAATGTGTGCCCCGACCGGGACTCGAACCAGGTACCTCCTGCTTACATCGCAGACGGTCTATCCATCTGAGCCACGTTTTTTGTCGAAGTTTTATTTATTTATTTCTTTAATTTTTATAACATTTTTATTTCATTACAAAGAAAGATCCTACAACTGCCATAGTCGTGCGTCCGAGTCGTGTTCTCGTCTGTTGGGAGGGGTTCCCCCCCATTCCGCCCATAGAGGATCAACATGCTCCAGGATTCTTCATTTTCAGCGTCTCATACCCGGAACGCCCCAGTGAGCAGGAGGATCCGCAAATAATGAACCTAAATAATTTGCGAAACGAGTTCTGTATTTCGGGTGGCGGCTGAAAGCTGCATGTGTTGTCATCAATAGGGACCAAAAGTCGAGTGTGCCTTTGGGAGCATCGCAAAATATGTAGTAAAGGGCCATGCCTTTTAGCCAGTTAACGGCGTTCGTTCTGGTTGATGGAAAGTATACGTCGTCGGGGCGCAATATTTCATCAGGGGAGACTGACTGCGGCAATCGCCGCAAGAGTAACGCCAGCGTGCGCTGCATCAGTAGCCAGGACTCGCTGGTCGCGGCACAAGTCAGGCGGTGTGCATCCGAGTCAGCGACTGAGCATGTCGGACACAAGGGGTCCTCCGTCAGATGTATGCAATGTTGCCTCTGACGAGTAGCGAACTTCCCATTCACAACCACATACCACAATGAACGCACCGTCGTAGGTAGAAAAGGCGTGTGTACCGTTCGCCACACGGTGTTCCAGGCAACTTCAGGATGTCTGTGGACGACCGTACTTAGAGGTTGCCGCTGTTGATAGAGGCGATAATAGTCTTTTGTGCTGGGCTTCCGTGTCGTCGGAAGTTCTGACCGTAAGTAGCTGAAGTCAATCAAGAACTCTCTGATGTGGGTGAGTGCCGGTGAAATGTGTCCTACAGAAACCGGGGGATGCAGAGAGTGTGGTGCCACTTCCGCTATCAGGGTGCCCGTCATAGTGGCGTGGGCAGAGGTCCACTTGCGACGCATAGTGTTGAGATAAAGCGATCGCGCACGGTTATATACATGAATTAAACCGATACCGCCAGCCCGCTGCGGTAGTGTCAGGGTGGCGTATCGGACTTTTAAAACAAGACCGGTGCTTACGAAATGTCCATATGCTGCTTGAAATCTGTCGGCCATCGTAGCCGTCAAGGGAAGGATATGCGCAAAATAGTTCAGTTTTGAGACAAGATATGTGTTGACATAACGTATTCTGAGTAGCATATCCAAGCGACGCAGTTTGTTGTCCTGCAGCAGAGCACGTGTCTGGTGTAGGAGCCGACGGTACGTAGCCGCCGCCGTGCGGCGGACATTGCTATAGAATTGCACTCCTGAACACTTGAGTACGGGCACCTTGTCAAAGGGCACCGCCGTTGTGTGGGAAAGCCCCCCTCCGACATCCATGTATTTTGTCTTCTTCACGTTAATGACGCTCCCAGCGACCGCTCCGTACTGGCGTAGCCACTGTAGCGCCATATGCATTTCATCCTCTGATCTGGCCAGGAACACCACGTCATCGGCGAATGCACCACAATGAAAGGTCACGTCCCGCAAGGAAATACCAGATAATCGCTGCCGTAGACCATGTAAAGCTGGTTCAAGCGCTGCAGCAAATAATATACCCGCCTGATAACCGTTGACCACCATGCGGGAGCGCGCTCCGTGGACCAGTCGAAGGACCACCTGTGCAGACTCCGGAGAGAGGCCCATGTGTTGAAAAACTGCGCGTAAGAAGCCGTGGTCGACGCGGTCGAATGCGTGGTCAAAATCTACGGCGACAAGGGCGCTTCGTATTTTGCAGGTCGCCGTCAAAGCAATTACGTCGCGGTATGCTCCTAACGCCGTATGAATGTTGCTGACACCACCTAAACATGTCTGATAGGTGTGGATGGCTTTCCCGATAGCGGTGTGGAGGCGCGCGCGGAGGATACGGGCGAAGATCTTGTAGTCGTTGTTGAGGAGTGTGAGTGGGCGAAAGTCCTGCCACCTACAACCACCATTCGGTTTCGGTACTGGGATCAAGATGCCTTCTGTGAATTCTGTGGGGACAGTGAAATCAGGGCGGATCAGGTCTTGAAACATTTGGAGCCACTTGTCACCCATTAGGTGGTAAAAAAGTGAGGTAGAATTCCAGGGGTAAACCATCCTGTCCAGGCGACTTGTTCGGTGCTCCACGTGCCAAGGCCGATGTCAGCTCGTCGGGTGTAATGGGCAACAGCAGACTATCATCGGGCGCCACGTCCCGAGGGGCGGGAAAATCGTGCAACAGCTCGTCATAATCACGTACATTTCGCGGATCTTCCATATACAAGGTCCTATAATGTCTGGCGAACGTGTGCTCGATGTCCGTTTGTGTCACTGCGCGGCCGCCCTCCTCCGTGTTTACCGCCGTAATGAGCTGACGTTTGCGGTGGCGCCTCTCGCACACAATGTGATAAACTGACGCTGTTTCGTTGGGGATACAGTCTTGCACTCGCGCACGGATGCGGACACCTTCTAGCTGCTCTGTCCTGATGCGAAGTAGACGAGCTTTGATGCGTTGTACGGACATCTGACGTTCGGGAGACGGTGGTTGCGTCGCCAGCTCACGTAACGCTGTATAGTAAAATTCCGATGTTGCCCTTTGCCAGTTCGATCTGTCACGCCCGTAGACCATCAAGGTCTTTCGGAGTGCAGGTTTGACACATCCCAGCCACCACAGCAACGTGGAAGCATACATGTGCAGGCGCCTGATACATCGACGCCACGTGTCAGTGACTGCTCGCCGACACACTTCCTCGCGAAGGAGGGAGGCGCTCAGCGTCCACGGGCCCCTGCTGCGTCTTGTGTGTTGTCGGGGCAAGGTGACAGTGCAGATGTACGTGAGATGGTCCGTGAAGGCCGTCGGCCAGAGTTCTGCATCACGGGTTGCTGTGCACAGGGCACGCGAGACGTATATCCAGTCCAGATGACTGGCAGAATGGCTGGTAAAGTGCGTATATCCACTCTGGGTCCCATGATGTAAATGTGTCGTGGAGCGCGAGGTCATGTACAAAGCTTGTAGAGCCGGACATGGGACGTAATGCGGTATCTGGTCCTCGGGCCGCAGAACACTGTTAAAATCGCCGCCCACTATGTAATGGTCCATATTTCATTGCAAAAGTGGGGCTACCTCCTCCGAATAGAAGACATGCCTGTCACCTCGGTGCGAATTACCGGAGGGAGCGTAGACGTTAATGAGGCGGACTGCGCCAAGTGTGAGTGCGATGCCTCGCCCGTTCGGCAAGTACGTCGCGTCCGTCGCGTCTATGCCATCTCGGAGAAGGATGGCCGTTCCTCCTGCCCCATCGCCTACAGGTAGGCTGTACGTGGTGTAGCCATATAGGTCTAAACGCAGCTCGGACCTCCTGGAGAAGGGCAAGGGTCTTGACAGTGGAGTGGACACCATTTACATTGACTGTTCCCACACGGTATGACTGAGACATATCAAGTGGCGGAGGCAGTGTGCCGGTGCAAGCCCATAGTGATCTCACACACCACACAGCCATCCATCAGCACGCTGTGCATTACTGTGCCGTATGAGTCCCTGACTGGCAGAGCCCTCTGGGCTCAATGTCAGCCATGGGCTCTGGTGGAGATATCGATGTGTGCTGTGCATCATCTGCCTCCATATCGTCTGCCCAATCACCAAGAGACGATTGTGATGTCATTGGGTGCTAGTCGCTTTCACAGGAGCCCACATTTTGGGAGTCGACGCAATGCGGCTCGTTTTCTGGGCCACCAGATTTAGGAGTGTGTTCCTTGTCTTCAGGCACCTTCTGGTGAATGATGCCACTGGAGTCCGTTGAAATTCTTGGCGAGTCAACGAAGTCGATGTTTTCCGCCGGCTGCACATCCCTGTCCTGTTCTTCAGCTGACAATCGCCTCTTCTTGTGTCGCTTGGGTGATTTTTGCCTTCGGATCCGAGATTCGACATCCACTGGAGGGCGGGGCTCGACACAGTCTCGGTCGCTAGGAACCCCTGTGTCCGATCCCGACAGTGACGGTGGCTGGGCGCCCACGACGCTGCGGTGGCCAGAGGCTGTAGGAACCTCTACACCGTTGGGGTGCGTCGTCGTCGACGGCGCTGACTCTCAAACGGAACTGGCAGCGGCTTGAGGAGGTAGCATGTGTTGATCATTCATCACATCATGTCGTGGCGCCTCCACATACGTTAGCGGGAGAGAGGTCATAGTGGATCGTTGGGGAAGTTCATTGCGGGGCACCTGAACGAGGCGTCGCTGCAGACACTCAGTTCTAACATGGCCCTCCTGGCCGCAGCCCGAGCAGGTCCTCGGTTGTCCATCATATATAACAATTGCGCGGCAGCCACCAACGAAAACAAACGATGGAACGTGCTTCTTAAGTTCTATGCGCACTTGTCGTACCCCGTTAAGGACAGGGTACGTTTCGAATGTGTTCCATTTCTCCTCTGTGTGACTCAGAACTGTGCCGTATGGCCGCAGCGCATCAACGACTAGGTTGGCAGGAACTTCGAACGGTAGTTCAAAGATCCGCACGGTACGCACCCCCAGACCAGCATGGTCAACTCCTACCACGCTCACGTTACCGTCTGCGTGACAGAAGCGAAAGCCGTTTGCAGATCTTTGAAGTAATCTGTCGCAGGCCGCTTCGTCAATCAGTTTGAGGTACACTGTGCTGGTTACAATAGACAGATGAATTCCTATCAGTTCTTGTGGTTCTATGTGCATGATGTCTCGTAGAAACCGTTCAATTTCATGGGCCTTCGGTCTCGTGTACGATGCGTTGAACGTTAGCTTGATTGTAGCTTTTCGATATGAGAACGCCATGTCGGGTGGGTGCAGGTACTATACGGCAAGAGAACTACGCGACCGCGCGCTAGCGGGTAAACAACAACACCTGCGGAGCACTGCCCAGCGCGCCGAGCCCGTCCGCACGATATCAGGGCTGACAGCCGACTGCCACTGGTCAATAGTACATATTCCTTCGAAAACAGTTACTGTCTTCATACAGGGTGTTTCAAAAATGACCGGTATATTTGAAACGGCAATAAAAACTAAACGAGCAGCGATAGAAATACACCGTTTGTTGCAATATGCTTGGGACAACAGTACATTTTCAGGCGGACAAACTTTCGAAATTACAGTAGTTACAATTTTCAACAACAGATGGCGCTGCAAGTGATGTGAAAGATATAGAAGACAACGCAGTCTGTGGGTGCGTCATTCTGTACGACGTCTTTCTGCTGTAAGCGTGTGTTGTTCACAACGTGCAAGTGTGCTGTGGACAACACGGTTTATTCCTTAGAACAGAGGATTTTTCTGGTGTTGGAATTCCACCGCCTAGAACACAGTGTTGTTGCAACAAGACGACGTTTTCAACGGAGGTTTAATGTAACCAAAGGACCGAAAAGCGATACAATAAAGGATCTGTTTGAAAAATTTCAACGGACTGGGAACGTGACGGATGAACGTGCTGGAAAGGTAGGGCGACCGCGTACGGCAACCACATAGGGCAACTCGCAGCTAGTGCAGCAGGTGATCCAACAGCGGCCTCGGGTTTCCGTTCGCCGTGTTGCAGCTGCGGTCCAAATGACGCCAACGTCCACGTATCGTCTCATGCGCCAGAGTTTACACCTCTATCCATACAAAATTCTAACGCGGCAACTCCTCAGCGCCGCTACCATTGCAGCACGAGAGACATTAGCTAACGATATAGTTCACAGGATTGATGACGGCGATATGCATGTGGGCAGCATTTGGTTTACTGACGAAGCTTATTTTTACCTGGACGGCTTCGTCAATAAACAGAACTGGCGCATATGGGGAACCGAAAAGCCCCATGTTGCAGTCCCATCGTCCCTGCATCCTCAAAAAGTATTGGTCTGGGCCGCCATTTCTTCCAAAGGAATCATTGGCCCATTTTTCAGATCCGAAACGATTACTGCATCACGCTATCTGGACATTCTTCGTGAATTTGTGGCGGTACAAACTGCCTTAGACGACACTGCGAACACCTCGTGGTTTATGCAGGATGGTGCCCGGCCACATCGCACGGCCGACGTCTTTAATTTCCTGAATGAATATTTCGATGATCGTGTGATTGCTTTGGCCTATCTGAAACATACAGGAGGCGGCGTAGATTGGCCTCCCTATTCGCCAGACATGAACCCCTGTGACTTCTTTCTGTGGGGACACTTGAAAGACCAGGTGTACCACCAGAATCCAGAAACAATTGAACAGCTGAAGCAGTACATCTCATCTGCATGTGAAGCCATTCCGCCAGACACGTTGTCAAAGGTTTCAGGTAATTTCATTCAGAGACTACGCCACATTATTCCTACGCATGGTGGATATGTGGAAAACATCGTACTATAGAGTTTCCCAGACCGCAGCGCCATCTGTTTGTTGACAACTGTAACTGCTGTAATTTCGAAAGTTTGTCTGCCTGAAAATGTACTGTTGTCCCAAGCATATTGCAACAAACGGTGTATTTCTATCGCTGCTCGTTTAGTTTGTATTGCCGTTTCACATATACCGGTCATTTTTGAAACACCCTGTATATACAGTTAAAGGCTACGCAGCCATTGGACTTCGTCTGTGAGAATGCGCACAGTTTGCCCGAACTCTTACGGAAATCGCCAAAGTGTGCTCGAGTAATGAATGGATGGGCAAATATTTACTAGGTACATTACATAGGTAGAATTGTGGACAGTTGGGAATGTGGGTCTCACGGGAAGCGTGCAGTGGATAAGTCTCTGCAGTCCCGCTATTCATCTGTGTCCTCGGTGGCTGTGATGGATAAAGTATCTGTCATGTAAGCACGAGGTCCCGATTTCGAGTCCCGGTCGAAGCACACATTTTCAGCTGTCCACAACGAGGTATATTAACACCACCTGTTTGCATCTAAAGGTTTCAATTAATTATCAAGTATTAGTACTGTTCTGTTTGACACAGCCCAGTCGTTTAAATATATGGGCGTAACGTTGCAAAGCGATATGAAATCGAACGAGCGTGTGAGAACTGTGGTAGGGAAGGTGAATTTTCCACTTCGGTGTATTGGGAGAATTTTAGAAAAATGTGATTAAAGGAGGCCGCTTGTAGGACGCTGGTGCGGCCTATTCGAGTGTTTGGGGACCGTAACAGGTCGGATTGAAGGAAGATATCGACGCAATTCAGAGGTGGGCTACTAGATTTCTTAACCTATTGGTAGGTTCGAATAAGACGTAACAGCTGAGAACATGTTTCGGGGACTCAGATGGGAATCTCTGAAGGGAAGGCGACGTTCTTTTCGAGAAACGCAATTGAGAACAGTTAGAGAAGCGGCATTTGAAGCTGACTGCCGAACGATTGTACTGCCGCCAACATACACTGCTCGTAAGGAGCATGAAGATTAGATACAAGACATTAGGGATCATAGAGAGGCATATAGACAGTCGTTTTTCCCTAGCCGTATTGGCGAGTGTAACAGGAAACAAAATGACTAGCAGTGGTACTGAGTACCCTCCGCCACACACCGTACAGAAGCTTGCGGAGTATCTACGTAGATGTAGGGGTAGGTCTTCAGCAATGTTAACGACGTTTCTTTCCCGAGTAAGATTTGCAAGGAGAAATGTCACTTGGCAAACCTGCCTTGGCGCGGCGCTCCTGATGTTCGAAAGACACTACTGCCATTAAAATTGCTACAACTCAAAGATGACGTGCTACAGACGCGAAATTTAACCGACAGGAAGAAGATGCTGTGATATGAAAATGATTAGCTTTTCAGAGCATTCACACAAGGTTGGCGCCGTGGCGACGCCTACAACGTGCTGACACGAGGAAAGTTTCCAACCCATTCCTCATACACAAATAGCAGTTCACCGGCGTTGCCTGGTGAAACGTTGTCGTGATGCCTCGTGTAAGGAGGAGAAATACGTGCCATCACTTTCCGACTTGCTGCTCACGGTGGTCGAAATCCAATGACTGTTCGCAGAATATGGAATCGGTGGGTTCATGAGGGTAATACGGAACGCCGTGCTGGATCCCAACGGCCTCGTATCACTAGCAGTCGAGATGACAGGCATCTTATCCGCATGGTTATAATGGAACGTGCAGCCACGTCTCGATCGATGAGTCAACAGATGGGGACAACAACCATGTGCAAGACAACAACCATGTGCACGAACAGTTCGACGACGTTTACAGCAGCGTGGACTATCAGCTCCGTGGCTGCGGTTACCCTTGACGCTGCATCACAGATAGGAGTGTCTGCGATGGTGTACTCAACGACGAACCTGGGTGCACGAATGGCAAAACGTCTTTTTTTCGGATGAATCCAGGTTCTGTGTACGGCATCACGATGGTCGCATTCGTGTTTGGCGACATCGCGGTGAACGCACATTGGAAGCGTGTATTCGTCATCGCCATACTGGTGTATCACCCGGCGTGATGGTATGGGGTGCCATTGGTTACACTTCACGGTCACCTCTTGTTCGCATTGACGGCACTTTAAACAGTGGACGTTACATTTCAGATGTGTTACGACCCGAGGCTCTACCCTTCATTAGATCGCTGCGAAACTCTACATTTCAGCAGGATAATGCACGACCGCATGTTGCAGGTCCTGTACGGGCCTTTCTGGACACAGAAAATGTTCGACTGCTGCCCTGGCCAGCACATTCTCCAGATCTCTCACCAACTGAAAACGTCTGCTCACTGGTGGCCGAGTAACTGGCTCATCACAGTACGCCAGTCACTACTCTTGATGAACTGTAGTATCGTGTTGAAGCTGCATGGGCAGCTGTACCTATACACTCCATGTAAGCTCTGTTTGACCCAATTCCTAGGCGTATGAAGGCCGTAATTACGGTCAGAGGTGGTTGCTCTGGGTACTGATTTCTCAGGATCTATGCACCCAAATTGCGTGAAAATGTAATCACATGTCTGTTCTAGTACAATATATTTGTCCAATGAATACCCTTTATCATCTGCATTTCTTCTTGGTGTAGCAAAATTCATATGACTTTAAGCACTATGGGACTTAACTTCGGAGGTCATCAGTGCCCTAGAACTTAGAACTAATTAAACCTAACTAACCTAAAGACATCACACACATCCATGCCCGAGGCAGTATTCGAACCTGCGACCGTAACGGTCGCGTCCTTCCAGACTGAAGCGCCTAGAACCGTTTGGCCACTCCGGCCGGCTGGTGTAGCAATTTCAATGGCCAGTAGTGTATTTGTGTTTCGAGTGTTTCTACGATCGACACTCAAGAGAATGCAAGCAAATCTTTCTGAACAATAAACGTATAAATAAAATGTAAGAATTATTATAAGAAATGATATGAGGTTTGAAATACCAGAATACGAGAATTTAAACAGATTGCAACCACTCAACAGACCACACATGCTCGTATATTATATAATTTTTGTGAAATATGATTGACGTCGAAATCTTTGAGCATCGATTTTCCAGAAATGGTCGAGCATCTAGGGAAAAAACCTGGACAGGGGTTCGCTCGTTGTGACCCCTCTTCCATTGAGCTATAGTTGCATGGAAACCCCTGATATGGCACCTGCCGTCTTCTCGTTGTCAGCTCCAACCGACGCCTCTCCAGGTCCGGCCATAGCGCTACCAACGGTTACGGCGGCGGAGGCATCAGTTACAGTCGCTAGCTCTTCAGACGAAGCCAACAGCCACGGGAATTTCAACTTAACTGCGTTCGTGGTGACGGGCTGTACCGTCACAGTTCTGTTAACTGTTTCACATAAACTTCTACACCTACTCAATCTGCATAGCTTCTTCGCATTCATACCACATTTTACATCCAGTATAGTTAAAGTTTTTCCAGAGCGGTCTAAGGCGCTGCAGTCATGGACTGTGCGGCTTTTTCCGGCGCAGGTTTGAGTCCTCCCTCGGGCATGGGTGTGTGTGTGTGTCCTTAGGATAATTTAGGTTAAGTAGTGTGTAAGCTTAGGGACTGATGACCTTAGCAGTTAATTCCCATATGATTAAATAAAAAAAAAGTTTTTCACATGTTCATTTGTTTTTTCATGATGCTCTTAGCTCTTACTGAATATTTTCTACAAAACGGACTTTATTTAGATTTACTAGAAGGCGTTGTGATACTCCTCTATATTTAATTACCTCTGCTCTAATTCTATGTCGTAATACTAATCAAACGCGTTACATACTTTTCTGTATTATTTAATGTTTGCAAAGATTTATACGCTATCTGCCGGCCGCTGTGGCCAAGGGGTTCTACGCGCTTTAGTGTGGAAACGCTGCCGCTACGGTCGCAGGTTCGAATCCTGCCTCGGGCATGGATGTGTGCGATGTCCTTAGGTTAGTTAGGTTTAAGTAGTTCTAAGTTCTAGGGGACTGATGACCTCAGATGTTAAGTCCCATTGTGCTCAGAGCCATTTGAACCATTTATACGCTATCTGCTGATGGCCAAGAATATCATATTCTATGTTAGTAACGTATTGGTCCCATGCTTGCTGCCGGGCTCTGTTCATTACCCCATTAGTGCCATCCCTGATCTGTTTATAGATTTGTTTATTTTCCACGGTAGGCTTTGGAAGATAGGCTGTTTGTTTTTCTTGTATTGCTTCGGAAATTTCTATTGATCAAATTTTTAATCCACGGCTTCGACGATATTTCTGTTAATTTCCAAATGATGCATTTGTTCCTTATTTGTTACGTTTTCATTATTTCTCCATTCTTCTACAATTGTCTGCAAGACAGCTAATTATTCTAATTCTTTTCTTGATATATTGTGATAGAGACCCTTAATGCTTGCTGGCCGCGGGGGTCTCGCGGTTCTAGGCGCGCAGTCCGGAACCGTGCGACTGCTACGGTCGCAGGTTCGAATCCTGCCTCGGGCATGGATGTTTGTAATGTCCTTAGGTTAGTTAGGTTTAAGTAGTTCTAAGTTCTAGGGGACTGATGACCACAGCTGTTAAGTCCCATAGTGCTCAGAGCCATTTGAACCATTTGAACCTTAATGCTTACATTGTCGAGTCAATACCCTTTGTAGATATATTCTTGCTTCTGTATTGTAAAAGCTTTCTTCTGCTTCCGTTTGACATATGACAAGATAGTGATTACTCCTGATATCCATACTTGGTGCATAGTCTTGTATCTTTTACTTTACTTTGTATCATTATCTGTACTAATAATGAAATTGTAAAACCGCTCGTATTTCCAAAACTACTAGAACAATTTTCATGGGCTTGTAGAAATATATACCATCAGTCGTTATTTTTGAAAATTGTAGCTTCTTCCTCAAGCCCCACTACATGGAACGTCCACGGTATTCCAGCCACATATGTACATATCACAGGAACCACTGTAGTAACTGGAATCCGCAGAAGTTTTTCGGACAGTGTGTGTTCACCGCACAAGTAGCAGCAGTAGAAAAGATTTTCATGAGATTTTCACAGGCGGCGCCAGTGTAGGTTGAGGCATAATGTTTTCTAGAATTTTACTTGAATTAGAGAAATACAGGGTGATCAAAAAGCCAGAATAAATTTGAAAACTGAATAAATCACGAAATAATGTAGATAGAGGTACAAATGGGCAAACATGCTTGAAAGGAGATGGGGTTTTATTAGAACAAAAAAAAAGTTCAAAAAATGTCCGACAGATGGCGCTTCATCTGATGACAATAGCAATAATTAACATAACAAAGTAAGACAAAGCAAAGATGATGTTATTTACAGGAAATGCTCAATATGTCCACCATCATTCCTCAACAATAGCTGTAGTCGAGGAATAATGTTGTAAAGCATGTCCGGAGTTATGATGAGGCATTGGCGTCGGATGTCGTCTTTCAGCATCCCTAGATATGTCGGTCGATCACGATACACTTGCGACTTCCGGTAACCTCAAAGCCAATAACCGCACGGACTGAGGTCTGGGGACCTGGGAGGCCAAGCATGAAGAAAGTGGCGGCTGAGCACACGATCATCACCAAACGACGCGTGCAAGAGATCTTCCACGTCTAGCAGTTTGGGGTAGTTCTAATACAACCCCATGTCAATTTTTACCATTCTATCTACATTATTCCGTGGTTTATTAAGTTTTCAAATTCATAGTGACTTTCTGATCATCAGGTATTTTTACCCTTCGAAGAAACTAATTATCCTTGAACTTTATCATATTTTTCAACTGCTTTTATCGATCGACATGCTGTAGATAATACGATTCAACATTACGAATATAATGCTTATACAACCCTCAGTGTGTTTAATGCATATATCGACAACATAACGTAAGAAACTAACGGAAAAAATCACATCGCCTATGATAGTTAATTTAGAGTTGTGAAATTTCGGGAATAAATTTCTCTAGGTACCACATTTACGTGGTTAACATTGCAAGATCACAGGTTAATGTAAGCATGGGATAAGACACGGTAAATGTGAAATGCTAGTACTTTAATAATGGTGTAACGACCACAATGTTGAATGCCAGCAAGCAAAAGTGCCGGGTGTCAGTTTGTGGGGTGGCGTTACATTGCTGTTACACTTGGTCGGTCAACGCAGGGACAGTAAGTGTTGATTGTGGACGATGCTTTGGTTGTCGTCCGCTGATGTCTGATATGTGCTCCACTGGAGTAAATCTGGTGATCGAGCAGGCAAAGGCAACAGGTCGACACTCCGTAGAGCATTTTGGATTACAACGGCGCTATGTGGGCGAGCATTGTCCTGTTGGAAAGCATCCCCTCGAAAGCTGTTGATGATGGCAACACAACACGCAGAATCAGGAGATTGGCGTACAAATCTGCAAGTAGGATGTGTGAGATAACCACAAGAGTGCTTCAGACCGTAACTCCAGGTGTAGGTCCAGTGTGCCTACAGACAGATTGGTTGCAGGCCCTGAACTGACCTTCTTTTGATCAAGACACGGCCATCACTGGATCCGAGGCAGAACCAGCTTTCATCAGATAATACATCAGACCTCCACCCTGATCTCCAATGAGCTCTCGCGAGATACGACGCAAATGGCGGTGGTGTGGAGTCAGTGGAATGCACGCTACAAGACTTCTGGCACGCCGCTGTCCCAGAAGTAACCGTTTTGTAACAGTTCGCTGTGTCACTCTGGTGCCACCTGGTCTTGAAATTGCTGGTGCAGGAACAAAACGATGCGTCTGAGCCACAAGCTGAACACGGTGGTCTTACCCTCTCGCAAGTGCCACGTGGCCATATGGAGCACGGTCTGTATGTGACCGTACATTCTCGTGACAACCGCTGCAGCAACCTCTGAAATAGTTACACTCCTCCCAAGTCTTTCAGTAGTATCGCAGAAAGGTCAGCTTCTCGTAGCTTTATTATGTAACCCCCCAACAAAAAAATTCCGTAACCTACCAATAAAAAATGTGACTAACCTCCTAATAAAAAAATGTGTCTGATATATATAAACTTTCAATAATTAAGTGACTGTGAATCTAAGCTGGTAAATTTGGACGTCAGGAGTGCTGCATCATGGCCCTGAAAGATCATTCTGAATAAATTGAAAATTCTTACCTCAATAAGGTGGCCGGATAACGCGTATGTATTTGCTCCTATAAGAAATTTTTCTGGCTCAGCCCAGTGAAATGCTGGCCGATATATTTTTCATGTATAAAAAGAACAACAGATTTTTTTTACAATAATCGGGGTGACCATGGATTGGAGAAATTAGTAAATTCTTTAAACTGAGATGAATGATTATCAAAAGTTATTTTTTTATAAGAAAGATTATTATTAAGAGATTTTTAAAAACATTTACATGGGACTCGATATAACAATAGTACATATGCGCGAGGCTGCTTTTACCTTATACTACAACGCTCAACCATCGCCATCGCTCGTTACTACTTACTCCTACTGCTACACAGTTCCTACTGCAGCCAACACTGCTCTTCGGTCTGAGATTCTCTTATAGCTTACATATCGCAGGCAGCGTGTGAGCAATCCATCGAAATTACATATGGTCGAGTGCGCTAGCAATAAATTCCTTAGTCATGGACCTCTTACAATTACACAACCTCGTTCAAACTCAGTGTGATGTTGACAATGGCTAGTTTGTCGCCTTAAAGGCGCTGTGTCTAATATCAACTCACAAGTCCAATCCCAAAGGCAACTATCGTTCATAACCGTTACAGAGCGTACTTAAAGAGAACCTGATTTGCGTCCTCGTAGTGGTACTATGGCGCCTCTCTTATGCCACTGGCGAGATATTTTAATGGACATCGTCTTTCAGAAGTAAACACACGCCTACAGACTTTCGTTTATGTCGCAGAACTCCTCCTTGGCGTTGCGAGTTTTATTCGTCAGTGTATATGCGGCAGTTAATCTATCACGTTTTCAGTTCTAAAATGCTGAACCGATTTTTATGAAATTTGTTATGGAGAAATCTTGAACCCTGAGGAAGAACACAGGCTACTTTGAAAAGTAAAAGAAAATGAAAATTCGACGCTTAAAAGGGTGATGTAGGGGATGAAACACGTCCTTTACGTCAGTGAACGACTTTACACCATGTTAAAATGTTATTAAATTTGTTGCCTACTGTACACACTGTATAATGTCTAGCTAGTTCAATATCACAATGCCTGGATGAACGCGCCTGCACACGTCCAACCGGCCGCTGCGGCCGAGCGGTTCTAGGCGCTGCGCGACCGCTACGGTCGCAGGTTCGATTCCTGCCTTTGGCATGGATGTGTGTGATGTCCTTAGGTTAGTTAGGTTTAAGTAGTTCTAAGTTCTAGGGGACTGATGACTTTAGATGTTAAGTCCCATAGTGCTCAGAGACATTTTGCACACGTCCGCCTGCATGTACTCCGTCGTGTGTTCTGGTGGTTGTAGGGGTTGGGGGGAGAGGGGCAGGTGTATCGTGCTATGCTTACCCCAACTGGCACACACGGAGAGCCGCTGACGCTATTGCAAGTGTAGTAGTCTACTTACTCAGCATCACTCAGCACAACAAAACGAATGATATACGAGTGTAGCTGGCAGTAACAAATAGTAGCAAATATTTGTGGCCGTCCTTGGATTAGTTCTGTGGGTATTGGCAGGTACGGCGGATGCTGGTTTTACAGGTGCCTTCTCCAAGATTCTAGGGTACAGTAGTTCCGATATTGCCTGAGTGTTTTAGAATGACAGAAGAGATCCTGTGCGGTTGAACACGTTTGGTGTTTTGTATGCTCCTACAGAAGGGCGTGGTGCACGGCATCCTGCTGGCGTACAAGTACATGGGCAAGCAGAACGGGGGCGCCGGTGGTCTGGTGGTCAACGTCTCGTCCGTGTCAGGTCTCGACCCCGTCCCCAATATGGCCATCTACTGCGGCACCAAGCACGCCGTGTGTGCCATGACGCGCTCCTACGGGGTGAGTACGCGCAGTATATGTACAACTTCTGAGAGTGAATACTTTTGACATTTACTTTGCAAGAATTGAACTACCTCAAAGGCAGGGCTAATAAATTTCACAGTACTGCTATGTGTATCCAGCATGCCACATTCAAACATTTTACAGTTAAGGTGGCCATGTTTTCTATGGTGTGTCTAGGAATTCTGCATACTCGGTTGGCTTGACAAACAATCAAACAACTAGTATAAATGAGTTTTATGATAACAAGACATATAAAATACACTCCTGGAAATGGAAAAAAGAACACATTGACACCGGTGTGTCAGACCCACCATACTTGCTCTGGACACTGCGAGAGGGCTGTACAAGCAATGATCACACGCACGGCACAGCGGACACACCAGGAACCGCGGTGTTGGCCGTCGAATGGCGCTAGCTGCACAGCATTTGTGCACCGCCGCCGTCAGTGTCAGCCAGTTTGCCGTGGCATACGGAGCTCCATCGCAGTCTTTAACACTGGTAGCATGCCGCGACAGCGTGGACGTGAACCGTATGTGCAGTTGACGGACTTTGAGCGAGGGCGTATAGTGGGCATGCGGGAGGCCGGGTGGACGTACCGCCGAATTGCTCAACACGTGGGGCGTGAGGTCTCCACAGTACATCGATGTTGTCGCCAGTGGTCGGCGGAAGGTGCACGTGCCCATCGACCTGGGACCGGACCGCAGCGACGCACGGATGCACCCCAAGACCGTAGGATCCTACGCAGTGCCGTAGGGGACCGCACCGCCACTTCCCAGCAAATTAGGGACACTGTTGCTCCTGGGGTATCGGCGAGGACCATTCGCAACCGTCTCCATGAAGCTGGGCTACGGTCGCGCACACCTTTAGGCCGTCTTCCGCTCACGCCCCAACATCGTGCAGCCCGCCTCCAGTGGTGTCGCGACAGGCGTGAATGGAGGGACGAATGGAGACGTGTCGTCTTCAGCGATGGGAGTCGCTTCTGCCTTGGTGCCAATGATGGTCGTATGCGTGTTTGGCGCCGTGCAGGTGAGCGTCACAATCAGGACTGCATACCACCGAGGCACACAGGGCCAACACCCGGCATCATGGTGTGGGGAGCGATCTCCTACACTGGCCGTACACATCTGGTGATCGTCGAGGGGACACTGAATAGTGCACGGTACATCCAAACCGTCATCGAACCCATCGTTCTACCATTCCTAGACCGGCAAGGGAACTTGCTGTTCCAACAGGACAATGCACGTCCGCATGTATCCCGTGGCACCCAACGTGCTCTAGAAGGTGTAAGTAAACTACCCTGGCCAGCAAGATCTCCGGATCTGTCCTCCATTGATCATGTTTGGGACTGGATGAAGCGTCACCTCACGCGGTCTGCACGTCCAGCACGAACGCTGGTCCAACTGAGGCGCCAGGTGGAAATGGCATGGCAAGCCGTTCCACAGGACTACATCCAGCATCTCTACGATCGTCTCCATGGGAGAATAGCAGCCTGCATTGCTGCGAAAGGTGGATATACACTGTACTAGTGCCGACATTGTGCATGCTCTGTTGCCTGTGTCTATGTGCCTGTGGTTCTGTCAGTGTGATCATGTGATGTATCTGACCCCAGGAATGTGACAATAAAGTTTCCCCTTCATGGGACAATGAATTCACGGTGTTCTTATTTCCATTTCCAGGAGTGTAGTTAATTTTGAATCAGTCTTCTTCAGAATAGACAAACACAGGTAATACTTCTGAGACTGCTATTAACAAAAGTCTAGTCAACTGAACTATAGTGACTGCTGATCTCTAACTGAGCTACGTAGAGATTCTAATGAACAGGCTACGATGCATCAGCTAACGTTGAAACTGTTATCAAAGTGGGTTGCAACCAGTCGGTCACGGCGCTTATGTCCTTTTCATCTACATCCACATTTATACTCCGCAAGCCACCCAACGGTGCGTGGCGGAGAGCACTTACCTCCCTTTTCTGTTCCAGTCACGTATGGTTGGCGGGAAGAACGACTGTCTGAAAGCCTCCGTGCAATAGATTCGATACCTCATCCAGAAACGCACCCTCTCGAAACCTGGACAGCAAGCTACACCGCGATGCAGAGAGCCTGTCTTGCAGAGTCTGCCACTTGAGTTTGCTAAACATCTCCGTAACGCTATCGTGCTTACCAAATAATCCTGTGACGAAACGCTTATCTGGTACGGATCCCACAGTGATGAGCAATACTCAAGTTTAGGTCGAACGAGTGTTTTGTAAGCCACCTCCTTTGTTGATCGACTACATTTTCTAAGGACTCTCCCAATGAATCTGAACCTGGTACCCGCCTTACCAACAATTAATTTTATGTGATCATTCCATTTCAAATCGTTCCACGCGCGTACTCCCAGATATTTTACAGAAGTAACTGCTACCAGTGTTTGTTCCGCTATCATATAACCATACAATAAAGATCCTTCTTTCTATGTATTCGCAATACATTACATTTATCTATGTTAAGGGTCAGTTGGCACTCCCTGCACCAAGTGCCTATCCGCTGCAGATCTTTCTGTATTTCGCTGCAATTTTCTAATGCTGCAACTTCTCTGTATACTACAGCATCATCCGCGAAAAGCCGCATGGAACTTACGACACTATCTACTAGGTTATTTATATATATTGTGAAAAGCAATGGTACCATGACACTCCCCTGTGGCACGCCAGAGGTTACCTTAACGTCTGTAGACGCCTATCCATTGAGAACAACATGCTGTGTTCTGTTTGCTAAAAACTCTTCAGTCCAGCCACACAGCTGGTCTGATATTCCGTAGGCTCTTACTTTGTTTATCAGGCGACAGTGCGGAACTGTATCGAACGCCTTCCGGAAGTCAAGGAAAGTAACATCTACCTGGGAGTCTGTATCTAATATTTTCTGGGTCTCATGAACAAATAAAGCGAGTTGGTTCTCACACGATCGCTGTTTCCGGAATCCATGTTGATTGCTACATAGTAGATTCTGGGTTTCCAAAAAGGACATGATACGCTAGCAAAATACATGTTCTAAAATTCTACAACAGATCGACGTCAGAGATATAGATCTATAGCTTTGCGCATCTGCTCGACGACCCTTCTTCAAGACTGGGACTACCTGTGCTCTTTTCCAATCATTTGGAAACTTCCGTTCCTCTAGAGACTTGCGGTACACGGCTGTTAAAGGGGGGGGGGGGGCACGTTCTTTCGCGTACTCTGTGTAGAATCAAGAATCTAGGCGCCCCTGCTGCTGCGTTGTCGTCTTGGAGAGAGGTCGGTCAGCATGCGAATGGCTGGCCTCTTCTCACAGCCATCTTTCCTCTGTCGTTCGCGACTGGGATGCCGGCGCTGACTTTACACTGTAACATTCCTCTCCCCCCCCCCCCCCCCAAGCGACGGACCGTCACCTTATATGGAACACAATAACGGGAGGGGGGTAGGAGAGGGGAAGGCGGGAGAGGCAGAGTCGTGGATGGACCGGAAGCAGTGACTGCAGGGGACCTTAGACTTCCGGTCGTACCCGCCATCCAGCCTTCGCTCTGGTGGAAACGTCCCCTAGAAAAACCACCTGAGGCCCATAACCAGATGTAGAAGGCGTCGGCTGCTGCCGCGTGGGCGGGTCCAGCTCCAATGGTAGCACGGGAGGAGGCGAAGGCTGCGTCTCCACGCGGTTCTCTCGCGGTGTCGTGATGACTCCCTCTGGCGGCTGCTGTAGCAGCGCTGTCCTCTGGATCCGTGAATCTGGGGTAAGAGACACAGAAGGGTCACCGTGCACATGACAGTGGCGAGTTTGAGTGTGATGCCGGCGCTGCAATCCACCTGGGCCTGAAATGAGATACATGCGAGCGCCAAGTCGACGGACGATCTCGCCTCGCGCCCACTGTGTGCTGCCGGAAAAAAACCCTGAAGTACACAATACCATTCGGCTCGAAGCGATACTTGCGGCCTTCCTATTGGCGCCGGTTGCTGAGGAGCGTGAAGCAGGTGGAGTAGTGTCTAATGGCAGCGGCCCTGAAACAATTCCGCCGTCGATTGTCCATCTCGTGGGTGTGAACGATAGGAGACAAGTAACAGTTGCAGTGCTTGGTCCCTTGTGTGTGCGGTGCGACGTTTGGCCATCTGCTGCTTGAAGGTTCTCACAAAATGTTTCTCTTCGCCCTTTGACTATTTTACTTTTTAATACCTTTTCTTAGAGAATTTACTTTATTTGCTAGCGATGCATCAAGAACATTAACACGTTTAATCACACTATGTGGGCGTAGAAGTAGTTGCCAATGGCTAACTGATGAACAAATTTAAAAAAAATTTATAAATGGAAATTTTAGTGCCAAAAGTCATTTTTAACAGATTTAAAATTATAATCAATAAGCACCCTGTAAATATTAATTTACAATTTATTCAGAGGCAGAAATAGCAGTTTTTTTATATTATGAGCTTATGGGCCGAGAAGCTTGCCGCTGCCTTTTAACACGGCCGTATTCACGACCGCTCACAACAACCTCTGAAAAGTACACTGGTGCAAATCTGCAAGACACAAGTTTACTTTAAACTAAACATTTTTACAACTCACACAAACACATAAACTATGCACCCCGCAAGAGGGATGGAAATGGTACAAGACACTCACATTAAAAATTATTTCCCACCGTAAGTGCAACTTATTTTTAAAAGAATTCTTATGGTGGAAGGGTGGCAACTTTATATACTAAAATGACCATTTAAATAAAGTCCATGAAATGCAGTTTTACATAAAATGTACCAACATGCTCTACATTTCACATATACCACCTCGCAATGTGATAGACAAGATAAAAACATATTCAGGAATTCGGCCGTTACCCCTCAAGCAATAAATTCGTTAACATCGAATACGACAAACATGACAGAGGCAGCAATTAACTTACGGTAGACCGCCAGACAGAACTAACTGCCTAACAAATGCGGACGAGAGACAGACGAGCAAGCTGGGTACAAGAGACAAACCAAGAAAACAAGTAGAGTTTAACAACTAAACGAAACAACGTATCACGAATCACTTCTAATAAACTGCGATGTTTGGCGAAGACCTGGCGCAGAACCCCCAAAACGCTCTCCCGAACCGTCCGCTGCCAGCCGCTTTAACGGACGCAGGAAGGCGCGCCGATCTCCAGTCTCACGGCGTCGCAGCTCGCACCGACCAGCGTGGGTTGACTCCTGTTACTCTCGTGTGGGCCGCGAAGTCTCTACCCCTCGCTATACGGCGCGGCCCACTGGACTCACGTGGCGACCTCACATGCGCCGACACTCAAGACGTACAAGTCATCTAGTATCTCAGTGCGCGACCGACCAACCTATCAATCCAACCGCCAATGACCGTTGCCTGAGCAACTCGAGCAGACTGGCGGCCTAACACATACTAGCACTCCGGACGACAGACAGACACTGACTGTCCCACACTTACCCGGTTGACCAACTGACCAGACTCGCCGACTCAGACTGACCCCTTGCCCAGCTGATAGCGCACCTTAAATGCACGCGAACAGATAACACCAGAGGGAGACACCAAAGCTGCGATTGCCAAAGCGGCTCCACCGCCAGAAACAGAGGGCGACTGCTTTACACTACGCGCTGCGGCGAGCTCTTCAAAACAGCATATTTTACCACGACTCAACTATGGATGGTACGGTGCACTTCTTAGATGCTGTATGCCACTGCATTCACAGAATGTTTCGAATTCATTTGACGTGAACTGAGAGCCGTTGTCCGACATTATGTCTTCAGGCAAATCTTCGAGGCAAAACATTGACAACGCCTGAACTGTAGTACGTGACGTCTTTGAGTTCATTGGCACACCAAAAGGAAACCTGCTATAAGCGTGTACCACAATCAACCAACGAATGTTCCAAAAAGGACCCACAAAGTCTATGTGCACACATCGCCATGGTGATTGCGACTTAGGCCAAGCAGAGAATTTTTGTGGCGTAGCGGACTGATTTTCGCACATGCGAGGCTCTGTGTGTCATCTGTTCTATTTGGGTCTCCATACCCTGCCAAGTACAGTGTCGACGCGCTAACAGTTTCGTACGAACAATCACCCAGTGGACACAGTTGCTGAAGTTGTCGTGTCCTGACATAGATGGGAGAGGGAGAAAAGGGGTTACTGGTCAGTCTGAGCTCCCGAGCGCTACAGAGTAGAAGTCAGAAGGACAATTCACAGTGAAGGCGTTTGATTGTTTTTTCTATCTGAGCCAACACTGTATAATATAATAAAATAATGAAATGGATGATAATAAAATGTTGAAATGCGTGGCTTTTTAAAATGTATTGAATTACTGAGGTTAATTTTCCGGCATGAATGACAAGCACAATAAGCTGAGGTATGCCTGGAAATAAGTCGTATTAGTTCATATTATTTTGCAGTGTGAAGTAGTTTCTTTATCCGCTGTAGATTTGTGCTTACCATTCTTTATAATGCTACGTTTTGTCGCCGTGTTCACCTTTGAAGTCTTGACCGTGTTCCCATAAAGCTTATCGGATCTTCGTGATTTTTCAAAGTACACAGGTGGGCTTCAGTTCTTGTAATTATTGTACTATTTGAAATAACAACTCACACGACCTTCCTGTTAATAAAACAATACTGTATGTTTCTAAACGGTGCACATATGAAATACATACTCCTCACTTATTGATAGCGACCCTAAAATGGCGGTCTACAATTACTCGCTAGAAATGGCGTGCTTCTCACTCGTTCACTAACTGAGCGCGAATCCTGCCTTCCTCCTACTGGCACCAGAAAAAATCCTCTGTTTTTTAACAACTGAAAGTCAAAAATATATGACGGTAGGCATAGGCTCTGTGATGGGCTACCGCTTCATTTTCTCTCTTTGCCTTTAAAGAAGACGAAAACATAAAGGAAATGCAAAAGGTTTATCACAACTGGTACAGGCATTTACTAGAAATGCAGGTGATGAGACTTGTTAGGGAACTCGTTGTGGAGACTCTTTCACAAACAGGATTTTGAAATAGTTGTTTTTTCCAGACAGGACTAACTGATACACTGGAGGCTAGTTCTAAGGTTAGAAACAACACGAATAACACTGTCACAACAGAAGCCAGTGCAGAAGTACCAGGAGTGGATGCTAGCCACAGTAGCAAACACTAGCAGCATCTTAAGGCAATAACTTAGTTGCAAAACAAAACGTACTGAATGTGAGACTGTTCGCTGAGGCACTCCAAGTGAGAGAGCAGACCTACGCGGAGCTGGACCGAGGCAGGAGTCAACGGACGCGGATTCGGCGCACAGATCGTCTGACTGGGAACTCCGCCAAAATGCGGAATCTCTGGGTTTTAAAGAGTAGCGTGGGGGCACTGCTTTTCCCACTTAAAGCCACCCAGCCAATCCCGTAGGTCTCTTGCAGGTGCCTGCCAATGGTGGTTTAGTTAGGTCCCCTCTACTGCTCCTAAGGCAGGAATGTTAATGCAGTTGCACTAAGTCCGTATTTGGTATCAATATTGTTCAGCTGAAAGCTAAACGTAACTGCTCTGCCAAATAAAGCTTGCAACATTATTGTCATACGTCATTTAGCCCCGCCCCTCGGGCTCCCCGGAGTAAGGACAGCTAGGTCAACCGTTTTTTGGCGTTTTCGCTCTCTTTCTAATCCTTGTGAGCCTAATGACGTTGCTGTTCTCAGGGCTGGTATCAAGCTGGCTTTATACGCTAGTACGTGCCTGTTGGTTACAAAGTTCCACTGTGGCAATCTACCACAGCGTCTAGACGACATATGAAGTTACATGTTAATTTCTTGAAGAGTAACTACCGCCCTGGGACCGCGTCTGGGGGCGTCTGCATTTTCGCAGGGCTCTCTTCTTAAGGTTTACTTCATGTAACAATATCTCTCCTAGTTCCGTCTGCCCTCAGCATCGTCTCTGCTTACGCGCCTTGGAGCGCCTGTGTTCCTTTCTCACAGCTTCAAGATAACATTAGAGTAGCAACACTTCTTTTTCAAAGCTTTGGGAATCAACACACGTTACTGTCCAGTGTCAGGCTGAAAAGAATCACTACTTACCGTATAGCGAGGCTATGCTGACTTGCAAAGTATCGGCGCACTGCAGATTCCTTTGTGCTATGCAATGAGCGAGGACAAGATGTGAGGATGTATTTTAACAAGATGTTTAAATCTGTATCAGCTTCCGTGGCCTGTGCAATTTTACTGTAGTAGAGGAAAAGATTGAAGTAATTCAGAATCTTGAGAATCGATATGACAACAAGAAAGCAGAAGCTTCAAAGTCGGTTATCAGGGCAAATCTGAAGACGTGGAAGTGCGTCCGCTTAACCACGTTGAGCTGTCGGGCGATACATAATCTCGTACTGGTATTGAGACAACAACAAATCTTTGCAATTTTTGGGCAGTTCGTACAGGAACCGGCTTCATCAGATGAAACAAGGACTGCAATGGCTTGTGATCCGTTACTAAGCAGAATTTCTCCTATACAAATAGTGGTGGAATTTGATGGCACCATACACAATAACCAACGCCTCTTTCTCTGTTTGTGAATAGTTACACTGAGCTTTGGACAACACTTTCAATGGGGAAGAATATGCATGTCTATATCACCAAATCTGTGCGAAAGCACTGCACCGATTCAGTAAGAAGAAGCAACTTGCAACCCAACTGATTTGTCAGGATCAAAGTGAACGAAGCATCGATCACTGGGCAATGCATCTTTACGTTTTTTGAAAATCTTCTTGTCACTCATCCGTCCAAAAAAAGGGGACGTTCTTGCGATGCAATGGAGCAGCGATTTGTGCAGCATTCGGTATGAGCCGAATAGAATAGTTCATTCTCCCTACAAGTCACAGCAATTATGTGACATTGAGAAAAACCAGCAGATCACGTATGGCTAACAAATGTGACTGAAGAGAATGTACACCTGGACCGTTCATGACATGACCAAAATACTGCAACTCAGGTTTAAAAACATCACACAGTCTACAGTTTAGTCCCGCATTAGATAACACACGAAACAAGCACTGAGATTTGTAATGTGTTCTTCAGGTGTACAACCTGCTACGACAATATCGTCCATATAGTAGGAACAGTTGTGCAGTCAACTGTTCCAAATACCGTTAGGAAACAGCAGTGGCGGAAGCACTGCCAAAAGGCCAACGGAAATATTTGAACAAGCCACACACTTTTTGAGATTCTTCATCGGACAGTATTTGAAGATACGCGTCCCGCAAAACAATCTTTGAAAAGTAGCGTCCGGCGCCTAATTTATTCATAAGAGCCTCTGTGTGTGGCAATGGATAATTACAGTTTATGAGTTGACCGTATACCTAAAGTCAACACAGAGGCGAATGCGAACTGAATATTTGGGGAGCAAAACCAGTGGACTTGCCCACTGACTAGGTGAAATGGGCGCAATAACTGCGCTATCTTGCAACTCTTTAAGTTCAGCAGCAGCTTTGTCCCATTGCTCGCCAAAATTTCGGTTGAGCATTTTCTGTCAGCGTAATGCGTGCAACAAAATTGTTAGCTTTGCCCAAACCTTCAGAAAAGGGTTCCGGGAAGTCTTTCAAAAATGATTCAAATGGCTCTGAGAACTATGGGACTTAACTCCTGAGGTCATCAGTCCCCTAGGACTTAGAACTACTTAAACCTAACTAACCTAAGGACATCACACACATCCATGCCCGAGGCAGGATTCGAACATGCGACCGTAGTAGTCGAGCGGCTCCAGACTGTAGCGCCTAGAACCGCTCGGTCACCACGGCCGGCCGGAATTCTTTCAGCTAGCTAGGTACACTGTCTTTTGCATTGAATGCAGACACTGAGAGAACATACTCCTGAATGTTAATGCGAAACAAAGCAAACGAATCAAGACCAAATATGTTCTCACAATCGCGTGAGTGTAGCACAGTGAAAATCACTGTTCGCGTATGCTAGCGATACGTGGCATGTAAAGTACATATTCCGAGAACGTGAATGTCTTGTCCATTATAAGCTGTCAGTTGCGTGGTTCTTTTAGACAGGCATAGGGAGCCTAGCAATTCATATGTGTTTCGATCAGCACTGCAACAGAGGCACCCATGTTCAACTGAAATATCTCACGTTTTTTTCTCTTAAGATGCAAATGAACAAAAAGTTTGTTGGAATGGTGTAGCACTGAAGAAACTGTTTGCTTGGTAGTTTTGCTAATGCCTGCAGCACGCTTTGAATGCACTACATTGATGAGATGGACTTGTGACTAGATTTTCGTGAGCGGGCAGAATTCTTATGTTTCTTCTGTTGCAAACATTTGGTTTGTACGTGATCTATCTTCATGTACATCTACATCTACATCCATACTCCGCAAGCCACCTGACGGTGTGTGGCGGAGGGTACCCTGAGTACCTCTATTGGTTCTCCCTCTATTCCAGTCTCGTATTGTTCGTGGAAAGAAGAATTGTCGGTACGCTTCTGTTTGGGCTCTAATCTCTCTGATTTTATCAAGCTCTCTTCGCGATATATATGTAGGAGGGAGCAATATACTGCTTGACTCTTCGGTGAAGGTATGTTCTCGAAACTTTAACAAAAGCCCGTACCGACCTACTGAGCGTCTCTCCTGCAGAGTCTTCCACTGAAGTTTATCTATCATCTCCTTAACGCTTTCGCGATTACTAAATGATCCTGTAACGAAGCGCGCTGTTCTCCGTTGGATCTTCTCTATCTCTTCTATCAACCCTATCTGGTATGGATCCCACACTGCTGAGCAGTATTCAAACAGTGGGCGAACAAGCGTACTGTAACCTACTTCCTTTGTTTTCGGACTGTATTTCCTTAGGATTCTTCCAATGAATCTCAGTCTGGCATCTGCTTTACCGACGATCAACTTTATATGATCATTCCATTTTAAATCACTCCTAATGCGTACTCCCAGATAATTTATGGAATTAACTGTTTCCAGTTGCTGACCTGCTATATTGTAGCTAAATGATAAGGGATCTTTCTTTCTATGTATTTGCAGCACATTACACTTGTCTACATCGAGATTCAATTTCCATTCCCTTCATCATGCGTCAATTCGCTCCAGATACTCCTGCATTTCAGTACAATTTTCCATTGTTACAACCTCTCGATACACCACAGCATCATCTGCAAAAAGCCTCAGTGAACTTCCGATGTCATCCACCAGGTCATTCATGTACACTCCTGGAAATTGAAATAAGAACACCGTGAATTCATTGTCCCAGGAAGGGGAAACTTTATTGACACATTCCTGGGGTCAGATACATCACATGATCACACTGACAGAACCACAGGCACATAGACACAGGCAACAGAGCATGCTCAATGTCGGCACTAGTACAGTGTATATCCACCTTTCGCAGCAATGCAGGCTGCTGTTCTCCCATGGAGACGATCGTAGAGATACTGGATGTAGTCCTGTGGAACGGCTTGTCATGCCATTTCCACCTGGCGCCTCAGTTGGACCAGCATTCGTGCTGGACGTGCAGACCGCGTGAGACGACGCTTCATCCAGTCCCAAACATGCTCAATGGGGGACAGAACCGGAGATCTTGCTGGCCAGGGTAGTTGACTTACACCTTCTAGAGCACGTTGGGTGGCATGGGATACATGCGGACGTGCATTGTCCTGTTGGAACAGCAAGTTCCCTTGCCGGTCTAGGAATGGTAGAACGATGGGTTCGATGACGGTTTGGGTGTACCGTGCACTATTCAGTGTCCCCTCGACGATCACCATAGGTGTACGGCCAGTGTAGGAGATCGCTCCACACACTATGATGCCGGGTGTTGGCCCCGTGTGCCTCGGTGGTATGCAGTCCTGATTGTGGCGCTCACCTGCACGTCGCCAAACACGCATACGACCATCATTGGCACCAAGGCAGAAGCGACTCTCATCGCTGAAGACGACACGTCTCCATTCGTCCCTCCATTCACGCCTGTCGCGACACCACTGGAGGCGGGCTGCACGATGTTGGGGCGTGAGCGGAAGACGGCCTAACGGTGTGCGGGACCGTAGCCCAGCTTCAAGGAGACGGTTGCGAATGGTCCTCGCCGATACCCCAGGAGCAACAGTGTCCCTAATTTGCTGGGAAGTGGCGGTGCGGTCCCCTACGGCACTGCGTAGGATCCTACGGTCTTGGCGTGCATCCGTGCGTCGCTGCGGTCCGGTCCCAGGTCGACGGGCACGTGCACCTTCTGCCGACCACTGGCGACAACATCGATGTACTGTGGAGACCTCACGCCCCACGTGTTGAGCAATTCGGCGGTACGTCCACCCGGCCTCCCGCATGCCTACTATACGCCCTCGCTCAAAGTCCGTCAACTGCACATTCGGTTCACGTCCACGCTGTCGCGTCACGCTACCAGTGTTAAAGACAGCGATGGAGCTCCGTATGCCACGGCAAACTGGCTGACACTGACGGCGGCGGTGCACAAATGCTGCGCAGCTAGCGCCATTCGACGGCCAACACCGCGGTTCCTGGTGTGTCCGCTGTGCCATGCGTGTGATCATTGCTTGTACAGCCCTCTCGCAGTGTTCGGAGCAAGTATGGTGGGTCTGACACACCGGTGTCAATGTGTTCTTTTTTCCATTTCCAGGAGTGTATATTGTGAATAGCAACGGTCCTACGACACACCCCTGCGGCACACCTGTAATCACTATTACTTCGGAAGACTTCTCTCCATTTAGAATGACATGCTGCGTTCTGTAACCAATGAACTCTTCAATCCAATCACACAACTGGTCTGATAATCCATATGCTCTTACTTTGTTCATTAAACGACTGCCACAAGCACAACATTGTGCTTGCCTGGACGGGCAATCTTGGCATTTGTGCCGCGAATAGTGGTGGTGGTGTGTTCGAAGACGGCAAAGCCACTGTTCAAACAGCCACATGGTATAGGACTGGTTTTGTAAGCATGAGTTTGAATTGTGGCATCCTTCTTGGCCACCACAGTTACCAGATATCAATATTGCTGAGCCTTTGTGACCTCCTTTGTACATAAGCATGCGTGGTGACTATCCACGTCTGGTATAAGATTCCCTTGAAAGCTGTACAGGACCTGTGTTTAACTATTCCGGGACTACTGGTTGCTATTTTGAATGCCAACAGTTTTTATGCAGTGTAATAGGTGTGCTAATATGTCGTGCTCTTGGAGTTCCCGTACTTTTGCCCACTCCGCTGTACGTCAACTCGTGAGATTGCATGTTTGGTGTGCAACTTAATCCACAATTCTGGAAGTTGTATCACCATTGACAGTGTGCATGACTGTACACGAGGGTGGGCCTGTGACGTGTTGTGTTGTGTTCCAGGACGAGCTGCACGTGAACCAGTCGGGCGTGAAGATGGTGGCGCTGTGCCCGGGACCCACGGACACGCCGCTGGCGAGAAACGTGCACCTCTACTGCCTACACGAGTACGCCAAGGAGCCGCTGCTCGACGTCATGGCCGCCTTGGGTACCCTCTGCACGTACGTACCACTTCGTTATTCAATTTTGTTGGCGTTCGTGGTACCTACACGAAGCTAGCGCCATGTTACATTGATAGAAAGTATGATTTTGCCATTAAACATACATTAGCGCGTACAAAGTACTTGTTAATATGGTCTCCAGTTGCGGGTGAGATTTTTCATCTGTGAGTAGCAACTGCAACTGATATCCACGTGTATCTGTTAACTCTACTCAAGCTTCGGTCTCCCTCTAACAGTTGTTCACCTCCACCCATTCCTCCATTTCACATCAGGTGATGACCCCTCATGGTGCGACAGGCTATAAAACACTGTCCACGCCATACAAACCTGAATACCACACCGTTGCTCGGTTACTGATGGAAAGGCTCCTTCGTGATGGACACCGAGCAATGAGGCCCTATGGGGTTCTAACATTCATGGTGGTGTCTGTTTGATCTATATCGTGTCTCCCTACCACTTTCGCGCAACGACGCTCTGAGCGTGTTTTTTAGGGAATTGACTAGTTTCAACCTGGGACCTGTTGCTGCTAAGGAGACGCCAGACCACACATGACATGTAGAATTCAGAAGAGTTCAGTGAGACTAGCGATTTTATAACCAAATACTTAATGATTTCAGCGTCAGCTCCACTGCACTCCCTGTAAAAGAATCTTAATACTAACTAAATTTAGTGGAAGGGGTTCAAGGCTTTCCTGTTTTTAGTTAGCTGGTAAAATAACGTCGAAAAGGCAGTTAAGTTTACCACTGGAAATTTTATTCTACTCACAAAACATTGTTTATAAATTGCAGTATTGATAAAGGGAAGTGTTTTAATGCAGGATGGTAAAAACCAACTGCGTTCAACAAAAATGTGAACGAATATTCCCTGAGTGGGTTTCCAAGTTCTACAATGGATCGAAGGATGACCTATGCTATATCACATCTATAATCTAGGTTTAATTTTTCACAAGAGAGAAAACTATCAAAATGTTCTACAGTGACCCTCAATTATCTTTAATTACTTATCTAACTTGTCGGAAATTACAGTGGCTGATGTGGCTTCTCAATAATTATATGACAGCGAAATCATCGAGTTTCAGATTTTTACTTCAAGTGGCAAATGTGAACACCATGAGCTTTAATTTACGATCGACACTAGTATTACGCAAAAGAGGTGTAACAGATAAGACTTCTGCAGTTCTGAGTGAAGCTTTATGCGCTGTTATGCGGCATCGCGTGCGTTCATTACCTTGTTGGTTGGGCGGCCGGCGCAGCAGCCATCCAGCTCGCCGTCTCGGAACTAACTAACTTCTTCTAACTTCTCCTTACTACCATTTACCGAAGTTGGTTTTTAAAAAAACTATCTGGCTGTGTTTTCATCTGACCAATCAGGGTCTCAATGTTAACCTTAAGCTCCGCCTACAAAAATTCTGTCTATCCAATGAGAAACGTTATACTTTTCGTGGTGGGGCAATGTTTTTAAAATTTGCAATGTAACAGAGACGCGAAAAGTCTAGCCCTAAATTTTGCAGCTGGTGTGGTCCTTTTAGCGTTATCGTAAGACATGTACTATTCTTCTGGAGGGCTCTATCTTTTAACATGTTCTGGGGGGTGGTCCTAACGTAACAGATACGCGAAAAAGTCTCACGCTAAAACTTGCGGGTGGTGTGGCCCTTTTTGTGTTATCGTAAGATCTGTACTGTTTTTCTGGAGGGCTCTAGCTTTTAACATGGGCTGGGGGTGGTCCTTGACGTAACAAAGACGCGAAAAAGTCTCACGCTTAAACTTGCATCTGGCGTTATCTTAGTGGTTAACTGGCGACGTGGGTGTCCAGTCTGTCCCTTATCGTAGGGCCTTCCAGCTTAACACGGTTCTGCTCTCCTCTTCTGTTCTCGTTTCTCCCTTCGGAACTGCGTCTGTCTCACGGTGGGAAGGTATGACACGAATTTAGACATTCTTGTGTTGGTCTGTGGTATTCCATTTGCTCACTCGTTACTCGTATTACTTTGGTTAATTTAATGTCACGATTTATTCGGAGCTATGGTACATATTACGGGATTTGCTTATCATGTCAGGGTTTTCATGGAAGGTGTTGGATTTGCCTCACACCTTACAGGGTGATTATGCAGGCTTTCCCGCCGTAATAAGTCTTGAAAGTCTCTTCGGGTTTCCGGCCGATCCTAAAATCTACTTGACTCGAAATTTCGGCGATCAAACTGGTCGCCATCTTCAGGAAATGCTGCTTCTGCTGATGAGTCCCGCTGAGAACTGACGCCAGGTTGCAAATCGACGTCCTATATAGGCCACCGTTCAGTACACGGCGCATGCGCCGCCAATCATGGTTGCTGCCCTCCAAGACAGGGAGGTGGCGCCGCCCTGACTGAAACTCTGCTGACAACGATATATCACAATCAAGGCCGCACCGGGGAACGTTCAGTTTTGATGCGAGATAATACAGGATTCCACGTCTTGCTAAGAGGAAACCCATTGTCTCTGCTGATTAAATTATCAGCCAACCTAATTTCAACCCCCTCTTTATAGACACTGTTCCAAAAACCGGAAATGTTGGCAACTATCAGAGTTTCATCAAATTTCATACTGAGTCCCTTATTTCGGCAGTGTTCTGCTACCGCCGTTTTTTCCAGCTGTAGTAGTCTCGTATGACGGCGATGTTCCACACACCTGTCATGCACTGTGCGAATCGAACGGCCAATGTAAGCTGACACGGAATTTTGTACACACCGGGTTTCCTAAGCCCCAAATCATCTTTCACATAGCCGAGCAGAGCCCTAACCTTAGAAGGTGGACGGAACACGCTCTTAATGTTAAAATTCCTTAAAATTCGTCCAATCTTAAACGACAAGCCTCCAGCATAAGGAAGGAAGGCCACAGGTCTATGTTCCTCTCCACACACCTCCGGAGATGGTCCAAACACCATAGTCCGACGAACCTGCTTCTCGGTGTATCCATTTTCCTTGAGAACAGCCATCAAATGCTCAAGTTCTTGAGTTAAGGTGTCTGTGTCAGAAATGGCATATGCTCTCCGTACCAAAGTCCTAAGGACACCACTGCGCTGATGTGGTGGATGACACCTCTTAGGATGCAGATAACAACCTGTGTGTGTCGGCTTTCGGTGAACACTGCGTCCCAAAGTACCATCTGTTTTTGTTTTTTTTATAAACCATAACGCTTAAAAATGGAAGCACCCATCATTTTCAACCTCCATAGTAAATCTGATATGGGGATGAAGACAGCTGAAGTGGTCCAAAAATCTGTTAAGAGCATCACGTCCATGCGGCCAGACGAAGAAGGTGTCGTCCACGTATCTCCAGAGACCCAATGGGATTCACGTGGATGACTGGTTGTGTACACAGAAGGTTCCCAACACAGGAACTTCCTTGACTGTTTGGTCATATTTTCCATTCGAATCTTCAAGATGCACCTTTCCCCTAAGTATACTGTATTTTCCCCAAACGTTCACGTGATGAAGCTCTTTCAGGGCAACCAATTTCTCATCTGCTCCTATTCCCTTAGTGCTCTACAATCGCTGTAACACACGTACCCAGAAGGGAAAATACTCCACCTCATACATGACCAACTGTACGTCGTACAGCGGCAGGGTAAGATGTAATAGTTCTGATCACCGGGGCACATGGAAATTCAGGGAAATGAATACGCAGACAATACCGTTAAGGAGACCTGCAGGGACTGTGACGTTACACAGTGCCCCATTCCCCTGCAAGCTGTGCGTTTGATGGCGCTTGGAGATCCACGCTGTTGTGGGAGGAGTAGTGTCTGTCAGAGGCGAACAATAAGCAGCGGTTCTTGAAGCCAATGATCTAGCCATTGCTTTCCTCACATCGCTCACTGCCCACCTCTGAATTGGGCAATGCGGCACGTCCTCTAATGCATGGATTTTTACACTGTCAAGAGAGCCCCCAATATTATTCACTGTACGGCACATTCTAACTGAGTTTATTTTATTTTGTGACAGTGAGAAAGATGTAACTTTAGATTGGGGTCTGCCCTCTGTTTTGGTTGATAAGATGAGTGTGGTGGTTTTAAAGTTTGTGACGTGCCTGGACTCCAGTCTAAACTTTCTGGCTCGAGATTTTAACCTGTTGCAGAGTGGCTGGCTCTTCCCTATTCTTTCTACTACATTTTTCTCTTTTTATTGTATCTGACAACGTAATTTTTGTTGTTTTGTGTGTAAGTGGGTTTGTGTGGGGGTGTGCGCTTTGTGTGACTGTGTGTGTGTGTGTGTGTGTGTGTGTGTGTGTGTGTGTGTGTGCACAGTTTTAGGACGTTCTTTATGGTTTTATCTACAATTTCCGGTTTAATTACTTTTCGACCTATGTCCAAAGTTCTCTCTTTAAATTTTAGCATGGGCGCTAAATACCTTGCCATCGTGTGACCACACTACCACACCATCACCATCATCGTCTCTTCCGTTCCGTCCAGTCGCACCACACATTTAATTTACTTACCGATTCAGTTCAGTACTCCTGCACTGGATATGCGCTGTGCCTTTCTAACTTCAAGCATTCCTCTGGAATACTGCATTTCTCAGCCTTCTTTTCTCGTCTTGTCAGTACTGTTTATCGTCCACGTATTGCTTGTTTATAAAACTGATTTCTAAACGAAAACTTTCAGGGAAAGTGTTCCAAACACTTCAGTTTATGTTAGATTTTAAGAAATTTCTCTTTTTAAGTTTTCCTTGTCTCCAGACTAATAGATTCTACATACCAACTTGAATATTCGTTTGGTTGCAGTCTCATAAATTCTGCGCACAAACTGCAATACTCGTTTGCTACCAGTTTACTGTGAGAAGAATATCAACAAAAACTGAGTGCTAGCGAGACCGGATAATGCGACAACTATCGCACAATCAGCATAACATCTCATCGATCCAAGTTGCTGACTCGAATAATACACAGACGGATAGGAAGAAGCTGACGATTTGTTACATAACTGCGTCCTTAAGGAAGATACAGGCACCAGAGTGGAAGTTCTGACGTAACGATTGATAACGGTAACTAGACTAGAAGTCAAGAAACAAACATCTCACTGAAAGCAGCATAACTTGGAAACTACACAACTAGCCATTAAAATTGCTACACCACCAAGATGACGTGCTACAGACGCGAAATTTAACCGACAGGAAGAAGATGCTGTGATATGCAAATGATTAGCTTTTCAGCCGTTTCACACAAGGTTGGCTCCTGTGGCGACACCTTCAACGTGCTGACATGAGGAAAGTTTCCACCAAATTCTCATAGACAAGCAGCAGATGACCGGCGTTGCCTGGTGAGAAAAGTTGTTGTGATGCCTCATGTAAGGAGGAGAAATGCGTACCATCACGTTTCCGACTTTGATAAAGATCGAATTGTAGCCTATCGCGATTACGGTTTATGGTATCGCGATATTGCTGCTCGTGCTGGTCGAGATCCAATCACTGTTAGCAGAATATGGAATCGGTGGGTTCAGGAGGGTAATACGGACCGCCGTGCTGGATCCCAACGGCCTCGTATCATTAGCAGTCCAGATGACAGGCATCTTATCCGCATGACTATAACGGATCCTGCAGACACGTCTAGATCCCTGAGTAAAAAGATGGCGACGTTTGCAAGACAACAACCATCTGCACGAACAGTTCGTCGACGTTTGCAGCGGTATGAACTATCATCTCGGAGACCATGGCTGCTGTCACCCTTGAAGCTGCATCACAGACAGGAGATGGTTCAAATGGCTCTGAGCACTATGGGACTTAACATCTATGGTCATCAGTCCCATAGAACTTAGAACTACTTAAACCTAACTAACCTAAGGATAACACATAACACCCAGCCATCACGAGGCAGAGAAAATCCCTGACCCCACCGGAAACCGAACCCGGAAACACGGGCGCGGGAAGCGAGAACGCTACCGCACGACCACGAGATGCGGGCACAGGCAGGAGAGCCTTCGATGGTGTACTCAACGACGAACCTGGGTGCACGAATAGCAAAACGTGATTTTTTCTGATGAATCCAGGTTCTGTTTACAGCATCATGATGGTCGCATCCGTGTTTGGCGACATCGCGGTGAATGCACATTGGAAGCGTGTACTCATCATCGCCATACTGGCGTATACCCGGCGTGATGGTATGGGGTGCCATTGGTTACACGTGTTGGTCACCTCTTGTTCGCATTAACGGCACTTTGAACAGTGGACGTTACATTTCAGGTGTGTTACGACCCTTGGCTCTACTCTTCATTCGATCCCTGCGAAACCCAACATTTCAGCAGTATAATGCTCGACCGCATGTTGCAGGTCCTGTACGGGCCTTCCTGGATACAGAAAACATTCGACTGCTGCCCTGGCCAGCACATTCTCCGGATCTCTCACCAACTGAAAACGTCTGGTCAATGGTGGCCGAGCAAATGGCTCATCACAATACGCCAGTCAATACTCTTGATGAACTGTGGTAGCGCGTTGAAACTGCATGGGCAGCTGTACCTGTACACGCCATCCAAGCTCTGTTTGACTCAATGACCAGGTGTACCAAGACCCTTATTACGGCCAGAGGTGGTTGTTCTAGGTACTGATTTCTCAGGATCTATGCACCCAAATTGGGTGAAAATGTAATCACAGGTCAGTCCTAGTATAATATATTTGTCCAATGAATACCCGTTTATCATGTGCATTTCGTCTTGGTGTAGCAATTTTAATGGCCTGCAGTGTGCTAGAGGTATTGCGTCCTGGGTTATTGCAAAACGCTTAACAGTTGTTAATGTTTGCTTTTTGTTATGCTAGAATTTCACTGTGTGTCCCACCTGTCACTCACAGAGCATTAAGGCGGCATGAGAGCTATGCAACGTACAGGTCAGTACTGCGGCGTCAACAGTTTTGCTTCATTGATTCGTGCAGGAAGAGTAGCTGTGTCACTGACAAGTGTTGTGTACACGCGCGCCTTGATGTAATCCCACGAAAAGAAATCTGTAGCGTCACATCTATAGGACGCAGAGGATATGCGATTGGACGACCCAGGTGGCTCTCAGGAAACGCGTCACTCAGCACACTCACACCTTGAATCGTCGAATAGTCAATGTGGGGTTGCGCCATCATACGGGAAGACGATACATGGCCGCAGCTCATCGAACTTTGAAAAGCGATATCCATTGCAGCATGCCTAAGTAAACGTTTCCTATACCATTTTCTCTGTGAAGAAAAAATGGGCTTAACCTGTCATGAATTAGGACCCACCAAACACTAACCGATCTGTTCACGTGAGTTGCGTGCGTTTCTGGAGCCCCAAATCCGAACGTTGTGATGATTCAAATGTTTACAAATGTGGAACGTTGCTTCATCTGGGAAAAGGCACTTTTCCAGGTACTCATTGTCAGCCTCTGTAGGGAGCAGCTTGGAACACGCTAATGCGTACCGCAGAGAACCATCGTTTGGCTGCAGTGCATGGGGCATTTGGATTTTGTAAGCAAAGGCGTAACGGCTTTTGTAAGACGTTATGGACAATTGACCGTGCTTTCCTTATTTCGCGTGAAGCGCAAAGTAGTGACTTCTCCGGGCTGCGTGGAAATGTAATTTGCCCTCTGTCGACACGTGCTTGAGGCGCTGGTGATGCCCACTTAGAGGAAGATGTTGCACGGTGCCTGTCTCTTTTAAAGTGTTTCAACCACCACATTGCGCTTGTTTCTGACTGTGGTGTCTTCCCATACTGGTGTTGATAATTCCGCAAAATCGTTCTCGCAGACCTGGATTCAGCGTACCAGATGTCACATTGCGCCTTATACTAATCTGTCTCCTTCTTGATGCAGTCCAAGTCAAATCTGCCGGAAATTGCACAGAAATAAAAAACTTTGAGAGCTGTTAAACGTTGTGCAGCAAATTACATTTCTCTATCTCTAATAGTTTCCAAGTTATGATTTTTTATAAAATGGTAATGGGACTTTATGAACACCCTTGTATAACGTGTACGAGAGCGAAGAGGGAACAATACGAAGATCAACAAAGAAGTGGTCGACTTAAAAAGTAAGGTTGCACTTCTGTCATGTTCTCCTTACTGTTTCACCTATATGTATACTGGTGAAGCACTGACGGAAATTAATGACAATGTCACCGCATCTTCCTGAAGTTGAAATTCCGGTTGACAGTAGACCAACGGTAAGATTCGCTGAAAGTGTAGAACATAGTTGACCTGTTGATTGGGAAGAACGGTCTACTGAGTGCAGAATATGGCTTGAGAGTAAACCACAGAAAGACGGAACTAGTGAGGGCTAGTAGCCGGAGCATGATTGGCGATAAACCTAACAATAAGAACTGGGGACTGCGTTGTACACGCATTTAGGAACTCTGCTACCATGAAAGTAAAATACGGCAACAAAGCGCAGAAAATTGCCCTGCACTTGTCACTCTTAGTGGTCCGATATTAAGTGAGGAAAATACTTCGAAATGTTGTTAAAATTAATCTTGCGAACCAATTTCTCTGATAAAGCTTAGCGTTTATGACGTCAACAGTATGAAATTGTTTAGCTTTGCCCGACATACAACGTACACTATCGAGAGAGATTGTCAATACAGACGCTCACGTAACGAAAAATTATTGTACTGAAGTAATTATTATTTGAGCATCCAGAATGAAAAAACCTCGACTTCGGTTATCTGTTCAGTGTTTGTCTTCAAGTTCAGTTTTCGTGTAGCGAAATCGATCCGATTGGAGCATTTTATTAAGCAAGCAAACACAAAACTATTCCAGTTCGGAGCATGGAATGGCAGATAGGCTAAAAAACTTAAGAAGGGAAATGGATAGGTTAAAGTTAGCTATAGTGGGAATTAGTGAAGTTCGGTGGCAGGAGAAATAGGCTTTTTGGTCAGATGAATACAGGATTATAAATACAAAATCAAATAGAGGTAATGCAGGAACACGGATATCTGTTATGAACAGCATAGCATACGCATTATTGTAGCCAAGATAGACATGAAGACCACACCCACCACAGTAGTACAAGTTTATATGCCAACTGGCTCAGCAGATGAGGAGGAGATTAAGGAAAATGTATGATGAAATAAAATAAATTATTCAGGTTGTTAAGAGAGCTAAAAATTTAAGTCACTGGATACCGGAATTAGACACTAGGAAAAGGAAGAGAAGGAAAAGTAGTAGGTCAATATGGACTGAGTGAAAGGAATGAAAAAGGAAGCCGCCTGGTAGAATTTTGCACAGAGCTAATTTAATCATAGCTAACACTTTGTTTAAGAATCAAGAGGGAAGGTTGTATACATGGAAGAGTCCTGGAGACAGCGGAAGATTTCAGATTGATTATACAGTGGTTAGTCAGAGATTTAGGAACCAGATTTTAAATTGTAAGACGTTTCCAAAGGCAGATGTGGGTTATGACTACAATTTATTAGCTATGAACTGTCGACGAAGACAGAGGTTTCAGATGGTTTTTAAGGCATCATAGGGTACGATTGACGAGAACAAAGGACAGGAATAGACTAGAAGAAGAATGGGTAGGTTTAAGTGATGGAATACGGAAGGCAACAGAGAATCCAGAAGGTAAAAAGACGAGAGCTAGTAGAAATCGTTGAGCAAAGGAAGAGATATTGAATTCAATTGATGAAAGGAGAAAATATAAAATGCAATACATGAAATGAGCGAAAGGGAATACAAACGAAATCGACCAGAAGTACAAAATAGTTAAGTAGGAATGGTTAGAGGTCAAATGTAAGGATGTAGAAGCACGTATACTGCCTACATGAAAATTAAGGAGTCTTTGGAGAAAAGAGAACCACTTGTAACAATATTAAGAGCTCAGATGGGAAACCAGTCCTAAGCAAAGGAGGGAAAGCAAAAAGATGGACTGAGTATATAGAGGGTCTGTACAAGGGAGATGTACTTAAGGGCAATATTTTGGAAATGGAAGAGGAGATAGGGGAAGATGAGAAGAGAGATATGATACTGCGTGAAGAATTTGACAAAGCACTGAACGACTTAAGTCGAAACAAGGCCCCAGGAATAGACAACATTCTTTCATAGTTACTGATAGCCTAGGGAGAGCCAGCCATGACAAAATTCTTACATCCGGTGAGCAAGATATATGAGGCATGCGAAATACCGTCAGACTTCTTGAAGAATATAATAATCCCAATTCCTAATAAAGCAGATGCTAACGGGTGTGAAAATTACCAAACTATCAGTTTAATAAGCCTCTGCTGCAAAATACTAACACGAATCGTCTACAGAAGAATGGGAAAACTGGTAGAAGCCGCCTTGGGGAAGATCGGCTTGGAATCTGGACAAATGTAGGAACAAGTTTGTTCTCGTAGAAGATAGGTTAAGGAAAGGCAAACCGACGTTTACAGCATTTGTAGACTTAGAGGAACCCTTTGAAAATGTTGATTAGAACACTCTCTTTCAAATTCTAAGGCTTGCTGTGGTAAAACACAGGGAGCGGAAGACTATTCACAATTTGTGCAGAAACCAGATGTTGGTTATAAGGGTCAATGGGCACAAAAAGGTAGTAGTGGTTGAGAAGGGAGTGATAGAGGAGTCTAGCCAATCCCTAATGTTATTCAATCTGTGTATTAAGCAAGCATTAAAGGAAACAAACGAAAAATTTTGAGTACGAGTTAAAGTCCAGGGAGAAAAACTAAAAACTTTGAGGTTTGCCAATGACATTATAATTCTGTCAGGGGAGCAAAGGACTTGGAAGAGCAGTTGAATGGAATGGACAGTCTGTTGAAAGAAGGATATGAGATGAACATCAACAAAAGCAAAACGAGGATAATAGAATGTAGATGAATTAAATCAGGTGATGCTGAGGGAACTAGATTAGGAAATGAGACACTTAAAGTAATAAAGGAGTTTTGCTATTAGGGAAGCAAAATAGCGGATGATGGGCGAAGTAGGGAGGATATAAAATATAAACTGGCAAAGGCATGAAAAGCGTTTCTGAAGAAGAAAAATTATTTAACATGGAGAATAGGGTTAAGTGCCAGGAGGTCCTTTCTGAAAATATTTGTATGCAGTGTAGACATGTATGGAAGAGGAACATGGACTATAAACAATTTAGGCAAGAAGAGATCAGAAGCTGCGGTAATGTGGTGCTACAGAAGAATACTGAAGATTAGATGTATCCATCATGTAACAAATCAGGAGGTACTGAATACAATTGGGGAGAAGAGAAATTTGTGATAGAACCTGACTAAAAGAAGGGCTTGGTTGGTAGGACACATTCTGAGGCATCAATTTAGTACTGAAGGTAAGTGTGGGGGGTGGGGGTGGGGGGGTAAAATCGCAGAGGGAGACCAAAGAATGAATACAATAAGCAGCTTCAGGGGCATGTAGGTTGCCATAGTTACTCAAAGGTTTGCTCAGGTTATAGTATTATGGAGAGCTGCATCAAACCAGTCTCTGGATTGAAGACAATAACAACAACTGTGAGACTTTACGGACACCCTGTATAACATGTATCAGAGTGAAGAGGGGGCAATAAGAAGACCAATAAAGAAATGGTTGGCTTAAAATGTAAGTAAATTTGCATCCCTGCCTTCTCTCCCTCACTGTTCAACCTCTGTGTTGACGAAGCAATGACGAAACTGAATGTCAGGACCATTTCATGGGAGACCACCAATAAGATTCCCTGAAAGTGTGGAAGACTTATAAGACCTGTTGATTGGGATGAACAGTGTACTGAGCACAAAATATGGATTGATGGATTGAGAGCAAACTAAAGAAACACTAAAATAATGAGGAGTGACAGGGATATGAATGGCGATAAATCTAACATCATAACTGGGGACCACATTGCACACGCATTTAGGAGTCCTGCTACCTTGGAAGTAAAGTAGTAAAAGTAAATAATGATTAACTTCCTTGGGGGATTGGTTTCAGTGCATGGACTATTACCTTTGTGTTTTGTGCTACAACAGGAACTAACATACACACATAAAAAAAAAGTTTCGCATCACCCCCGATCCCAGAACTCCTGAAGATAGACGTTATCTATGGACACTGTATCACAGACACAGTCCCTTTGACTGCTCAGAGATGTCACTAAACCATGATGTAAACAACCATGCATGACCAGCGCCTATTAGATGGAGGGGGTCCGACAGTCGATTAGTTCCAGTCATTCCACCACGACGAAGTTACACGGCTCGTGTTGTTTGTGGTTCAACCATGCCTAGACGGCCAATAGCGCGGTTCGATCGCGTCCGCATTTGTTACTCTGTGCCAGGACGGGCTCTCAACAAGGGAAGTGTCCAGGCGTCTCGGAGTGACCCAAAGAGAAGTTGTTCGGACATGGAGGAGATACAGAGAGACAGGAACTGTCCATGACATGGCTCGCTCGGACCCACCGAGGGCTACTAGTGCAGTGGATGGCCACTATGAGGTGCATTCAAGTTCTAAGGCCTCCGTTTTTTTTTTTCTAATTAACTACTCACCCGAAATCGATGAAACTGGCGTTACTTCTCGACGTAATCGCCCTGCAGACGTACACATTTTTCACAACGCTGACGCCATGATTCCATGGCAGCGGCGAAGGCTTCTTTAGGAGTCTGTTTTGACCACCGGAAAATCGCTGAGGCAATAGCAGCATGGCTAGTGAATGTGAGGCCACGGAGAGTGTCTTTCATTGTTGTAAAAAGCCAAAAGTCACTAGGAGCCAGGTCAGGTGAGTAGGGAGCATGAGGAATCACTTCAAAGTTGTAAAAACGAAGAAACTGTTGCGTAACGTTAGCTCGATGTGTGGGTGCGTTGTCTTGGTGAAACAGCACACGCGCAGCCCTTCCTGGACGTTTTGTTGCAGTGCAGGAAGGAATTTGTTCTTCAAAACATTTTCGTAGGATGCACCTGTTACCGTAGTGCCCTTTGGAACGCAATGGGTAAGGATTACGCCCTCACTGTCCCAGAACATGGACACCATCATTTTTTCAGCACTGGCGGTTACCCGAAATTTTTTGGTGGCGGTGAATCTGTGTGCTTCCATTGAGCTGACTGACGCTTTGTTTCTGGATTGAAAAATGGCATCCACGTCTCATCCATTGTCACAACCGACGAAAAGAATGTCCCATTCGTGCTGTCGTTGCGCGTCAACATTGCTTGGCAACATGCCACACGGGCAGCCATGTGGTCGTCCGTCAGCATTCGTGGCACCCACCTGGATGACACTTATCGCATTTTCAGGTCATCATGCAGGATTGTGCGCATAGAACCCACAGAAATGCCAACTCTGGAGGCGATCTGTTCAACAGTCATTCGCCGATCCCCCAAAACAATTCTCTCCACATTCTCGATCATGTCGTCAGACCGGCTTGTGCAAGCCTGAGGTTGTTTCGGTTTGTTGTCAAACGATGTTCTGCCTTCATTATACTGTCGCACCCACGATCGCACTTTCGACACATCCATAACTCCAATACCACATGTCTCCTTCAACTGTCGATGAATTTCAATTGGTTTCACACCACGCAAATTCAGAAAACGAATGATTGCACGCTGATCAAGTAAGGAAAACGTCGCCATTTTAAGTATTTAAAACAGTTCTCATTCTCGCCGCTGGCGGTAAAATTCCATCTGCCGTACGGTGCTGCCACCTCTGGGACGTATTGACAATGAACGCGGCCTCATTTTAAAACAATGCGCATGTTTCTATTTCTTTCCAGTCCGGAGAAAAAAAAAAATCGGACGCCTTAGAACTTGAATGCAGCTCGTACTTACGCATTATGGCTCAGCGGAACCCTGACAACAACGCCACCATATTGAATAATGCTTTTCGTGCACAATTGGTTGCATGATGCGCAACTTCACTCCTGACGTCCATGGCGAGGTGCATCTTAGCAACCACGATACCGTGCAGCGCGGTACAGATGGGCCCAACAAATTTCCGAATGGACCACTCAGGATTGGCATCACGTTCTCTTCACCGATGAGTGTCACATATGCCTTTAACCAGACAATCGTCGGAGACGTGTTTGGAGGCAACCCAGTCAGGCTGAACGCCTCAGACACATTGTCCAGCGAGTTCAGCAAGGTGGAGGTTCCCTGCTGTTTTCGGGTGGCATAATGTGGGGCCGACGTACGCCGCTGATGGTCATGGAAGAAGCCGTAACGGATGTATGATATGTGAATGCCATCATCCGACCGATAGTGAAACCACATCGCCAGCATACTGGCGAGGCATTCGTCTTCATGGACGACAATTCACGCATCTATCGTACACATCTTGTGAATGACTTCCTTCTTTTCGCTCGAGTAGAGTGGCCAGCATGTTCTCCGGACATGGACCCTATTGTAACGTGCCTGGGGTGGATTGAAAAGGGCTGTTTATGGATGACTTGACCCACCAACCACTCTAAGGAATCAACGCCGAATCGCCGTTGTGGAGTGGAACAATATGGACCAACAGTGCCTTGATGGATAGTATGTCACGACGAATACAGGCATACATCAATCCCTAGAGGTACCGGTGTGTACAGCAATCTAGACTCGCTGAATTGTGGTACAACATGCAATGTGTGGTTTTCATGACAAATAAAAAGGGCGGAAATGATGGTGATCTCTATTCCAATTTTCTGTGCAGGTTCCGGAACTCTCGGAACCAAGATGATGCAAAACTTTTTTGATATTTGTATTTTATTCAGTTTACTTCCTTAGTTAGCCCTGTTAGGTTTTTTAAAACTAAGTAATATCACAGCCTGTTAATTTGTGGTGCACTTGAAGATGGTGAGTTTTCCATCTCTAAATGTAACCTGATGCTCTCTAACCAGAAACTCACGCCAAGAATTATATACATAAGATATGAAATAAATTGTTATAAGCAGTAGTATGCCAGGTGCTGTGCTGTGATTATTGGTCATCTTTGTCCATTATATATAGTTATACTGCACTTGGCGGTAGCACATTATTAACCTTCATCTATTGCTGATTACTGCTGTGTCACTTTTGTAGCATACACTCTACAGCAATAAAATACGAGTAATTTCACTGGTAATTCCCATCTAGCACCTAATTTCATGTGGAGCTTGGAATTACAGATATTATTACTTATTGCACTCTGTTCTTTTGGAACAATGTGAATGAAATGTGTGTGTGTTGTCTTCACAGGCCTGACTTCATCGCTGAAGGTTTGATGACTGCCGTCCGGGAGGGCAAGTCAGGGTCCGTCTGGATGGCCGACAACAGCAAGATCAAGGAGATTGTCTACGAGCGGCTCGTTCAATAAGGACTGTTCTACATGCCGTTTTGTACACATCTCATTATCGTGAATAAAGTATACCTCATTCGAGTGATGACTTATACAGTAATAAGAATCACTCTAAATAGTTGCCACCCACAAAACAATTTCCTTTGTGGGAATCGTTTCCTACAATGCGAAACGGTATTTGAGGTTAAACTCAGTCACAGAGGTTATTCTTTCAAACGTACAGTCTTTTGAGGCTGAAATCAGTTTCCATAAAATTGTTGGCTGTTGCAAAATGATATTTCAGGGTTTTGGCCAGTATTTCAAGTGGCCATCATAATATGACACAATGACTAATATGTCAATAAATTATTCAACAGTAATTCAGATAATGTTGGAAGATAAGAAAATGTTAATACTTGGGGAGAAATTACTAAGGGATCACTCACAGTGTTGAATTTTGAGCCCGCTCCAATTTATTACAAGTGTGAATCACCTTAAACTTTATATTCATCAGGCAGAACTGGTACTTTCTGCAGACGATACCAGCGTTACAGTTTTGTCATATGACATACGGTATGACAAAACTTCAATTTTGGCTACAGCGACAACCCTTTGGGACTCCATTAACAAAGAATTCGTTCAAATATTAATTGCGGAAAATCTAATGAACGGTGATAGTGGTTACCAACTAAATAACGCTTGGAATGCCGTCATCTCCGAAATTTGTTCGAGACGAAGACGCCAAAAGACTTCGATGCTGCGGGCAAGAACAATACCGACGGCAGCTCAGTCTTGCAGTTCCACCAGCTGGGGCGCAGCCGCTGGGCGGTGTGGCCCTTCTGTCTCTGTGACTTCATCGCATGCGCGGCAGTACCATCAGCGCACTGTATAAGACGGAGCGGAGAGCGTCAGTCGTCGTTCGGCTCACCTGAAGATGGTTGGCAGTTGTCCAGCCGAAATATCGTGCAATGAAGTTTACGACTGAGCCGTGGCGCTCGTTACTGGCGCCAATTATCTATCCCTCGATGTTTCTTATCTTAGCTTATCTTGTTGTATTCTGCATTCGCGGGCCGAGTGGCAGTTGACGTTTGCTCGGGCTACCTGCTGAGACGCCTCGAGGTACGAGGTGGAAGCAACCACGTATATGTGGAGTCGGCTGTACGCGGTCTGCCGGTTCAGGATGGAGGATATGTGTTGGCTGACTGCCTGTCTGCTCTCCTGATTTTGCTCGCCATGCCTTGCGACCGTATAGCTTGGGTTGCTGCCTGGTGTATCCTACACGAGCCATACCGGACGTCCAGCAGAAGCCAGCAGAAGCAGCCTTGTGTTTCTTTAAAGAAAAGGAGCAAATGTATAAGACCTTTTGTAACCAATTTTGGTGGTCTCCTAAGTGTGGCCTTCGCGTTAACACTGCCTTTGGGGAGAGATAATTCTTTTAAATTTAAATAGTTGGGGTTTCCTGTCCTTTATAATCTTTTGGGGGTTTTATTTGAATTTTCTTTTTGGGGTTCCTTCCTTGTGCTTGGTTAAATGTTTACTTGTATAGCGGGAAGTGACTCCTGGATAAAACTCGGAGAAGGTGTTTGATGTTACTGCCGCTTCCAGCATTTGTCTTTTCAAGTAAGTGTTGTCATCTCTTCAAGGGACCTGGTGTCACTCACCGTTAATCAATGCTAGTTTATGTGTACTGAAATTTGAATTGGCCATTTGAATTTATATTTTGGAGAGCAGTATAGCACTAAGGCAACCTCATTGTATACCACCTTGTGCCCCGGTCTAGTACCTTAATTTTCAGTGGCACGAGTTAGCTCCACTACCGGTTTTACTGATATGCTACATTCAAAATCTTGTCTTGTTTGCCCCATGTCTGTCTGGGAACACAGAAATGAGCTTCAGTGTGACATCAATGCAAGTCAGTTAATGGGATCTTCATTTGGGTTTGGCTTCCACTGGAGATTTTGAGTGGAGCGTAGTGTGTTTGATTTAATTACTGTAAGTTTGTTTATTTAATGGGGAGCAAGACATTTAAAGACTGTTGGTATTAACTCCCCTAGTTGCGGGGTGTTGCTAATTCGTTCCAAATGGACTACTACTTATTCAATGGCAAGGTTGTTGATTAGTTGGTAACTGCCAGTACATATTCACGCTATTTATTTGTTACCGAAATTATTGAAGTGTCTGTATCGTGATTCAATCATTAGCTACGTGTTTGAGCTATATTGATATAAACCTTAGACTGCCTCAAAATTTGTTGCCATCAGAAACCCTTAAGACAACTAAGTTTTGTCACTGCTTATGTTAACCTTCACTGGGAGCAATATTTCATGTAGTTAAATTTTGTCTTAAGAGGTGTATTTCTCTTATGTAATAAACGAGTGATAAAAGGAAAAAGAAAAGGCGCCTGCTCCTTTCCATTGTGCCCGGTTTGTAAGAGGTATCATTATTGGAACTGCCACTCGCCCTGCGAATGCGCGGAAAACAACAAGGCAAGCAAAGATAAGAAACATCGAAGAATCGATAGTGGACATCCAAGAGACTGGCGCGCCAGTAACGAGCGCCACGGCTCAACGAAGACCGGGTGCAATACCGAAATGTCTTTGTGGCTAATGAGCAGCCGCTCGATCGTGAAATCCAAGTTCTCTGACCTCCCGCCTGTCATAGTACTTGCAGTGAACGTGATTCAGTTTGGAATTCCTGTGAGATGGCCTGGATAGATGTCTCCCTGTTACACATTACGACCAACTATCGGCGGTCTCTGTCAGTCAACAGACGAGGTCGGCCTGTACGCTTTTGTGCTGTACGTGTCCCTCCACGTTTCCACTTCACTATCACATGAGAAACAGTGGGCCTGTTTAAGAGTGTGGGAATCTCGCGTACAGACTTATGACACAGGTGACAGCCAACAGAACTCCACGATCAGGGAACTGCATGGCGATTCGAATTCCAAATCTACTCATCAGTCATACAAATACTTGTAACAGGAAAACGGGGTTTCAGAACCATAAAACCTAGTCTATGGAGCACTGTAAGAAAGTAATTTGGTCGGATGAGTCTCGTTTCAAATGTCTCCAACTTCTGGCCGAGATTACGTCTCAAGAGTGACACATGGCGGGGAATCGGAGAAGATTTGGGCAGCCATGTTGTGCAGTTCCCTTGACACCACTGGTACTCTGCAAGATCGCATTTAAACCAATTATTATTTGAGAATTTCGGTCTATCAGGTTCATCATTTGGCAGAATTCTTGTTCCCCAGTGGTGATTCTGTGTTCCAAGGCGAAAGAGCCGCTGTTCCCACAGGTTGCATCGTCCAGGATTGGTTTTGTAAGCACGAGAATGAATTGTCGTATCTGCCCTGGCCACCAGCCACTGGTGGTCATGGAAGGCGCCGTAATGGCTGTACCATACGTGAACGCCATCCTCCCACCGATAGTGTGCAACCATATGGGCCGCATACTGGCTGGGCATTCGTCTTCATTGACGACATTCGCGCCCCCATCCTGCACGTCTTGCTACTGATTTCATTCAGGATAACGACATCTCTAGACTAGAGTGGCCAGCATGTTCTCCAGATATGAACCTTATCGAACACGCCTGGGATAGATTAACAAGGGCTCTTTATGGACGACGGGACCCACCAACCACTCTGAGGGATCTACGCCGAATCGCCGTTGAGGAGAGGGAGAATCTGGACCAACAGTGCCTTGATCAATTTGTGGACAGTATGCCACGACGAATACAGGCATGCATCAATACAAGACGATGTGCTACTGGGTATTAGAGGTAGCAATGTGTACAGCAACCTGGACCACCACCTCTGAAGGTCTCGCTATACGATGGTAGAACATGCAATTAAAAGGCTGAAATGATGTTGATGTTTATCTCTGGTCCAGTTTTCTGTAAAACGTACGAAACTCTCGGAAATGAGGCGATGCAAAACGGTTTTTGCTGTGGGTACATTCGCACTGCATGTGGGAAGTGTGCAGATACACTATCGGGTTGGTACCGCATTTGCTGTCGCACATTGAGTGGAACATGTTCCAACAACTTTGGAAGGGTTTCTCGCAAAAAATATTAAATATCTGTTGATATTCAATTGCTGGGGAAACATCTTTGGACCAATCAAGCTATCGCCTACCAAGACGGCCCAAATACTTACAGAGAAGCGATTTTGGTGACAACGAACCAAGGCGGCGTGCGGATTTTCCCACACTTGTTGGTTGTAGTTGTTGTACATACCCTCGTGAGTAAAGAATGCCTTGTCCATAAAAAGTACACAGTCCACAAAGTTAGGTACAATGTCATACTTTTACAAAAACCACTGGGAGAATTCTATTTGGAAAAACGTCTCTGTTAAGGGCGTGAAGCTTCTGAAGATGGTGGGAATCCAAATCATCTTCATGCCAAAACAAATTGTGGAATGGCTTACATCTATTTCACGTGTAAGACGGTGAGAGCTTCTTGAGGGTGTGTATTCCAGCTGTGGTAACCCCTCCTCTTCAAACCCTGGTATATGCACTGTGAATTGTCGACCATGTCCTTCATCCCCTCACACCTGCTACGCAAAATGAATACATTGTGTTTCGAAGTAGGCCTTAAACGCACATCTACAATTATGAGAACGTGCCAGTGGAAAACGTAACCTCAATTGAAGCTGCCTTTTGTAAGTGCCTGTGGATAGCAGTAAATATGCGTGGATCTGGGATTCGACGATTCTGAAACCGCCGAAGGTACAAACATTGAGCCGCGTGTAGGGATGCCAGAATTTGTTGCTATCAAACTGGGGCATTTCTGTAAAATTAACAAAAAAATCCATAATTTGTGAATCATAAACCGGGAAATTTCGAAACACTTTTCTTAACGTTAAAAAGTGAAATATTTGTCCATATTACTGTTGTATTCAACTGATTTAGTAAAATAAATAAATGAACACTTTATACCGCAATTAATTTAATAAAACCCAAGGGCGGGGGCATTCAAATGGTAATATTATTTTACAATATAAGTACTGGTAACACAACAATTTTTTATTTTGAAACATTAATACGAAATCAAAATTGTCTACTAAAACACTGTATGTTGCAGTGTAAAGTTCACATTATTTGTTATCCCACACCTCACATTTATCTGAATTCTGAGCTATGGACACAAGATTTTGGCGCTGTGTGATGTATTCATAAAACTTAGAGCAACTCCTTTGATAATTAAAAACACATTTACTTATTGCTTTGACTCTTGGTACTTATAATCTGTTTCAATCCTCAGACCACTGCACATTCATGAGAGAAAATTCTCGATCCACGTCTGCATTAGGCCATGGAATACTGAAGACGACTTCACACAGATTCAGCTACTGAGAATACTGTTCTTTGCATATAATCTGTCGAAACAAATAGGTCCATTTCTCCTGACATGATTTACTGTCCCAGTTATCGCTATTTTTCTTGATTTTTGATTCACTGAACTGCTTGAGTAAATAAAACTAGTCAATCAATAAACTATGATCTACTGACAATCCTCTACCTTGGACAAATGTTATTGTCCTTGTGACATTGCTCCACTCAGGTTCTGCATCCAGCAACATCCAATTAAAAATGGAAAAATCGTTGAGATTTGTTGAATATTTTTCTAAATAAGCTCTACACATTTCATGAAATTGTTCTACATCAACATGAAATTTTTGAATTTCACTAGTTAATGCAACCTCTCGCTATTCTGCAAAAGAGATGTCACTTTGAGTGGAACAAAACTTTCTTCTTTACGACGTTCTATGATTCTGCTAGTATTTTCCAAAATCGCAGCTACTTCTGTAACACTGCTGTCTGTTTTCTCAAGTTTAAGTATTTGTCTCTGAAACACGCCCAACTGACTATACTGGAACCACAGATATGTTTCTGTTAACGGATTGAGGAAGAGGCTTGTCAGAAATTTAGGTGCCTTTTCATCTAAAAGTAAGAATGATTAAGAGCATCATACAACTTCAGTATTGTCTCTACAGCAGCAAACAAAGATAACCACCTTATTTTTGTATGTGACAACGATGCATGATACTCCATATCCACAAACTCACAAAACTCCTTCAGACGCTCCGTTCGCACTGTTTATATGGAGAAGTAATTGAAAAGTTTGATTTATAAAGTTTTCTATGTCAACACGCGTCACGTCAGCGGCTGTCTTGGGAGCATTGTGTAGTACGTGAGAAGGGCAGCCAACGCCTAAAAGATATTCGTGTACTTCACTTTTCAGTCTACAAAATACATTGTTTGTACCTGCTCGTCACACCCCTCCAAAATTAGTGTTAGCGTTGTCACCGCAAAATGCAATTCAATTTCTCTTATAAATTTTATTTTCCTCTGATCTAGTACGACTTATTGTAGAGGCGGTTTCATTTGGCAGCGAAACTAATTCAAGTAATTTGACTTGAATGCCATTCTGAGTTGTAAAATGTTTATCAATTAATATTAGTAGAAATATTTCTTCAGCCTTGTGATTACTCACATCTGTAGCTACTGAGTAACAGCGGACCAGTGAAAGGTCATCGCGTATTTGTTTGACTATGTCAGGTGTTTTGATGAGTTTTAAATAAAAAAACTGTCTATTTTTTTAAGTGCTAGCAGATCACTTGTTTGATTTTTGCTCTTGGCTGCCTGAATTGTATGTAATATCTGCCCTTCCTTCATGTGAAGTGGAAACATATCATTTATATATTCCACATTCCGCTTCATAGCCATGTCTTGCCCGTTTGATGAGAGTGCATTCTTCTGTATATTTGTCTTGATAGGAACTCTTTCGCTTTGGCATTTGGAGCTCACTTCACACACAAGCAAATATGAACTAAGCACAATAAGCCTCGGACTGAGATCCATTTAGCTGCAACGTCTTAGCTGAACTGAATCCAAAGACAAAGGTTAATAATAGAAAGAAGCGTTAAGTGCAACAAAGGTCTTTCATAGACGCTGACAGGTACAACAGTGAAACAAAAATCATTATTTTACCTAACAATGACAGTTAAAACACAAATCCACGCCAGCATTTGGGAAGAAGTAGACGGTATGAGGTTACTTTTTTGGCATTACAAAACTGCGACGAAACTGGCGTCCCGAAAAAATTTTCGGGGCAGTCATTTTTTTAAATCCGAAACCGGGACGTCTGGCAACCCTAGCAGCCTGAGCATTTCTATCCGCAGCCCTGTAAGCACAGTGCTTATTTGCCCTTTCCACTCAAGAACGGCGCTCATCTGGCAAACACTTCTATTTACAGTGCCTGAGACACCATTTCATGAAAGTTAGAATATCAACTGAATTCACCACTTCCATGGAGAAACGTCCAGACACTCAAAAGCTCAAGTATTCTTCCACTTGTATGTTCCGTCACTACTCCCTATTAGAAGTTTAATAACACCAGAGAAATGAAAGAGAAGAAAGACTAATTGAGTTCTGTAACAAGTTTCAGCTAGTAATAGCGAATACGCTGTTCAAGAATCACAAGAGGAGGAGGTATACTTGGAAAAGGCCGGGAGATACGGGAAGATTTCAATTAGATTACATCATGGTCAGACAGAGATTCCGAAATCAGATACTGGATTGTATGGCGTACCCAGGAGCAGATATAGACTCAGATCAGAATATAGTAGTGATGAAGAGTAGGCTGACGTTCAAGACATAAGTCAGGAAGAATCAATACTCAAAGAAGTGGGATACGGAAGTTCTAAGGAATGACGAGATTCGTTTGAAGTTTTCTAACTCTATAGATACAGCAATAAGGAATGCGCAGTAGGCAGTACAGTTGAAGAGGAATGGACATCTCTAAAAAGGGCCAACACAGAAGTTGGGAAGGAAAACATAGGTACAAAGAAGGTAGCTGCGAAGAAACCATGGGTAACAGAAGAAATACTTCAGTTGATTGATGAAAGGAGGAAGTACAAACATGTCCTGCGAAAATCAGGAATACAGAAATACCGGTCGCTGAGGAATGAAATAAATAGGAAGTGCAGGGAAGCTAAGACGAAATGGCTGCAGGCAAAATGTGAAGACATCGAAAAAGATATGATTGTCGGAAGGACAGACTCAGCATACAGCAAAGTCAAAACAACCTTTGCTGACATTAAAAGCAACGGTGGTAACATTAAAAGTGCAACGGGAATTCCACTGTTAAATGCAGAGGAGAGAGCAGATAGGTGGAAAGAATACATTGAAAGCCTCTATGAGGGTGAAGATTTGTCTGATGTGATAGAAGAAGAAACAGGACTCGATTTAGAAGAGATAGGGGATCCAGTATTAGAATCGGAATTTAAAAGAGCTTTGGAGGACTTACGGTCAAATAAGGCAGAAGGAATAGATAACATTCCATCAGAATTTCTAAAATCATTAGGTGAAGTGGCAACAAAACGACTATTCACGTTGGTGTGTAGAATATATGAGTCTGGCGACATACCATCTGACTTTCGGAAAAGCATCATCCACACAATTCCGAAGACGGCAAGAGCTGACAAGTGCGAGAATTATCGCACAATCAGCTTAACAGCTCATGCATCGAAGCTGCTTACAAGAATAATATACAGAAGAATGAAAAAGAAAATTCATAATGCGCTAGGTGACGATCAGTTTGGCTTTAGGAAAAGTAAAGGCACGAGAGAGGCAACTCTGACGTTACGACTAATAATGGAAGCAAGACTAAAGAAAAATCAAGACACGTTCATAGGATTTGTCGACCTGGAAAAAGCGTTCGACAATATAAAATGGTACAAGCTGTTCGAAGTACTGAAAAAAGTAGGGGTAAGATATAGGGAGAGACGGGTCATATACAATATGTACAACAACCAAGAGGCAATAATAAGAGTGGACGATCAAGAACGAAGTGCTCGTATTAAGAAGGGTGTAAGACAAGGCTGTAGCCTTTCGCCCCTACTCTTCAGTCTGTACATCGAGGAAGCAATGATGGAAATAAAACAAAGGTTCAGGAGTGGAACTGAAATACAAGGTGAAAGGGTATCAATGATACGATTCGCTGATGACATTGTTATCCTGAGTGAAAGTAAAGAAGAATTAAATTGTCTGCTGAACGGAATGAACAGTCTAATGAGTACACAGTATGGTTTGAGAGTAAATCGGAGAAAGACGAAGGTAATGAGAAGTAGTAGAAATGAGAACAGCGAGAAACTTAACATCAGGATTGATGGTCACGAAGTCAATGAAGTTAAGGAATTCTGCTACCTACGCAGTAAAATAACCAATGACGGACGGAGCAAGGAAGACATCAAAAGCAGACTCGCTATGGCAAAAAAGGCATTTCTGGCCAAGAGAAGTCTACTAATATCAAATGCCGGCCTTAATTTGAGGAAGAAATTTCTGAGGATGTACGTCTCGAGTACAGCATTGTATGGTAGTGAAACATGGACTGTGGGAAAGCCGGAACAGAAGTGAATCGAAGCATTTGAGATGTGGTGCTATAGACGAATGTTGAAAATTAGGTGGACTGATAAAGTAAGGAATGAGGAGGTTCTACGCAGAATCGGAGAGGAAAGGAATATGTGGAAAACACTGATAAGGAGAAGGGACGGGATGATAGGGCATCTGCTAAGACATGAAGGAATGACTTCCATGGTACTAGAGGGAGCTGTAGAGGGCAAAAACTGTAGAGGAAGACAGAGATTGGAATACGTCAAGCAAATAATTGAGGATGTAGGTTGCAAGTGCTACTCTGAGATGAAGAGGTTAGCACAGGAAAGGAATTCATGGCGGGCCGCATTAAACCAGTCAGAAGACTGATGAAAAAAAAAAAAAAAAAACCAGAGGCCCTGCCAGTGGGCAGTATGGAATGTCCTCGTATAGGGAAATAGGATGCTACAGTTTTCAATATATGTTTATCAATCATATTAAGCAGAAAACGAACCAGCGCGTGATTTTTATTTTCTCCAGGACATGTGTCATTGAACAATTTTAAGTGCTGTACATCTTGGAATTTATTATTTTGTTGAATGTAGTCCAGCAAAAAGCTACAGTCTTCATCAGGAGTTCCAGTGACAATTATTTTATAGTAAACATAAAGTGTCAAATGGCCGGTCTGTATGTTCCGTATGAAGGAGGGGACACTGGCGCCTGTCTTAGGTAAAATACTTCTTGAATTCGGCAGAGAAAGGTCGTGCATAAAGTCGAAACACAGTACTAAGGTATGACTGGCAGATTCTGGGTTTTTCTGAAGACTCATCTTTGTCCGCCCTTTGTGAACAAGTAATACTGACACTCTCTACTCGGCAGAAAGGGAACAGTAGTTATTAACGTCTACGACTTTCATGATAATCAACAGCCAGCGAATCATGTTCCAGAGGTTATATGCGTGACCTTTCTGGACATAGCGTAGAGCTACACTCTACCTGCCATTTGATGCAAACAAACTGCTATATATACTGCTATGTACTGCTATATATATACTGCTATATGTATGCTATATATACTTTCACTAATGAGACATTAATTGCTCTGAGTAACCGGAACTCACTCGTTGGGATTTTTTGTGATCTCTCAAAGGCTTTTGCTTGTATAAAGCATGGAGTACTTCTAGATAAGCTCAAGTAGTGTGGTAAGAAGGGGACAGTGCTCAGATGCTTTAAATCATACCTAATTGGAAGAGTGCAGAAAGTTGAAATAAGCTGTTCACATAATATGCAAAAAAATGGTGATTTCTCAAACTGGGGAACAATCAAGAATGGGGTGCTGCAAGGTTCGGTCTTGGATCTTCTGCTGTTCTTAATATATATTAATGACTTACCATTCTGTATTCACGAAAATGCAAAGCTGGTACTTTTTGCCGATGATACAAGTATAGCTATCACACCTAACAGACAAGAACTAACTCATGAAGTTGTAAACGATGTTTTTCAGAAAATCATTAACAGGTTCTCTGCAAATGGACTCTCATTAAACTTTGACAAAACACAGTATATACAGATCTACACAGAAAATGGAATGACACCATTAATTAATATAGACTTGGATCAGAAATCGGTAGCTAAGGTAGAATAAACAAAATTTCTAGGTAAATGCATTGATGAGGGGTTGAAGATCTGCTGAATCTTTTGGGTTCAGCTACTTATGCTATTCGGGTCATTGAAAATTTTGGCGATATACATCTCAGTAAAGTAGATTACCACGCTTATTTTCATTCTCTACTTTCGTATGGCATCATATTCTAGGGTAACTCATCATTGAGTAAAAGAGTATTCATTACACAAAAGTGTGTAATCAGAATAATTGATGGAGCTCATCCAAGATCGTCCTGCAGACACTTATTTAAGAAGCTAGGGATCTTCACTGTAGCCTCACAATATATATATTCACTTATGAAATTTGTTATTAACAATCCGAACGAATTCAAAAGTAATATCAGTGTACATGGCTACAACACTAGGAGAATTGATGATCTTCACTACTCAAGGTTAAATCTAACTTTGGCTCAGAAGGGGGTAAATTATGCTGCCACAAAATTCTTTGGTCACTTACCTAACAGCATCAAAAGTCTGACAGATAGCCATATAGCATTTAAAAGAAATTAAAAGAATTTCTGAATGCAACTCATTCTACTAATTAGATGAATTTTTGGATATAGTAAGTGAGTAATTTCCCCACCCCCCACAAAAAATATTAAGTGTCATGTAATATTTTGTATAATATAATATCTTGAGTAGACACCTTTTATTAACCTGACAAGTCCCACATTATTACGAAGTGTGGTATTCATGATCTATGGAAGAGGTAGTAATCTAATCTAATCAAAAGAAAGTTTCAAATCTTGTTTTTTGCTTTGGGCTACAAAACCCTATTTTTCAACATAATCTCAGCTGACTGTGGTGGCCTTACGCCAACTTACTGGAAGAGTCTGTACACCAGCATAATGGCACTCTGCTGATCGGCGTCGGAGCCAACGTCTTGCTCATCAGTAACCTCCCCATCACCCACGTACTGCTGCCCGCAGAGAGCATCTTTCATTGGGCCAAACAGACGGAAGTCCGTAGGTGAGAGGCCCGGGCTGTCGGGTGGATGAGGAAGAGCAGTACAACGAAGTTTTGTGACCTACTGTTGAGCGAGATCTTACGTTGTCATGGAGGGGAAGTTTTTTCCCAGTTTTGTGGCGACGAACGAGCTCAACTCGTTTCTTCAGTTTTCTGAGCGTATCGCAATACATTTCAGAGCTGATCGTTGCACCATGTTGGAGGACATCAAACACAGTAACCCCCTGATAGTCCCAGAAGACCGTAGCCATGAGTATAATGGCTGTGGTCGCGCCTTTGAACTTTCTCTCCAGAGAAGAGGTGGTGTGGCGCCAATCGATGGATTCCTATTTTGTTTCCCGTTTCAAGAGATGAACTAATGTTTTATCTCGTGTGATGGTGGTCGACAAAAAATTGTCGCAGTCAGTCTCGCAACGAGCAAGAAGTTCCGCACGAATTGTCCTGTGTTGCACTTTATGGTCTACTGTTAGGCGACGAAGAATCCGGCGGGCACACACCTTTGGGTACTCCAACTGATGGCCGAGTGTGACAGCACTACCAACAGCGACGTCCAGTTGAGCAGCGAAGTGTTTGATTGTGATCCGTCCGTCACCGCGAATGAGGGTGTCCGCACGTTCCAACATTGCAGGAGTCACAACTTTGTGCGTCCGGCCGGCTAGGGGAGATCGGATACATTTGCGCGACTCTGAGGCGATGATCACAGACGCTTCGCCCAACAACTCGCCGTGCTTTTGTTCACTGCCGTATCTCCGTAGACATTCTTCAAGTGCCCATGAATATCTGCGAAGCTCTTGTTTCCCGCCAAGAGAATCTCAATCACAGCTCTTACTTGGAACTCATCTCTGTTACAGACGCCCTTTTGTAAACTATGTATATCGCCGCTACGAATCGGAACTATAGTGGCTGAAGTAGGAATATATTACCATGTCCCACAACAAATTGCTGACGTTTCGCTAAGGAAATTTGCCGAGTAAAAAAGTGCTGTACTACCTGTTTAATCTATCTCGTAAATGAACATTATCGTTTTTGAAAAAATGTTGATTCAAAACTTTAATGGTATTAGCGTTTTTATACGATCCTGTTCTTGTGTCTACGATCGCATCTGCGACTGTCCCAAGACCGTCAATGTTTCGGTCGTCCCCTGTCCATCGGTGCCCACCACGTGGAATGTTATCCATCCTCTTAGGTCCCTCACTCCGAACACCTTTACAGGGCGACGTCTTTTCCTCGAAAATGCAAAACATTACGCAGCCGTTGGGAACGGCTAACCAAATAATTGTTAATTTCTCGAAACTAATTATCGATTATAATTTTTATAACAGTGCTGACTCCTTCGACTCCAAGCTGCTTGATGTCGCTGGATAATTAGCAAATTGACTTCAAAAAGCCTGAAACCACATACATACATACATGCATACAAACAGGAGAAAATGTAGCTATTACACTGAACTAAATTACCGATGTGGACAGAATGTTTGAAATACACTCCTGGAAATGGAAAAAAGAACACATTGACATAGGTGTGTCAGACCCACCATACTTGCTCCGGACACTGCGAGAGCGCTGTACAAGCAATGATCACACGCACGGCACAGCGGACACACCAGGAACTGCGGTGTTGGCCGTCGAATGGCTCTAGCTGCGCAACAATTGTGCACCGCCGCCGTCAGTGTCAGCCAGTTTGCCGTGGCATACGGAGCTCCATCGCAGTCTTTAACACTGGTAGCATGCCGCAACAGCGTGGACGTGAACCGTATGTGCAGTTGACGGACTTTGAGCGAGGGCGTTTAGTGGGCATGCGGGAGGCCGGGTGGACGTAAAGCCGAATTGCTCAACACGTGGGGCGTGAGGTCTCCACAGTACATCGATGTTGTCGCCAGTGGTCGGCGGAAGGTGCACGTGCCCGTCGACCTGGGACCAGACCGCAGCGACGCACGGATGCACGCCAAGACCGTAGGATCCTACGCAGTGCCCTAGGGGACCGCACCGCCACTTCTCAGCAAATTAGGGACACTGTTGCTCCTGGGGTATCGGCGAGACCATCCGCAACCGTCTCCATGAAGCTGGGCTACGGTCCCGCACACCGTTAGGCCGTCTTCCGCTCACGCCCCAACATCGTGCAGCCCGCCTCCAGTGGTGTCGCGACAGGCGTGAATGGAGGGACGAATGGAGACGTGTCGTCTTCAGCGATGAGAGTCGCTTCTGCCTTGGTGCCAATGATGGTCGTATGCGTGTTTGGCGCCGTGCAGGTGAGAGCCACAATCAGGACTGCATACGACCGAGGCACACAGGGCCAACATCCGGCATCATGGTGTGGGGAGCGATCTCCTATACTGGCGTACACCTCTGGTGATCGTCGAGGGGACACTGAATAGTGCACGGTACATCCAAACCGTCATCGAACCCATCGTTCTACCATTCCTAGACCGGCAAGGGAACTTGCTGTTCCAACAGGACAATGCACTTCCGCATGTATCCCGTGCCACCCAACGTGTTCTAGAAGGTGTAAGTCAACTACCCTGGCCAGCAAGATCTCCGGATCTGTCCCCCATTGAGCATGTTTGGGACTGGATGAAGCGTCGTCTAACGCGGTCAGCACGTCCAGCACGAACGCTGGTCCAACTGAGGCGCCAGGTGGAAATGGCATGGCAAGCCGTTCCACAGGATTACATCCAGCATCTCTACGATCGTCTCCATGGAAGAATAGCAGCCTGCATTGCTGCGAAAGGTGGATATACACTGTACTAGTGCCGACATTGTGCATGCTCTGTTGCCTGTGTCTATGTGCCTGTGGTTCTGTCAGTGTGATCATGTGATGTATCTGACCCCAGGAATGTGTCAATAAAGTTTCCCCTTCCTGGGACAATGAATTCACGGTGTTCTTATTTCAATTTCCAGGAGTGTAGTTCCAATGAGAGTTCTTTAAGTTCATGAAGCTTTCACTGCAGTAATATGAGTTCATTTGATCCTGCAACCACTGTGAAGCAAGACACGAAGGAATTAAAGACATTGGCTGACAGTGGGCATTAATTTATATCAATGGGTCGCGTTGAAAATTTGTACCAGACCAGAGTTCGAATTCGGGTCTCCGGCTGACTACACAGATTTCCTGACCACTATGTCTTTCGGACACAGTGACCTCTACAATCTCCCTGTCTGCCCTTACACGTCTACCGTCGGACCCTAATTCTCAACTTATTCCACGCACTACTGATACAGTGACCCTGCTAATTAGCTTCATTACTCACAGCATCTCTTTGATTATCGGAACAGTAAAAGCTTGGTGCACATCTTCTCTGAAGGGTTGATTCGCCGCCATTGCCTTGATTCGTGCCTGTTCTTTTGGACATGCCATTAGCAGTGTGTGGTATAAGCTGTGAACATGGGTGTGATGGGAGGAATGCTGGGGTAGTCCGAGCGGTTGTGGTGACCACTGTGACTGGATGGCGTAGTCGTGAGCGCAACTGCCTAGTAAGCGGAAGACCTGAGATCGAATCCTGGTTCAGCACAAGTTTCCAATTTGCAAAATTGATATAAATCAATGCCCTCTGGCAGTTAATGTCTTTAATTCCTTTGTGTCTTAAAATGAGTTCTACTCAGATGGAACTACTTCTGCATGATTACTCTGCAACTCACAATTAAATGCCTTGCAGAGTGTTAATCGAACAGCCTTTAAGCTAATTCTCTGCGTTTCCACTCTCGAACACTGTTCCGGAAGAACGAACATTTAAATCTTACCGTGCAAGCTCTGATTTCTCTCACTTTATTATGATAATCATTTCTCCCTATGTAGGTGGGTGCCTACAAAATATTTTCGAGCTCTGCGGAGAAAGTTGTTGGTGAAATTTCGTAACAAGGTCCTGCTGCAGCCATCAACGCCTTTGTTTTAATCCCTACCGCACCAGTTAGTGTATCATATCCTTCAATTAGAAGTCGTTGTGAGAAACTGTGTCGAAAGCCTTCTGGACATCTAAAAATACTGAATCAATTTGACGCCCCCTATCGGCAGCACTCATTACTTCATGAAAATAAACAGCCAGTTGTGTTTCACAAGAACGGCATTTTCTGAATCCATCTTGGCTAGTTTTCAATACGTCGTATCTTCGAGGTGATTCATAATGCTCGAGCACAGTAGATGTTGCAGAATCCTACTGCAAATCGACATTATTGAGATGGGTCTGTAATTCGGCGGATTGCTCTTTTTTTCTCGCTTGGGTATTGATGTCATTTGTGCAATTTTCTAGTCTCTGGGTACCCACCTCTCTAGATGGCTAAATGGTCCAAATGGCTCTGAGCACTATGGGACTCAACTGCTGTGGTCATTAGTCCCCTAGAACTTAGAACTACTTAAACCTAACTAACCTAAGGACATCACACACATCCATGCCCGAGGCAGGATTCGAACCTGCGACCGTAGCAGTCGCACGGTTCCGGACTGCGCGCCTAGAACCGCGAGACCACCGCGGCCGGCACCTCTCTAGAGCGTGCGGTTGTATATCATTGCTAAGAATGGAGCTATTGTATCAGCACACTCTGAAAGGAACGTGACTGATATACAACCTGTACCTGAAGCCTTGTCTTTCATAAATGTTTTAAGCTATTTCGCTAGATTCAGGACATTCACTTCTAAGTTACTAATGCTGACAGGTGTTCTTCGTTCCAATTCTGGACTATTTCCTTCGTCTTCTTTTGTGAAGGAATTTCGCAAAACCATGTTTAGGAACTGTGCTTTAGTAGCGGCTTTAGTAGCCTGCAGGGAAAAGTATTGATTGCGTCTTCCCACTGGTGTACTTTACATCCGACTAGAATCTCTTTGGATTTTCTGCCAGACTTCGAGACAGAGTTTCGTTGTGGCAACTATTAAAACCATTTCGCATTGAAGGTAGTCCTAAATTTCTAGCCTCTGTAAAACTTCGCCAATCTTACGGTTTTGCTTTCTTTTAGAGACGCTAAAATTCGTTAGATTTTAGATCTATCGAGGAACCATTAGCTGAATAAACTGCTGTAACAACTGCCGACCCGTTGGGCACAAGTCTGTGTCTTCCCAGTACGATGGACAGCACTCAATTCATGGTAGTATCGGAGATGCAGCGCCCTTGGCGATAGCAAGTGCTGCGTAGCGCATCCTCGTCAATTCCTCACCTTCGACGTCCTTTTAATCTGTAAGCCGGAAAGGCGCTTTAAGGTGAGTTTGAAGGCAGATAAGCCAAATGGGATAGCCCAAACAGACTGGTAATACTGTTTGTAACCAGTTCAAAAATTCATTGTTGTCCACTCAACAATTATGTTAACGCATTTGGACACTCCCCCGTGGATACACAAACAGTGAATGTCGAACGAGATTTTAAAACAAACCGCGCGTAACGTTGAATGATTTCCTTAGCATATTACAGTCTTCATACTAGTGCCTCGAGTTAGTTCACTGTATTGTGTAGCAAGTGCTTAAAATATTCTTGGCGTGACCGTTCCATATATAAAGTCAGAATCTGCCTTAGAAAGTGAGCACAACTGAACCGCCACGCCGTTCCCACGCCTGAAGCACGACACACAGACCGTCTTGAATTGCAAAAAACCTTTGCTCTTCCAATTGTGCTCGCGACCCAACGCTTTTACAATCCAGCATATGTTCCCCACATCCGGCACCCCAAAGTGGGACATTCTGCGTGCCTCGCTAAGACGAAAGGTGGTGGTCGGCTGTTTCATATACCTCCTGGGACTTTCATTCAGTTATTATTTTTGTGGTAAACTAGAGCTTTACTTAAAAAAATTTGATATACGTATCTTTACTGCGTTTTTATAACTTACCTTTTAGGTTCCTTACTTTTGTCCCTTTTAATATATAACAGAAATACAATTTACCTGAACCATTCAAATCGGTCTGCCCTTTGTGTCCACCAACCAGTAGGGTGCATAAAACATCTTCTTATTAAGTCATTCCAAAGACAACACAGCATAACTTAGCTGACGCACCGTAACACTGCACAACACTTTACCATCACAGATTTTCTTTTCCTTCGCAACATTACTTGTCAGGCAATTCTATAATGACAATCAGTTGATTTTCGAGGTGGAAAAGATTTTTCAGTCAAATGTAGATTTCTATAACCAGGTTCTGCGCCGAGTTATCCAACGTACGGGAAAAACGTGTAGCCCTGAAAGTTAGATATAGTGGGAATTAGTAAAGTTCGGTGTCAGGAGGAACAAGACCTCTGGTCAGGTGACTACAGGGTTATAAACACAAAATCAAATAGGGGTAATGCAGGAGTAGGTTTAATAATGAATAGGAAAATATGAAAGGGGGTAAGCTACTACAAACAGCATAGTGAAAGCATTATTGTGGCCAAGATAGATACGAAGCCCACACCTACTACAGTAGTACAAGTTTATATGCCAACTAGCTCTGCAGATGACGAAGAAATTTAAGAAATTTATGATGAAATAAAAGAAATTATTCAGATAGTGAAGGGAGATGAAAATTTAATAGTCATGGGTGACTGGAATTCGAGTGTAGGAAAAGCGAGAGAAGGAAACGTAGTAGGTGGACATGGATTGGGGTTAAGAAATGAAAGAGGAAGCCGCCTGGTAGAATTTTGCACAGAGCAGAACTTAGTCATAGCTAACACTTGGTTTAAGAATCATGAAAGAAGGTTGTATACATGGAAGAACCCTGGAGACACTAAAAGGTATCAGATAGATTATATAATGGTAAGACAGAGATTTAGGAACCAGGTTTTAAATTGTAAGACATTTCCAGGGGCAGATGTGGACTCTGACCACAATCTATTGGTTATGACCTGTAGATTAAAACTGAAGAAACTGCAAAAAGGTGGGAATTTAACGAGATGGGACCTGGATAAACTGAAAGAACCAGAGGTTGTGCAGAGTTTCATGGAGATCATAATCGAACAATTGTCAGGAATGGGGGAAAGAAATACAGTAGAAGAAGAATGGGTAGCTTTGAGGGATGAAGTAGTGAAGGCAGCAGAGGATCAAGTAGGTAAAAAGACAAGGGCTAGTACAAATCCTTGGGTAACAGAAGAAATATTGAAGTTAATTGATGAAAGGAGAAAATATAAAAATGCAATAAATGAAGCAGGCAAAAAGGAATAGAAACGTCTCAAATATGAGATCGACAGGAAGTGCAAAATGGCTAAGCAGGGATGGCTAGAGGACAAATGTAAGGATGTAGAGCCACATCTCACTAGGGGTAAGATAGATACTGCCTACAGGAAAATTAAAGAGACCTTTGGAGAAAAGAGAACCACTTGTATGAACATCAAGAGCTCAGATGGAAACCCAGTTCTAACAAAGAAGGGAAAGCATAAAGGTGGAAGGAGTATATAGAGGGTCTATACAAGGGCGATGTACTTGAGGACAATATTATGGAAATGGAAGAGCATGTAGATGAAGATGAAATGGGAGATACGATACTGCGTGAAGAGTTTGACAGAGCACTGAAAGACCTGAGACGAAACAAGGCCCCTGGAGTAGACAACATTCCATTGGAACTACTGACGGCCTTGGGAGTGCCAGTCCTGACATAACTCTACCATCTGGTGAGCAAGATGTATGACACAGGCGAAATACCCTCAGACTTGAAGAAGAATATAATAATTCCAATCCCAAAGAAAGCAGGTGTTGACAGATGTGAAAATTACCGAACTATCAGTTTAATAAGCCATAACTGCAAAATACTAACACGAATTCTCTACAGACGAACGGAAAAACTGGTAGAAGCCGACCTCTGGTAAGATCAGTTTGGATTCCGTAGAAATACTGGAACACGTGAGGCAATACTGACCTTACGACTTATCTTAGAAGAAAGATTAAGGAAAGGCAAACCTACGTTTCTAGCATTTGTAGACTTAGAGAAAGCTTTTGACAATGTTGACTGGAATACTCTCTTTCAAATTTTAAAGGTGGCAGGGGTAAAATACAGGGAGCGAAAGGCTATTTACAATTTGTACAGAAACCAGATGGGAGTTATAAGAGTCGAGGGACATAAAAGGGAAGCAGCGGTTGGGAAGGGAGTGAGACAGGGTTGTAGCCTCTCCCCTATGTTATTCAATCTGTATATTGAGCAAGCAGTAAAGGAAACAAAAGAAAAATTCGGAGTAGGTATTAAAATCCATGGAGAAGAATTAAAAACTTTGAGGTTCGCCGATGACATTAGAATTCTGTCAGAGTCAGCAAGGGATTTGGAAGAGCAGTTGAATGGAATGGACAGTGTCTTGAGAGGATTATATAAGATGAACATCAACAAAAGCAAAACGAGGATAATGGAATGTAGTCGAATTAAGTCGGGTGATGCTGAGGGAATTAGATTAGGAAATGAGACACTTAAAGTAGTAAAGGAGTTTTGCTATTTGGGGAGCAAAATAACTGCTGATGGTCGAAGTAGAGAGGATATAAAAAGTAGACTGGCAATGGCAAGGAAAGCATTTCTGAAGAAGAGAAATTTGTTAACATCGAGTATAGATTTAAGTGTCAGGAAGTCATTTCTGAAAGTATTTGTATGGAGTGTAGCCATGTATGGAAGTGAAACATGGCCGATAAATAGTTTAGACAAGAAGAGAATAGAAGCTTTCGAAATGTGGTGCTACAGAAGAATGCTGAAAATTAGATGGGTAGATCACGTAACTAATGAGGAAGTATTGAATAGGATTGGGGAGAAGAGGAGTTTGTGGCACAACTTGACAAGAAGAAGGGATCGGTTGGTAGGACATGTTTTGAGGCATCAGGGGATCACCAATTTAGTATTGGAGGGCAGCGTGGAGGGTAAAAATCGTAGAGAGAGACCAAGAGATGAATACCCTAAGCAGATTCAGAAGGATGTAGGTTGCAGTAGGTACTGGGAGATGAAGAACCTTGCACAGGATAGAGTAGCATGGAGAGCTGCATAAAACCAGTCTCGGGACTGAAGACCACAACAACAACAACAACAACAACTGAAAGGAGAATACATAGAGGGGCGCTGACACCAATTTTCATGGTCGCAGTTTGGCCTTTGGAGGTGACAATTATCTCACTGCTCGTAGCACAGGAAAACGCGTTACAACGGTATTGCTGTCACAGTGTTGCGTAACACAATTTTGTGCATTTGTCTCCCACGAATTTTTTAGAGTTGTCACACACCTCACACGCGTGGAATACAGACTCATAAACGCGAGATAACGAGATGATTAAACGTAACGCGCGAGACAAACAGCGGTATGTATTATCAACATCCAACAAACAGTATTCAAGTACTAGTGGCTCATCTGTTTAGAGACAGTCTCATTATTGCCTTATCGGTTTAAAGTGGCGCCACTCTTAACCCATTACGCACGAGATAAGTGTGTCTCAGGTAGGTACCCTGGAAGTACAGACATGTACATGATTTTCTGTCATAAAATCCTCTTTATAGGCTCTTATAACTTTCCCTCTTCGCTGTGATATCGCAAATATCTTACAGCAGTTGATATCAACAGATATTTTTCTTTGTTTTTGTTTCATTTCTCCAGGAATTCTACTACCATAAGAACTATTTACATTGTTACCGCTGTTCAATTGAGAGATTTTACAAGTTCAAAAGCTGACCGCAAAATATGTAAGACAGGAATAATTAACAACATCCACATCAGATTGAAAACAGCTCTTATCTGATGACTTATCACACAATTGTCCATAGTGGCTACTCGTGTTACACTGTGCATTTTTGTCCGTGCTAATATTGTCGTGAAGCACTTTGGATATTTGCCAGAGCGGAACTATATTCTGAGGTGACAAAAGCCTTGGGGTACCTCACCTCCTAACACCGTGTCAGACCTCCATTTACCCGGCGCAGAGCAAAAACTTGACATGGCATGGGTTCAAGAAGTCATTGGAAGTCCCCTGCCGAAATATTGAGCCACGCCATGCACGAACTGACCTCTTGGTAACGTCCCGTAAATGTTCGTTGGGATTTATGTCGGGCGGTCTGGGTCTCCAAATCATTCGCTCGAACTGTACAGAATGTTCTCCAAACCAATTACGAACAATTGTGGTCCGATGACATAACGCATTGTCATCCATAAAACTTCCATCGTTGTTTAGGGACATTAAGTCCATGAATGGCTACAAATTGCCTGCAAGTAGTCGAACATAACCAGCGAACCCAGGCCATTCCATGTAAACGAAGCCTATACCATTATGGAGTCACCACCAGCTTACACAGTATCCTTCGATCAGTGTCTTTGTGGGGTCTGAACCACACTCCAACCCTACCATAAGCTCATACCGACTGAAAACGGAACTGATATGACAAGGTCACGGTTACCCAGTCGTGTGGCGTCCAGCCGATAACGTCACGAGGCCAGTGAGGAGCTGCAGGCACCGTGCCGTACGCTCGGCTCAGTGGCCCACGTGACCAAGTGCACCCTTTCACACTACACGATTTCAGTCGTACGGGAGCTGTCCCCAGTGTTATTTCTACTGCGTTCATTTTGGTTTGACGTTGCTATTTTCCGTGTTTTCAGTTTGTGTGTGTCGCTGGCTTATTTTCTCATTATGGAAGGAATTGACGCTGCAATTTTGATATCGCTAGTTGAATCAAAATCTTTATTATGGGACAAAACTTTAGATATTTATAAGGATATAAACGCAACAAGAAAAGCCTGGGAAGAGGTATGTTCAGCCCCCAACCCAGATTTTCATAGCATTAGTGATACAGAAAGAAATGCCTTTGGTAAGTACTACCTATTAAGCAAAGTAAATACTTATTTGTAAATAAGTATTTGTATTATAGCTGAATCTACATCTACATCTACATTTATACTCCGCTAGCCACCCAACGGTGTGCGGCGGAGGGCACTTTACGAGCCTCTGTCATTACCTCCCTTTTCTGTTCCAGTCGCGTATGGTTCGCGGGAAGAACGACTGTCTGAAAGCCTCCGTGCGCGCTCGAATCTCTCTTATTTTACATTCGTGATCTCCACGGGAGGTATAAGCAGGGGGAAGCAATATCACGGTTACCAAATAACCCTGTGACGAAACGCGCCGCTCTTCTTTGGATCTTCTCTATCTCCTCTGTCAACCCGATCTGGTAAGGATCCCACACTGAAGAGCAATACTCAAGTATAGGTCGAACGAGTGTTTTGTAAGCCACCTCCTTTTTTGATGGACTACATTTTAAAAGGACTCTCCCAATGAATCTCAACCTGGTACCCGCCTTCCAACAATTAATTTTATGTGATCATTCCACTTCAAATCGTTCCACAAGCGTACTCCCAGATATTTTATAGAAGTAACTGCTACCAGTCTTTGCTCAGCTATCATATAATCATACAATAAAGGATCCTTCTTTCTATGTATTCGCAATACATTACATTCATCTATGTTAATGGTCAGTTAACCACTCCCTGCACCAAGTGCCTATCCGCTGCAGATCTTCCTGCATTTCGCTACAATCTTATAATGCTGCAACTTCTCTGTGTACCACAGCATCATCCGCGAAAAGCCGCATGGAACTTCCGACACTATCTATTAGGTCATTTATATATATTGTGAAAAGCAATGGTCCCATAACACTCCCCTGTGGCACGCCAGAGGTTACCTTAACGTCTGTAGACGTCTCTCCATTGATAACAACACGCTGTGTTCTGTTTGCTAAAAACTCTTCAATCCAGCCACACACCTGGTCTGATATTCCGTAGGCTCTTACTTTGTTTATCAGACGACAGTGCGGAACTGTATCGAACGCCTTCCGGAAGTCAAGGAAAATAGCATCTACCTGGGAGCCTGTATCTAATATTTTCTGGGTCTCATGAACAAATAAAGCGAGTTGGGTCTCACACGATCGCTGTTTCCAGAATCCATGTTGATTCCTAAAGAGTGGATTCTGGGTTTCCAAAAACGATATGATACTCGAGTAAAAAACATGTTCTAAAATTCTACAACATATCGACGTCAGAGATATAGATCTATAGTTTTGCGCATCTGCTCGATGACCCTTCTTGAAGACTGGGTCTACCTGTGCTCTTTTCCAATCATTTGGAACCTTCCGTTCCTCTAGAGACTTGCGGTACACGGCTGTTAGAAGGGGGGCAAGTTCTTTCACATACTCTGTGTAGAATCGTATTTGTATCCCATCAGGTCCAGTGGACTTACCTCTGTTGAGTGATTCCAGTTGCTTTTCTATTCCTTGGACACTTATTTCGATGTCAGCCATTTTTTCGTTTGTGCGAGGATTTAGAGAAGGAACTGCAGTGCGGTCTTCCTCTGTGAAACAGCTTTGTAAAAAGGTGCTTAGTATTTCAGCTTTACGTGTGTCATCCTCTCTCTCAATGCCATTATCATCCCAGAGTGTCTGGATATTCTGTTTCGATCCATTCACTGATTTAACGTAAGACCAGAACTTCCTAGGGTTTTCTTTCAAGTCGGTACATAGAATTTTACTTTCGAATTCACTGAACGCTTCACGCATAGCCCTCCTTACGCTAACTTTGACATCGTTTAGGTTCTGTTTGTCTGAGAGGTTTTGGCTGCGTTTAAACTTGGAGTGAAGCTCTCTTTGCTTTCGCAGTAGTTTCCTAACTTTGTTGTTGAACCACGGTGTGTTTTTCCCATACCTCACAGTTTTACTCGGTACGTACCTGTCTAAAACGCATTTTACGATTGCCTTGAACTTTTTCCATGAACAACATTGTCAGTGTCGGAATAGAAATTTTCGTTTTGATCTGTTAGGTAGTCTGAAATCTGCCTTCTATTACATTTGACTTTTCCTTATAAGGCGTTACGGCCGTGTGAAGTCGGTCTACCCAGAATTTTACCATGTAGTCGTTAGGTCCGTTAATTTTGTTCACTAAATAATTAAAACATGGGGTATTTATTCTCTTGATATAAGGTGGTCGAGATATAGCTAGACCAACTAAATGAAATTGTATTGAAAGTTTAAAAAAACAATTTATTTCACGAAGGCTACAGAACACTGATTTTCTACCTGCAGAAGAGACACTTAATACAATCTTCTGTTTCACATTTGACAAATTATATTTTAGACATTTGCCAGCGTACACTTCCGACTTCTGACACAAAATATCTGCTACGCACAATTCTGATATTGTTTGCTGCCAAGCCTCCTCTTGGTATTTTCCCCCGACAAATCTTCCAGGCCTGTCGCTGTCGTTGTGTCCTCAACAATATATCCGTCTGTCACGTACATAGTTGTGCAATACGATGCAATCATTGCGAATGAGCACTGAAAAATGTGGTTGCACATTGATAGGCCGTTGGAACATCGCCATTCATTACTCAGAATGCCAAATGCACATTCCACATAACTTCGTGCTCTGCACAGTCGATAGTTAAATATTCTTTTCTCAACTGTTAAGTGTTTTTATCCAAGGGGTCACAATAGGTGTTTGTGTAATCCAAAGGCTTCGTCTCAAACAAATGTGGTATTTTACGACTCTCCATCCCTGAGAGAGGTTGTTCCACAGGTTAAGGTTGAGAACTACTTTCTATTGAACTCCACAATTTGGACCTCTTAAATATTGACGAGTCGCATTCTTTACCATAGCTCACTACATCATCGTAAACAAATCTGTACCTTGCGTCTGCTACAGCTATAACCACAACAGAAAAGTAGTCAAACGGACAAGTCAGTCTTTTATGCTTACCGTCGACAGCACCAATGCCGTATGGGAAATTAGCGATACTTTTAAAGTCAGAAGCGATTGACATCCACGTATCACAAGTTGCTGTTGGAATACACTTTTCTCGCATTACTGACCAAATTGCTGCACATACTTCTTCAACAATTTTCCCAGCCGTTGACATTCCAGCTCTGTAGCTATAGTGCAAGTTCGTAAACGTACAGCCACTCGCCAAATGCCTAACAAAAATTGAACATTAATTATCACATAAGTCTACAATATTAAAAAAAGTTTTCATAAAAAATACTAAGATAATACATTTGTATTTATGCAGGTAAGGAAGTAATCAGAAGGTGGTCCGACCTACGAGACTGTTTCGCGAAATCGAAAAAAGATGAGAAAACTGCCAAAGAAATTGGATCTGGGGCCAAAAAACTTACAAAATACCTGTTTCCAGACCATACTTCAATTCTTAAACAAGATCTACATCGAAAAGGATAGTGAAAACATCCTGGACCCAGAAATTGAACCAGGAACACTAGACGAAGACAGGCAGCCTGAAGGTGCCGGTGCTTCAACTCCGATTTCTACTAACGTAAACGCGCCATACAGTCTTACAGGAGAAAGAAAACATAAGAAACCAGACGAGGTTGAGATGAAAATACTCAAAGCTCTGGAACCTAAAACGCCCTGCAGTAAGATGTTCTTCCTTCAGAATTTAATGCCTCCTTTGACGAACTATTCTAACATTGAATTCCTTCAATTTCAAATGGGAGTGTTAAATGTAACTGATAACATTAACAAAATTAAGCAAACAGTTCCTCATCCTCAACCAACATACTCCTCTTCCATGCCATGTTATCCGCCATTCACTCGGTGTACGCCTCAGTCATCTACAGTTATCCAACCGCGACCATTTTTAAACATTCAACGACCTCCATTTCCACCTCAACAATATGTAGGGCCTAGTTTAGTTTTTCCACTCAGATTACAACTAGCGTAGAAGGACATTCCTTGTATCAGCATAGGCCTATATGTGGATTGCAAAATCGCTCAAAGGCAGCACACCATTCAAGGCCTCTCCAAAAAACTACACAATCTAAACCAGAAACACAGACAACATCACATGACCTGCACGAAATTGTTCACAGTGACTCTCCACAAAGTGAAAATGTTACAAGTCCGTCTATTCCTCCTTGAGGTAATTCCTCATATTTGTTTTTGGAACGTCACAAATAATCTACCAAAACAATAAACACAAGGAAATCCATAATTTGATCAGAAACCTACAATGTTTGTATTTTCCGAATTTTATATTTGTTCATAATTGCATTTTTATTGATAACACAATCTCAAATCCAGCCAAATAAATAAAATCGGTTATTTTAGGTGTTTTATTATTTTCCCTACTACCACAATATCACATTACAGCATAACCATCTCTTCTGTTTGTATGGTACTTTGGTAAATAGAAATATAATAAAAGAATTTTATATGTAGAATTTGAAAAATACCGCAATAAGAATTTATACAAGTATTATTTAGCTTCAATAGCATATCTGCTCAAATACCAGTAATAACAAACCTGTTTTTAAAAACTTACCTTAAAGTCATAGCCATCACTTCAATAGGCTGTATATAGCATCTAAATTGCGTCTTTTGGCGTTGCAGAACATTCTTCAGTTTCCCGTTCAATTCATCGCAGGAGCCAACTGACATACGAAAGTAGTTAAACTTTCGGTGGTCGTTTCTCAGGTCTGCAAATAAGCGTAGAAAACCCCAGCTTCCTCACGTCTCAGATTAATTGGATGAATCTAGTGAAGGCGATTGCACCTTCGTCTTCTCCGACATCGATACAGTGTCCATAACGCAATGACTTGTTCACGATCCATAATAAGAACTGTACCAGATCACACTTTAAAAGGAACTGATGTTCTGGTTTAACGTTCGTTCATTGTGAAAATCAACCGGCTACGATTTAAACCCGTACGAGTTTTTCCCGTATGGGTGAAATCGTGTAACGTGCAAGCAGCCTAAGGGATACTACGTTCGTCGTACGCCCCGCATTGACTTCTGCGGTTGTTTCATGCAGTGTTGCTTGTCTGTTAGCACTGACAGCTGTATGCAGACACTGCTGGCCTCTGTCTTTAACTGAAAGCAGTCGGTCACTGCGTTGTCCGTGGTGACAGGAAATGCCTCTAATTTGTTTTTTTTTTTTTCTGCACTCTCTTAACACTGTAGATCTTGGGCTACTGAATTCTCTATCGATTTCGGACATGGAATGAATGAACCATACGACAAGCTCCAAGTACCATTCTGCGGTCAAATTCTGTTAATTCCCCTCGTGGATCCATAATCACGTCGGAAATCTTTTTACATGAATCACCTGCGCACAAATGACAGTTCCGCTAATGAATCTCGAAATGTTCTTAACCTGTTTACAAACATCAGATTTTATATGATACTGTATTAAACATTCAGACCGACATACACTGTTATATTTTATTGAACAACCCAGTACACGTCTTCTGTCAAAAACAACAGCGAGAAAGAAAATGCTTGGCTGTAAAAATGTGCTGTTTTCTTCCTTTTGTCGCAGCTGGTTTTAACTGTGATTGTGGGGCATTTGAGCACTCAGACAAATTGTTTCTCTCGTTTATATTCTTTTTCATTGCATATATTTTTAAACATAAATTGTACACTGAACAATGTAATGTTTTGTTTTCTTCCGCGATACGGTTTTCCAAACAATGCTCAAGGTCAGAGGGGGGGGGGGGGGAGAAGAGGAGATGGACAGAGGGGTGGGCAGAAATGGTCATAGAGAACGGAAAGGAAGAGATGGAATTCAAAGGGGGGCAGGAGAAGGTGGAGAGCGAGGGTTGAGGAGAAGATGGACAGAGAGAGAGAGGAGAGAAGTTGATGGACAGAGAGGGGATGGAGGAGGGTGTTGAGAAAGTTCGCGGAGGACATTAGCAGAGACAGGGAGGAGAAGGAAATTAGGACGTGTATCCATTCCGTGTACATATTAGAAACGAGTGCATCTTTTCTTTCTTTTCCATTTAACCAGACACAAAACTCTCTGTGATGCTTAACATGATATTGCAAATTGCAAGAATCTATGTAGCATAGCTTTTTTTAACTGTGTTAGGAGGTCAGAGATGTTCGCTGTGGACATTCTGTACAACTTCATAAGGGTTCCCGACAGACGAACAATAATAAAAGATTAGTCGGACGAGGCCCTTATAACCCATCCCTTTGAAGTGTGAACTACATTTACTCAACTTTCATCGAATAAACCAGGCTCTGGCATTTGACTTCCCGATCTACGCAGTCTTTCACCCCTAATCTTTTCAGGCAGGGACTCCACGGTACTTCGAGATTCTCATTGGTGCCAATAAATGTTCTCTCATCTTGTAGTGAAACAATTTAGGGTCAATCAGTATTACATTGGATTTATTTATGTTTAGGGGAGGAGGCCATCTACAGTAGGCGTCAAATAAAACTGGACCACAGAATATTACATTCATCTTCATATAGGCGACCCATGTTAGATGAACCAGCCGAGATGCTGATGATGTCAGGTGCTTTGTCTGTCTTAAGGAGCATGAAATATTTTCTGCGCCATTTTGCCCATCCTGTGTTAGTGAGAAAGCAGAAAGTTTCTACTGGAATTCACCAAAATATTAGATTTTTAAAAAATCGAATTTTGCTAGGTATGCTCTTCACAGATGGAAACAATAGATTTGGTTCTTTCGTGCGCCAACTAGTGCGCAGAAAATGATCTAGTGGCAACAATGATTGTACCGAGTTAGGAGAAAGTTTCATGGTGTAAGACTGTATGGTCCTTGCAGCCAGTATTACTCATATTTGCAGAATTTTATATGAAGACAGTTATGTAAACGTTCTGCAAAATAATTTATTTTATTAAGAAACGTACAGGAGCTTGGGATGGAGACTTTTTAATTTCCTTAAGATATTGCACCCAAGCATGAAGCACATGCACCCCAGGAAAGGTTACTTTGCAATGTATGTCATGAGTTATTATTTCTTGTGCGTTATCAGACATCAGAAACATAGATAATCAGTAGAATATACTGTAGAAAAAAAAGGTGAAGTGCTGATCACGAAATAAGCTAACAAAATATTTGGGAATTTAGGGGTTCTAAAATCTCAGCTTATCTCGTGGTTTCAGTGGTTAGAGGCTCTAACAGAAATAAAAGTATTCGATGTGAGAAGTTGACAGCCTGAAAATACACGCAATGTGTATTTATACCTTCATGTACTCCGCAAGTCAGTCCTGGTGACCAAGTAGCGTCGGAGCAGGAGCTCTGCCCTTTCTGTGAGAAGGTTGGCCACCCTCTGTAATGAGCTACTCAGTAGGGACATCATCGTTAAGATTTTGTGAGGTGTCGTAATATGTCTGCACAGTAGCGATCTCCGCGATGTGGAAACAGATAGAAAGAAAGAAAAAAAGTGATACAACGGGTGCCTGCAAAACGGAAGGTCGTGAGGTCGAATCCCAGTAGGAGCATGGATTGTTTTCAGTCTGACTTTACCGTCGACTACACCTCTCAATGATGTGAGGAATCGCCGAAAACAAGCCGTGGTTCAGATTCCACGTAAAACAATAGGTCCCCTTTGCGCAGCTGGATAACTGTGGAAGTGGCGTCCAACTGAAAGACTTGCACCACGCCTTTGAGAAACACTAAATTACTGTGAACTTAATTTTTGTGAACTCAATTTTTTTCTTTCTTCAGTACCTACTTTTGAAGAGGAAACAAATATTTATATTTTTGGATTTAAAGATAATATTCGTATCTTGCTCTGAAGAGATAATAACGAAGAAATTTTATTTAAATGCAACTCTAGAAAAATATCCCCCCCCCTCAAATGAACCATGAACTTTTCCATTACTGGGAAGGCCTGCGTGCCTCAGTTATACAGATAGCCGTACCGTAGGTGCAACCACAATGGAGGGGTATCTGTTGACAGGCCTGACGAACGTGTGGTTCCTGAATAGGGATACTAGCCTTTTCAGTAGCTGCAGGGTCAACAGTCTGGATGATTGAATGACATCAACCAAAACGGTCTTCCTGTGATCGTAATGAGAATAGGTGAACAGGGGAAACTACAGCCGTAATTTTTCCTGAGGGCTTGCAGTTCTATTGTACAGTTAAATGATGATGGCATCCTCTTGGGTAAAATATTCCGGAGGTAAAATGGTCCCCCGTTCGAGGGAACACTCACTAGGTTGTCGTTATGAGGAGAAATAAAACTGGTGTTCTACGAACCGGGGCTTGGAAAGTCCGGTCCCTTCATTGAACAGACAGGTTAAAAAATTTAAAATGGATGGGTTAAAGTTAGATATAGCAGGAATAACTGAAGTTCGGTGGCAGGAGGAACAGGACTTCTTATCAGGAAAATATAGGGTTACAAATATAAAATCAATAAGGAGTAAATTCAGTTCTATGTTCAGTAATAAATAAGAAAATAGGAGTGCAGGTAAACTACTATGAACAGCACAGTGAACGCATTATTGTGGCCAAGACAGACACAAAGCCCACACCCACCACTGTAGTAAAAGTGTAGGTGCCAACTAGCTCTGCAGATGACGAAGAGATTGAAGAAATGTACGATAGATAAAAGAAATTATTCAGATACTAGAGGGAGACGAAACTTTAATAGTCATTGGTGACTGGAATTCGATATTAGGAAAAGGAAGAGAAGGAAACGTAATAGGTGAATATGGAATGGGGGTAAAGAATGAAAGAGGAAGCCGCCTGGTAGAATTTTGCACACAGCATAACTTAATCATCGCTAACACTTGATGTAAGGATCATGAAAGAAGACTGCAAACATGGAAGAGATCGGAGACACCGGAAGGTTGCAGATTGGTTATATAACGGCAGGAAAGAGTGTAAGTAGGCTGTTTAGGTTTGTTATTGGTAACGCCACATAGCGCTCTGTATAAAAATCACTGGCTGTGCTGTGTGCAGCCAGTGGCTGGTTGGCATTGTTGTAATACTCGCCACTGTAGTGTTGGGCAGCTGGATGTCAACAGTCCGTAGCGTTGCGCAGTTGGAGGTGAGCCGCCAGCAGTGGTGGATGTGGGGAGAGAGAGTTTTGAAATTTGTAAGAATGGATGTCATGAACAGCTATATATATTATGATTATTAAGTTAAATACATTGTTTATTAAAATCTTTCATTCGATAACTATGCCTATCAGTAGTTAGTACCTTCCGTAGTTTGAATCTTTTATTTAGCTGGCAGTAGTGGCGCTCGCTGTATTGCAGTAGTTCGAGCAACGAAGATTTTTGGTGAGGTAAGTGATTTGTGAAAGGTATAGGTTAAAGTTAGTCAGGGCCATTCTTTCGTAGGGACTTTTAAAAGTCAGATTGCGTTGCGCTAAAAAATATTGTGTGTCAGTTTAAGCACAGGCATGTATAATTTTTCCAAGGAGACGTTTCATAATAGATTTAGGAACCATCTTTTAAATTGTAAGACATTTCCAGGGGTAGATATGGACTCTGACCAAAATTTATTGGTAATGAATTGTACATTAACACTGAAGAAATTGCAAAAGGTAGGCAATTGAGATGGGACCTGGATAAACTGAAAGGATTAGAGATTGTGGAGAATTTCAGAGGAATCATTAGAGAACGATTGAGGAGATCAGGGGAAAGAAATAAACTAGAAGAGTGGGTAACTTTGGGAGATGAAACACTGAAGGCAGCAGGGAACAAAATAGGTAAAAAGACAAGTCCTACTAGAAATCCTTGGGTGCACAAGATATACTGAATTTAACTGATGAAAGGAGAAAATATAAAAATGCAGAAACAAAGAATGCGAAACGGAATACAAATGTCTAAAAGTTAGATGGACAGGAAGTGCAAAATGACTAATCAGGAATGGCTGGAAGACAAATGGAAGCATATAGAAGCGTATATCACTAGGGGAAAGATAGACACAGCGTACAGGAAAATTAAGGAGGCCTTTGGAGAACAAAGAACGATCTGTGTGAATATCAAGGGCACAGATGAGAAACTAGTCCTAAGAGAAAAAGGGAAAGCTGAAAGGTGGAAGAAGTGCTTAGAGCGTGTATACGAGAGAGATGTACATGAAGGCAGTATTACAGAAATGGAAGAGGACATAGACGAAGATGAGGTATATTGCGAGAAAAATTTGACAGATCACTGAAAGACCCAAGTTGGAACGAGGCACTGAGCATAGACGAAATTCTGTTAGAAGTAGTGGTAGCCTTGGGAGAGCCAACCATGACAGAACCCATCCATCTGGTGAGTAAGATCTATGAAACAAGCGAAATACTGTCCGAATTAAAAAAGGATATAATAATTCAAATTCCAAAGGGAACAGGTGCTGTCAGGTGTGAATATTACCGAACTATTAGTTTAATAAGTCACGGTTGCAAAATACTTACAAGAATTCTTTACAGAAGAATGAAAAAACTGATAGAAGCCGACATCGGGGAAGACCAGTTTGGATTACGGAGAAATACGAGCAACTCTGACACTGCGACTTATAGCAGATGATAGGTTAAGGAAAGACAAAGCTACGTTTATAGATTTAGAGAAAGCTTTTGACAATTTTGACTGAAACACTGTCTTTGAAATTCTGAGGGTAGTAGGGTTAAAAAACAGAGAGAGAAAGGCTATTTACGACTTGTACAGAAACTGGACTGCAGTTATAAGAGTCGTGGGGCATGAAAGGGAAATAATGGTGGAGAAGGGAGTGAGATAGGGCTGTATCCTCGATGTTACACAGTTTTTACATTGAGCAAATAGTGAAGGCAACCAAACAAAACTTGGAGTAGAAGTCAAAGGCCAGGGAGAATAAACAAGAACTTCGAGGTTTGCTATGTCATTGTACTTCTGTTAGAGACAGCAGAGAACTTGGAAGAGCAGTAGAACAGAATGGGCATTGTCTCGAAAGGAGGATATAAGATGAACATCAACAAAAAAGAAAGCAATGATCAGGGAATGTAGTCGAATATAATGAGGTGACGCCGTGGAAATTAGATTAGGAAACGATACCCTTAAAGTACTATGTGAGTTTTGCCTTTTGGACGGAAAGGTAACTAGTGATGATCGAAGTAGAGAGGATATAAAATGTAGACTGGTAATGGCAAGAAAAGCATTTCTGAAGAAAAGAAATTTGTTTACATCAAGTCTAGATTTAACTGTCAGAATATGTAGCCATGTACGGGAGTGAAACACAGAAGATAAACAGTTTAGACAAGAAGAAAAATGGAAGATTTCCATATGCGGTGCTACAGAATAATGCTGAAGATTAGCTGGATAGATCACTTAACTAATGAGGAAATAATAGAATTCGGGAGCAAAGAAATTTGTGGCACAACCTGGCTGGAAGGTGGGATCAGTTGGTAGCACATATTCTGAGACATCAAAGGAACACCAGTTTAGTACAGGAGGGAAGTGGGGGGGGGGGCGATAAAAATCGTAAAGGGAGACCAAGAGATTTACATAGTGAGCAGATACAGAAGGATGTAGGTTGCACTAGTTACTTGGAAATTAAGAGGTTTGTACAGGGTGGAGTAGCTTGGAGAGCTGCAACAAACGAGTCTTCTGACTGATAATAGGAAGAACTAGAACAACAACAAAGAAAATAATTGCGAAAGCCCGAATGTAAGACTACCTTTCTTTTCCGCTGTAATACTAAAGCATGCCATAATACACACAGAGGTGACAAAAGTCGTGGTATGGGGATTGCACATATCCAAATGGTGGTAGCATATCATACATATGGCATAAAAGGGTAGTGCATTGGTTGAGCTATCATTTGTACTGAGGTGGTTCATGTGGGAAGGTGTCCGACGTGATTATGGCCGCACGACGGGAATTGAGGGACTTTGAAAGCGTAATGATTGATGGAACTAGACGCGTGAGACGTATATTGCGGAAATCGTTAGGGAAGTCAGTATTCCGAGATCTACAGTGTTTAGTTTGGTTATGTCATGTTCCATAGATCATTTTCATTTTTTTTATCGATATGATGTGGAACAAGTCAGATTACAAGATTTATATATAAACACATGAATAGTGCTAATATAAATATTACTGAAATTTTTAGTTCTGCACATCCAACTACATTTAGAGGTACATTTTTTTTTTTTTTTTTACCAGTTCTGAAACAGAAACTCTTGCATGAAATAGAAGGAGATGTTCAAAAGAAATTATTTTAAGCTAGATTTAAAACTTGATCTGCTACTTGCCAGACACTTTATCTTTGGGGTAAATGATCAAAGATTTTTGTTGCTGGATAATATATTCCTTTTTGAGCAACCGTCAGCTTCAATAACAGAAAGGAAAAGTCATTTTTCCCTCTAGTGTTGAACGTATGAACATCACTATTCTTCGCGAATTGAGATGATTTATCTATCTATAACGATTTTCATTAGCGAATATATGTACTCTGATGGTGCAGTTAAAATAACTAACTCCTTGAATAGGTGCCTACATGACGACCTTGGGTGAACACCACAAATTATTCCCACTGCGCTCTGTTGTGCAATCAGTACTTTATGTCTAAGAGGTGAGTTACCCCAGAAAACTATTCCATAAGAAATTATAGAGTGGAAATATGCAAAGTACGCTAGGAGACTGATATGTTTTTTACCAAAACTAGCGATTATACGAAGAGCTAAAGAAGCTGAACTTAATTGTTTGAGAATCTCAGTAATATACTTCTTTCAGTTCAAGTTCTCTTCAGTGTGAACACCCAAAAATTTGGAGAAATCTACCCTGTTAAGTGAGGCCTGTTCATATGCTACATCAATTGCCAGTAAGACTCTATTCGGTGTACAGAACTGAATATTGGGAGTTTTTTAAAAATTATGGGAGATTCAATTTTCTGAGAACCACTTATTAATTCTTTGAAAGACATCCTTAACAATATCTACAGCTGCTTTTCCTGAAATGGGATTTATTATAACACTCGTGTCATATGCAAAAAGTACTAGTTCTCCTTGCTGAACGTTAAGTGAGTGGTCATTCACGTGAATAAGGAACATCAGAGGACCCAAAACTCAACCCTGTAGGACTCCGTGATAACTCCCCATTCACTAGAATTTACCACCCTACCAACAATACTTGTGTTATTCAGCACAACTTTTTGCTTTCTATTCGTTAAGTGTGACTCAAACCAGCTGTGTGCATAGCCTTCAATTCCATAAAACCTGAGTTTCTCTAAAAGTGTGACATGATCCATAAAATCCGAACTGTGTCATGCAGATTAAATTATTTTCACTTAAATGTGAGACTACTCTTGAATACATAACTTTTTCGAAAATTTTAGAAAATGAAGTCAGCAATGATACTGGTCTACAATTATTTAGGTCACTCTTGTCCCCTTTCTTATGAAGAGGTTTGACAACTGCGTATTTCAATCTGCCTGGAAAAATTCCCTGTGCCAGCGAAGCATTACATCTATCACTAAAGACTCCGCTTATTAAATTAGAATAACGCTTCAAAATTCTATTAGAGACTCCATCAACACTACATGAGCTCTTGTTTTCCAGTATATTTATAATTCCCTTAATTTCAGTGGGGATGTTGGTGCTATTGCTAAAGGCCTAAAGTCCTGGGGAATGACATTTTTAATTGCTTCCTCAACTGAACCCTTTATCCCTATTTTTGCTGCTACATTCAGAAAGTGATTGTTAAAAATACGGCAACTTGTGAATTATCACTCACAACATCAGCATTTAGCTTTATTGCTAAGGTATGCTATGCACTGTTAGTCTTCCCCGTCTCCCGTTTGACAGTATTCCATATAGTTTTAATCTTCTTATCCGCATTATTAATTTCTGTCAGAACACTTAAGCTTCACGACTTATTAACGACTTTCCTTAAAAAGTTACAGTATCTTTTGTAGTAAGCAAGTAACGTCGGATCCTGACTCATTCTGGTCTGTCCATATATTTCCCTCTTCCTCTTACACGATATCTTAATTCTCTTGGTAATCCATGGCTTACTTGACTTTGTAATAACTTTTTGGATAACGTTTCAGGAAAGTAACTCTCAAATATGGAGATAATTTTAGGTGGAATAAATTGAATTTGGCATCAGTGTGCCACGAATACGAAATTTCAGGCATAACCTCTCACCACGGTCAACACAGTGACCGACTGGTTTCACTTAAAGACAGAGAGCAGCGCTGTCTGCATAGATTGGTTCAAATGGCTCTGAGCACTACGGGACTTAACATCTGAGGTCATCAGTCCCCTAGAACGTAGAACTACTTAAACCTAACTAACGTAAGGACATCACACACATCCATGCCCGGGGAAGGATTCGAACCTACGACCGTAGCGGTCGCGCGGTTCCAGACTGAAGCGCCTAGAACCGCTCGGCCACTCCGGCCGGCGTCTGCGTAGAGTTGTCACTGCTTATCAGACAGGAAACACTGAATGAAATAACCACAGACGAGCGTATCCCTTAGGACTATGCAGCGAAATATCACCTCTTGAATACTCTGCTTCAGTATCTATAGTGCATATAATTCTCCACGAAAAAAATCTCTCGCCATTATCGATGTGCTCAATGTATACCTCCCTCACTATAGGATACACAGTCATCCTCTCTAGTCATGCCACAACATAAACCATAGTAACTTCATATACAATTTATACACATTTTACACAAACAGTGCAATTATCTTTTGTATCTGTTTAGCACCCGAAAAAATTGTCCTATACCTACACTCACACAGGCTGTATGTCACGATGCTCCCCAGTCCTTGGAAAGCATTGCTCACCTTTTCTTTCTTTCTACAGACGTGACATTCAGCCGTAATAAACTATTTTACACTGATCACCATTTCGCACCGACAACTAAACCTCGCCAAATTGTCTACAGATCATCAGATACATACCAGACTCACAAGAATAGTGGTGCGTGAAACCGATCACCATCCCGGCAATATATCACCGAGTGCCGTGTCGATCTAGTAAACATACGGTTCACATCTCCCACCATACAAAATCACCCCTTTTACATCAGCGATCCGGTCACTCTCAGAACTGTTCTACAAATTTGCGATAGTTTCCCCTCGACACAAATGCGTTACTGTCTGACCTGCTCACTTTTCTATGCTCATCTCCAGACTCGGGGATTACAAGAACACACGTATTTTCGCCATAATATTATGCCATTTTCGCTATACCTCTCGATATCAAGTACACAGCAGTAGCCTCCCGATCGCTAGCGCAACATAATTCCCGACATATAGACTCGAAATCATTTATCTACAAACACGAAACTTCAGCTACATGGAGCATTCTCTAGACCACTGAGTAAATAGAAACAAACACATCAAGAATCATACGAGGGTCAGTCAAAAAGTAATGCCTCCAATTTTTTTTTCTACATTTAATTGTCAGGAAATTTAAATGCAATTACATAGGTTGAAAACCACAACATTGAGGATCATTTTGTCATTTTTCAATGTAATCTCCGCCCATCTCTACAGTTTTGGTCCATCTTTGAACAAGGGCATGTATCCCAGCACGGTAAAAATCACAGCTCTGCTTCCTAAGCCATTGACGCACGGATGTTTTGACGGTCTCCTCATCTTCAAAATGAATCCCACGATGAGCTTCTTTTAGTGACCCGAACAGATGGAAGTCTGATGGTGCCAGGTCAGGGCTGTATGGGGGATGAGGCAAAACTTCCCATCCAATTTTGACAATCTCGTCAGAGGTGTGACGACTGGTGTGTGGTCTTGCATTGTCATGCAAAAGAAGAACATCTGCCATTGATTTTGTTGGGCGAACTCGCTAAAGACGTGCTTTAAGTTTTTTGAGGGTTGTGACGTATTGAACAGAATTTATTGTGCATCCCTGCTCCAAAAAATCAACCAGAATCACACCCTCTGTATCCCAGAAAACTGTTGCCATAACTTTCCCTGCCGATCGCACAGTTTTGAATTGTTTCTTCCTCGGCGAGCTTGTGTGACGCCACTCCATTGACTGCCTCTTTGATTCGGGTTCAAAAAAATGCACCCATGTTTCGTCCCCGGTCACAATTTTTTTCAGAAACTCATCTCCCTCCAAACGGAAGCGCTGCAAGTGTTGGGAGGCTATTGTTTTCCTTGCCTCTTTATCCTGATCGGTTAACATTCTTGGAACCCACCGTGCACAAACTTTTGAGTACCCCAATTGTTTAATAATCGTGATCGCACTGCCTTTACTAAGAGAAATAATGCGACACACTTCATCGGCAGTCACCCGACGGTCACCACGAATGATGTCATCAACTTGCTGAATGTTGTGTGGAGTCACTGCACTCACCGGCCTGCCGCTCCGCTTTTCGTCAGTCAACGGTGTTTGCCCTTCAGCTTCCTTACAACGACGAACCCATCGTCTAACAGTGCTGACATCCACTGTCACAACACCATACACCTTCTTCAGTCTTTCATGAATGCGTATGGGCGTTTCACCTTCTGCATTCAAGAATTCAATCACACAACGCTGTCTCAAACGAACATCGATGTCGGCCATCTTACAAACTTCTGCTGTGCTGTCACCTGTTGACACAGAAAGTTACTACTACAGTGGATTGCAGAAGAAGGTTTGAGGAATGGCGCCAAATTCAAATTTTTCACTTAACTTAATTTTTTTAAGTAGAAAAAAATGGGAGGCATTACTTTTTGACCGACCCTCGTATTTCCGCCCGCGAATACCAATCTCCCTGATCTAACATACTCCAAATCATCCATATAATTTACGAGCCAACTAAGGTCTTTCCCATGTCTAGAGAACAGGCAAACGTATCTTCCACACACCACATTCGATCTTCTCTCAACTAAATGTTGACCCAAAATGTGCACAAACAGTCAATTAAACAATTTACATGGGAGGAAATAACACTCCATCGCAATCATACCATCTTCTCAAGTTCCACATACTAAGTATTAGTTCGGTATCTGGTCGTCTAGAGAAGGGGAAAGTTAACTCACATGCATTCCTACAATGCAAAAGACGTCTGCATTTGCACGGATGCTGCTATTAACAGCAAACGTGAATCATTACCACCACGGACTTTGCATACATGGAATCATTCTGGAAAACCGGTCGCATATATGTTTATCATTATACTTAGAATTAAATGTTATGATCGCGCTCTCAATTGAACGGCGTTTGAGAATGAGAGAAGTATCGGAAATACACCCTCTTGTCGGCAGTGGCTCTGGAAACAGCTGTACCTTCCTTACAACTGGACATACTCCCCCCTTTGCTATCACAATACTCCAAGTCAAATCGTTACCTACCCTACAATAGGGCATAGTCATCTCACTTCCACGAACACACATACTTTATAAACCTGATGCTCAAATGCGAACATATCATGCACCCACCAATATTACTAATTATATTACTTTGTCAATAACTGATTGCCTACAATATCAAATAATACTGCGATGGGCATGCATGTCTTTTAAGTTCTTCTTTCGAGTTCTACCACTGTGTCCTAGAAAGAGACACGAAACCGGCGAGGTGTTAAAGAAAAAACCGATCCCAGCAATTGCTGCACGTTACTGTCACAATCAGTCTTGGTTCTGTAGGTGTACACAAGTATCCATGTTAAAAACGATACCCGCTTTACGAATCGAGGTACGGCATTGCCTCTAAATGAGGTGGTTTTTTCTGGACAAATACCGTGACGGTGATCGTAGAAATACGTATTATCAGCCAACAATGCAGCCTAGGGCTAAAATGACTGAACTTCGGAAGCGATTCAGCTAAGGAACGTGGTATGTAGGCGGTATATGCGACTCCCTCACACCCCCACCCCAACTAGGTTTTTCTTTAGTATTTGTAACGCACTCTGTCTCGACATCATATCAGACTTTCCGCGATATATCCACCGAGTAACAGGCGATGACTGATTGAGAAGTAGTAGTAGATGTTGTGCTGACTGAGGTCGTAAGAAGAAAAATGTACACTAGCTTCTCAGATCTCTAGTGTTACCCTATATGTTCGAAATGATGTCAATCATTTGGAATCACCTTTCACCATTCAAGCACATACCTGCATCGGATTACAACCACCACTCAATCATATTTCTGGCACTCTCATATCTCCAAACGAGGCACCTTTCCCGAACCTAGCTTCTACAGTAAAATTCCAACGTGGTTTTAGTCACCCTCTACACATCGTGCAACTGCTCCCATTTCTACAGCTTCGCGCATGTGATCAGTCCAATTTAATTCTGAATTGAGCAGAAGTCGGGGAAAGACATATCCACCACCTTCAGCAACCTCTGTAGAAACAGAACGCCCTGAATTACTGCAATAGGACTGTGAATTGAACACTCAGTGGAAATGCACGCAATATAGTACGTCCCCAAACTATAAGCAAGTACTACAGATCCATGTCCAATCAAATCAATCAGCCCAACAGATAAGAATTACGAACTATAAAAGCTCATACAATTTAGAAGTCACCAACTCACTGATGCGGGAGCAATGACGCATAGCTGCTGTCGGCCTGCAGCGTGGGGATACAGATTTCACAATTCTTCCTACAACAGCGTAGCGTGCAGCCATCCAAGCATTCGTAGCGGTACAGCCCATTCCTCCCCAGCTCTCACCTCAAACTGCTACTGCTGTAAGTAGGCTGTTTAGGTTTTTTTTATTGGTAAAGCCGCCGCCACGTAGCGCTCTGTATGAAAACCACTGGCTGTGCCGTGTGCAGTCTGTGGCTGGTTTGCATTGTTGTCTGCCATTGTAGTGTTGGACAGCGGCAGCTGGATGCTAACAGCGCGTAGCGTTGCGCAGTGGGAGGTGAGCCGCCAGCAGTAGTGGACGTGGGGAGAGAGATGACGGAGTTTTGAAATTTGTAAGAGTGGATGTCATGAACTGATATATATATTATGACTATTAAGTTAATACATTGTTTGTTCTCTATTAAACTCTTTCATTCGCTAACTATGCCTATCAGTAGTTAGTGCCTTCCGTAGTTTGAATCTTTTATTTAGCTGGCAGTAGTGGCGCTCGCTGTATTGCAGTAGCTTGAGTAACGAAGATTTTTGTGAGGTAAGTGATTTGTGAAACGTATAGGTTAATGTTAGTCAGGGCCATTCTTTTGTAGGGATTACTGAAAGTCAGATTGCGTTGCGCTAAAAAGTATTGTGTGTCAGTTTAAGCACAGTCGTGTATAATTTTTCTAAGGGGACGTTTCATACTGCTAATGCTGCTGTTGTATGTATGACACATTTCTGTTAAATATACAGACAACGCCGATTAGATCACCTATACTCTAGGCGAATTATCGTATGACATGGTCCCACGGGTCCTGTTTAGTTGTCTCGAACACTATTTTCTAACACGCTTTCGTACAACGCCAAACATTTCGTTTTTCTGCGACGACTTCGATGCCTGTCTCATGTTCTAAACTAACATCAAGACCCCTTGATACACGGCCTCTCACAGAAAACTAAACGCCGGTCGGAGTGACCGAGCGGTTCTAGGTTCTATAGTCTGGAACCGCGCGATCGTTACGGTTGCAGGTTCGAATCGTGCCTCAGGCATGGATGTGTGTGATGTCCTTAGGTTAGTTAGGTTTAAGTGGTTCTAAGTTCTAGGGGACTGATGACCTCAATGTTAAACCCCTTACTGCTCAGAGCCATTTGAACCATTTTGAAAACTAGACATCGCACAGTGTAAATCATTTTATTACTGCAATTACCATAGCACGGGACACACAGTGGATGATTTTAAATAAAAGGAAGTTACAACATAACGAAACTAGAAGAGTTTGGCTACGTTGCGGAGAGTTTCCAAACTGATGTCCGAAAGCAAATGACGACCTATACATTTAAAATCATATGTCACAGTGACGGAATAGATGATGGCTCTGCGTTCCATTTCGAGTGATTCCTCATTTTCCGCCCACGTACGCGATCATTGTTTCACTGCTAGCAATCCACGGAAGCTCTCACCCACTCACAAAACTCATTTCCCAACTCAAACAAACGCTTTGTGGTAACCAACAGTGAACCAATGCACGGACTAGATGGAAAAGACACCGCCGGTGTACTGTAATATCAAGCAACTCAGTTGATAGCACGAACAATTTTAGCAATTTTACAGTAACTTCAATACCGGCCATTGATGTGATATCATGTTTCCCTCAATTTCAGTATCACAGCTAAACCATCTATTCTTTACTTTGCGAGCATCAGTGCGAACGTGGATAGGTGCATGTGCAGTACATCCATTGAGTGTTAATTCTTGAACACATAAACGATCAGAGTATAACAGACAGCGCTCTGCATATTTCTACCGCCTCGAGCATAGTGTTTAATTTACGATCTATCTCTTTGCGTATGGGGGTCACAAACCATTCGTGCTGTCTTAGGGTAAAATTAGAGATTGAATGACCCTCATCACAATGCCATGGACCAACCAGCCTTGCAGCACAGTTAGCGAATTAATCGGCAACCGACCAGAAGAAGACGGCTACATTCCACGTCTCGTGAATGAATAGAGTGTTCCGATTCCTAACCCGTGCAAGTGCACGACATTTCTCAAGATATGGGCATCTCGAGGAGCTTACCACTCCTCATCGATGTATACTAACAGATTTCAAAGTGCCGTGATGTAACAGCAGACAATTAAGAAGAACAAGAGAGGAATCGTTTTTATACGCGATCGAACTCCAGACAGATGGAGTTCGGGGCATTTTTACGTAAATCAACCAAGCTATCAACTCTAAAGTGTTATTCTAGAGTCTAGGATCCGTACCTAGAAGATATTCGTAAGAAATAGAACATAAACACAGGCACTCCTAAGGCTACAATGTTCTGCACTTAAAAACGGACTATAATGTTAGATCTCCTGCGTTTCCGACCTATCTGAAGTATCGAATGTAGCGCAGTTAATATTGCATTGTGAGAAATATATTTCAGGCGCATGACATACATCCTTCTTCACGGTTTCTCTACGCTGAACTATCTTATCGAATCGTAAAACGAAAAAACTACTTCCGCAAAACATTTTCTTTGCATGATACGAGCACAATATAGCTTTGTGGAGTTGTATAGCGTGCACTGTTAACAACCAATCGCAATTCAGAAATTATACGATGCTCGCACCAGGCCTGTATAAAATGGTAGTAGCGAGTGATACCTCCTACAAGAAAACAGATGAATGCATAGCAGCAGCATCCGACATGTGAAAATTAGATGTCATTCCGTCACTATCTCTGTAAACAGCACATCTGTCGGTAAATATGTACACAGGGATTGCAGTGCTTCACAAGCTCCTGCCACTAACTTAGGTATTACGCTGAAGTCTCGATTTTACACCCAAGATGCGGCATAGGGGGATCACATAAATCAAAGTTTGTTAGAGGAATGCGTCAAATTTCATCATACATGAGATTGAAGTCATCTGATGACTGACAGGTTTACCGTTAACGATTGCAAGTAGACAGTGCTTTGAAGCACATACGGAATACATATGTAGCTGTATATGAGTAGAATGCAGACTGATGCATCTAGACAGAACACCGGAGAAAAAAATTGACCTGCAGCTAATTCTCCTTCTCTAGAATGAACCAGTCAGCCATTAAATCGTACCTCATTATAGCTCTAACTCAATCGATCACCCTGTCCACTCTCTGTTATCCTTTAACGCAGACCCAAGTAAGTTTATAGCTGAATGGATCTCTGTCTTCCTCAAAAGCACCAAATACAGTAGTCAACTCGCGAGTATCACTGGTACCTCAATAGACATACAGTATAATACTGCCTCAACAGAAAAAATTGACTGCCTCACTGATTCCCTGTGTTTCGATGACAACGTTTTCTTGGATTCCTTTTGTTGCCGCATATTTTTTCCCATGTACATACTGTTCCGAGCAAACCAGAAGATACACAAGCACTTCCTCAATTTCACCGCATTTCGGTGTATATTAGATCAATTTATAACTATTACCTCCTCATTTTCCGCAGTTCTATCGATTTAATGTCGTTATTTCGTGTTCTAACCATCTTCAGTGCACCTAACTCAAATGCACTGATCGGGAGGTGTAATATAGCACTGTACTCGATTGTATCCAGCCATCCCACATTCGGAGAGTATTTTCTCTGTTTTCTGTACGTCCGTGTATATGCACGCCTTGCCGAAGGATCTCATCACTCAGTCCTCTCCTATGGTGTACCAAACTTGAAACATAGAATATGTGTCCGGACGTAACACGTGATTGGTCCACCAGTGAACCATAACGTGAATGTGGTGTGTAGTGTATCCTCCTACGAACATAGCTCCGGATTTATAGTCCACTGCAGATCCTCAATCGAATGCTAACTTGGATGAAAATATATTGTGGATCTGCATCCCAACACCACTTCGTACATTGCGGGTGCCGGATCCATATTCAAACTCTATCCCATGTGTGGCACATTGTGGATTCACATCTGGACGTGTTTCGGATATTATGTGTAGCGGATCCACATTCGAACACTAATGATTCTACTGAGGGTTCTGAGAGCCTTCGGCGAGGCGTGCATATGTAATATATAATAGAGACAAGTCCTTTTTCCCGCCAATTTCTTAGGTGTAGTGCATTATCCTGTTGGAATTTGAACTCGCGCCATTTTTCTGGGGGAGGGGGGCATGGCACTTTCAAATTCAAACTTCCCGCTAAAATCCGCCATCTTGATTGACGTCACAGCTACCATCTTGGATGATGTCATCGCCGCCATTTGGATAACGGTACTTTGTTGGCGTATGCAGGTTGTTCCACTACTCCCATCTAGACCACTCATTGGATCACTAAGTCCTAAAAGAAACTTAGGCGCTGAGTGACAAGTCACTACTTTACATCATCTAACATACAGGTAACAACGGAAGTACCCAGTTCCAAAAATCACTACCAGCATTTCCTGCTTCATTGTGGCATAATTTCGTTCAGAATCATTGAACTGCCATGGAGTGAGCGCAAAAGATCGTACCTCCTGACTCAAAATAATTCCTAGTGCAAAATCGCTCGAATCACAAGAGAGAATAAACTGTTTTACGAAATCTGAGCTGACCAAAGTAGTGTTAAATGCCAACAGATCTTTTAACTCCTGGGACGTCGCCACACACTTAGATGGTCAATGAAATTTCCACCCTTTTACACAGAAATTGTGTGAGACGTCTTGCATTTTCCGCAAATTTTGGAACATGCCTGTGGTGAAAATTCGTGAGCCTCAGGTAAGATTGCACCTTGGTGGTGTTGGACAATCTTGAATGGCCTTATCTAGCTTTGGATTGGTACAAATTCCACCCTGCTCTATAATGTGACCCACATACCGAACTTCTTACAATACGAAAATATTTTTCTCTAAACTCAACGTGAGCGTGCTACGCATAGATGATCAAACACTTTGCGCAACCGCTCCAGAATATCATTTTAATGGATGATTATGTCATCCAGGTACACCACGCACTGTTTTGGTTTTAATCCGCGCAACACACAATCCAACTAACGCTGAGCCGGCCGGAGTGGCCGTGCGGTTCTAGGCACTACAGTCTGGAACCGCGAGACCGCTACGGTCGCAGGTTCGAGTCCTGCCTCTGGCATGGATGTGTGTGATGTCCTTAGGTTAGTTAGGTTTAAGTAGTACTAAGTTCTAGGGGACTGATGACCTCAGAAGATGAGTCCTATAGTGCTCAGAGCCATTTGAAGCCAACAAATGCTGAAATGTTACCGGCGGCTTTTTAAGTCTAAAAGACTTGCAGAGAAACTGAAAGTGTCCAGACGGCGTTGCAGTTTTTAGTCGGTTCTCTGGTGTCACTTCTAATCGGTGGTAGCTACTAGGCAAATCCAACGTTTCGAAGTACCGACACCGATCCCTGTCGTCCAATGTCTCTGTTATATTAGGCATTGGCGACGCATCTGGCAATGTTTTCTAGTTGCAGAACCAGTAGTCACAATAGAAACAATACGCTTTGTCACCTTGTGGAGATTATTTGCTTACAATTACAATGGAAGCAGACCAGAGATTACAGCTGGGTTCTATGATGCCATCTCTAAGATTCTGATCTTTAATTTCCTACATAATAGGCTGTAAATGCCTTGGAACTCGACACAATCATTATTAGATGGGTGCTTCACTTCTAGTATGAATTTAGTGCTGAAAAAGTGGTGTTCGGGTAATGAAACCCACGGATTAAACAATTCCATGTAATCACTCACTAATGCTGTATCCCATACTTCAACATGTGCTACCTTACTCCTTAGTGCTGACCAGTCAACAGATGACAGTCAGGCAGCAGTAGCCGACCGAGACAGACGCAGAAACAGGGAAGTAACCGCTTTTGTGACATTTAAGAGTTCCTAACCAGGAGCGAATTGTAATATGTCATCTGTGAGCTTTAATAGTTTAGCTTCTTGAGTTTCTGCGTGTAAATTTAATATTTAATAGCCACTTGTAGGGAAGCAGCCTACTCACGCCTTATAAAATTCACATCAGTCATTCCATTGTGTGCCAGCCAGTCCGCTGTAACTACCTCTGACGTCATAAATATTGCGCAATACTTTAAAATGAAGTAAATAACCTGAAACGTTTCTAGCATGTCAGAAGTAATACAAAATAAATATGTGTTGGATATCAGTTCAATAACTTTAACCACTTTCGAAATTTGGATGTTTTTCTGTAAAAATCATTGGCGCAACAGAAAAGCGCTAGAAACTTAAAAATTTATATTTAGATTCCTTTTGCATAATAATTTAGTAGAAATAGTATTCTGGATCTCAGAAATTAAAATTTTAGTTTAAATTCATGATTTTCTGGTTTTTATCTTAAAAATTAAGGAAGCAAGATAGATAAGTAGGCGAATAAATAAAGCTAGCATGTTTAATTTTAAGTAGAAGGGAGATCCGCTATAATCATAAAAATTTGAGAAGTTTCAACAGAATAAGAATAAAACTATAGCTATAACCTATCTCCAAATAGCAAGTTTAGAGCTCGTCTACTGCGTGTAGTGTAATTAAATTAATTCTCTCGCCCAAAATATTTGACTTAGCCATATCAGACTTTTATTATGATTACTTATCTGTGTGCTGATTGCACAATTAAATTGAAAGCTTCATCGGCCATCAGCAAAGGAAGCAATGATTTATTCGATAACTTAAAGTAGTGCATTACTAGCCCAGCGGCTAGTCGGGAGAGCAGGTTTGATCAGGCGTTCCCTTAGCCGTCCGCACCGCGGCTTTATATGTAAGAACGCTGCGCGAGAGAAAGAAGGCCCCGTTTCTCTCCAGATGCTGATTAGCGCACTACCTGTGCCGGGAGTCGCGTCGCGTCGGTATCGTTGATATAAACAGCCTCGGATGCCGTAATAAGTTACTCGGGATACTCGTAACCATGCTATCGTTTTCGAGTGGAGTGTTAATTTTGGAGGAGGAGGAGATTAGTGTTTAACATCCCGTCGACAAGGAGGTCATTAGAGACGGAGCGCAAGCTCGGGTGAGGGAAGGACGGGGAAGGAAATCGTCCGTGTCCTTTGAAAGGAACCATCCTGGCATTTGCCTGAAGCGATTTAGGGAAATCACGGAAAACCTAAATCAGGATGGCCGGAGACGGGACTGAACCGTCGTCCTCTCGAATGCGAGTCCAGTGTGCTGACCACTGCGCCACCTCGTTCGGTGTTAATTTTGGGATGACGTTAATGATCTATCTTTAGTTTGCGTATGTCGTATTTTCACGTACCGCCGCAGGACAGACATCCTACCATTATTAGCGTGGCGTTTGATGAACATTATCATCAAATTATGGCGAGCATTCACTTAAACATTTAACTTGTATAGTTATAGTTGCATCAGCGCATTAGACGCTGAACTGCTCTGGTAGTTGGATTGTGTGGATTCTTTTTGGTCTGTGACTTTCAGAATATAGTGAACATTTTAGAGAGAATGGTTTTTGATTATGAATCCCAGACAATCTTCTAATTCCTCAGAGCTATAAGCTGTAGCTATAAATGTATTTCTCAGATGAAGTGGTCACTAGGAATTCTAATTACAGGCTTCACGTTTTGCTGATCACTTTCTGGTTGCTAATATTGTAGTTAGAGAGCCAGTGTTGAGAACGGCAAACAACAGAATTAAATAAATAAGAAGAACATGAACAATTATTCCACCCGCCGTCCCACACACTGTTCTCGCGCTTTCATTTCGTCGGAAAGTAAACAAATTTTGTGACATGTTACAAGTTCCTAATCAGGGGCGAATTATTTAGTTTCACCTGAGTGCATCGGTAGTGAGGTTTTCGAATATCTGCGTATTACTAGACACAGTTCGTGCGTTCACGCAGAGTCTACAGTAGAGTTGCGCAGCAGGTGCTGATAGTCCGTTTATCTGCATAATTTAGTTTTCCGCGGTCTTTAGTATGGACAGGGACTGCGATTGTTGTGTGCGGATGCGAGCCGACTTGGTGACACTTTGCTCTCAGCTTCAGGTTGCGATGGCTCCGGTTACACAGCTTGAGGCTTCAGTGGGTGGGCACCACTGTTGTGGGCCAGCCGTGGGATTCCAACAGACGTCCAGCACGTCCGAGTTCTCCGATCCGTTATCACTAGTGGCCAACCCAGTTACTGCTCGCACTGAGGCTGACCCTTCACCTGTGGTAGAGTGGGAGGTCTCCCTGGGGCGAAGCAGGCGGCGAAAGACATCCCAGGCGGCCGAACCCGAGGCCTCCCCGGTTTCTCTGACAAACAGGTTCCAGGTGCTGTCTGTGGCTCACACTGTCGCTGAGCCAGATGCTGTCGCCTGTGCTGTTTCAGAGGAAACCACTCAGCCTGCAAGATCCGGGCAATCACAGAGGGTGGGGTGGGACTGTTGGTAGTTGGGAGCTCCATCGTTAGGCGCGTTATGAGGCCCCTTAGAGACATAGCTGACAAGAAGGGCACAGCGTGTGCATATGGGGTGGAGTCATTCCAGATGTGGGAACGGTCCTCGCAGATGCCATGAAGAGCACAGGATGTAGCCTACTCCAGGTGGTTGCTTACGTCGGTACCAATGATGTGTCACTATGGATCACAAGAGATTCTCTCTGGATTCGAGTGGCTAACCGAAGTGGTAAAGGCTGCGTCTTGTTTGCAAGATGAAAGCAGAGCTGACCATTTACAGCATAGTCGACAGGACTGAGTAGAAGATCTGAATCAGAGGCTCAAACGGTTCTGCGACCGTGTAGATTGCAGATTCTTCGACTTGCGCCAAAGGGTGGTTAGGTTTCGGGTTGTGCTGAGTAGGTCAGGTGTCCACTATGCGCAGGAGGCAGCTTCGCGGGTAGCAGGGGCTGTGTGGCGTGCAATGGGTGGTTTTTTAGGTTAGAGGGCCTCGGGAAAATGCAAGAAGGGCTTCAGTCACAAAGGGTGCAGGCTGAACACAGGGAGAATGTATTTACAGGAACCATTGGTATAGAAGTTGTAAATTGTCGTACCTGTGTTGGGAAAGTACCAGAGCTCCAAGAGCTAATAGAAAGCACTGACGCTCAAATCGTTATAGGCGCTGAAAGCTGGCTAAAGCCAGATACAAGCTCAGACGAAATTTTTGCGAAAAACCTAACGGTGTTCCGAAAGAAAAGGCTAAACACGGTTGGCGGTGGTGTGTTTGTTGCTATCAGAAGTAGTTTAACTTGTAGTAGATACTTCCTGTGAGTTAGTATGGGCAAGGGTCATTGTTGGCAACCGGAATAAAATAATAATTGGATCCTTTTACCGACCTCCCAATTCAGATGATAAAGTTGCTGAAAGGTTCTAAGAAAACTTGAGTTTGATTTGAAACACGTAGCTGACTCATACGATAATAGTTGGTGGTGACTTTAATTTACCCTCGATATATTTGCGAAAATACGTGTTTAATATCATCTGAAATTGTGCTAAACACATTCTCTGACAATTATTTTGAGCAGTAAGTACATGAGCCCACGCGAATAGTAAACTGTTGTGAAAACACACTTGACCTCTTAGCAACAAATAATCCTAAGTTAATAACGAGCATCAAAACCGATTCAGGGTTTTGTGAACACAGGGTTGTCGTAGCGAGATTGTATATTATAATCCCAAAATGCTCGAAAAATAAATAAATCCCCCAATCTGGCAGCTGTAGCCAATATCTCAAAAAACATAAAAACATCTTCCCCCAGTTTCCCTGAAAATGGGCTAACCAATCCAGCAGCATTTCCATCCAGGGTGCATCTATTGGTATGTGATGCTCCCTCTCCAACACTCTGTAAATTATCTACATTATCCCTAAGTTGCTCTGTAACCTCAGGGGCTGAAAGTTGCTTCGCCATGACTTCAATTTAATCAAGAGAAAAGTATACCCAAAAGGGGCAACCCAACAGGCTTGAAACCAAAATAACTGATGTTGGTACTAACCTCCTTTGCTGTGTGGCACACCGTCGCTGTAGGTGCTCCATACTGTTGCCTCCTGACTGCACAAGGTTCATCCTCCACAGCGTCTCAGCAGTCTTCCTGACACCATAGTAAAAATGCATGGAACACAACTTGCTGGATTCGAACATGGGGCCTCTACTAGGTGTGAGGAAGAGGATGGTGGGGGTATGTCCATGGATGACTACTGCTGACAGAAGAACAATATTTACTGATCAACTGCAATACATTGGTTATTGCCTCTCTAGGGGAGGTTGCCTTCCACTCATAACATTCTCGATGGTGACGAAGCTGAATGTTGGATGCTCACACTTGCACCTGCTGCGATTGTAGCTGTTCTGGTGTAACTGAAATCTGGTGCCTCGAGAGCAGCGCTATGGCCTTGCTTGGTCATATATTGGTGGCTGGAACCACATGCCGTGGGCCTGTGCTGTGATCATGGCTGGGATGTGTGGTGGCAGCAGCAATGTGACAGAGCTGACCAAAAACTGACTTATAAAGCAGTGGCAACATTACAGCATTTTTTGGATTGTGCTTTGCGCGGATTAAAACCAAAACAGAGCATGGTGTACCTGAATGACATAATTATGTATTGAAATGATACTCCAGAACAGTGAGGTGTTTGATCGTTTGCATACTGCACAGTTAAAGTTGAGTGTGAGAAATTTCATTTTGTATTGCAAAGAATTTCGGTATTTGCGGCTCATTATAGGGCAGGGTGGAATTTGTACCAATCCAAAGCCAGTTGCAGCATTCAAAATTTTCCAATACCCGCCAAAGAAAAGGAATTGCCGTCTTATTTGGGTCTCACGATTTTTCATTGTAGGTATATTCCAAAATCTGCAGAAATAGCAAGGCCACTCATGAAATTGCTACAGGAGCGAAAGTCAGCCATTGTGGCCGAGCATTTCTAGGCTCTTCAGAACTGCGCAACTGCTATGGTCGCATAAGCCGAATTGGGCCGTTTGAGGAGGATTTGGACAATTTGCCTCTTGTGATGGGGAGGGGAGGGGAAGGGGGATAAACGATAAATGAGGAGGAAAAAACAAAAGGCAAAGCAAAGGAAACTGGATAATATGGGGAATCTTCAGTCTATGCTAAGACCTAGTCCAGAGACATGAGACTGGCATTAGGATATTCTTTCCTTACAGGAAGCATGTTCCTACCCCAGTATTCCGGCAGCATATTTGGTCCATGGAGGAAGGATGGAGATTGGAGTTTTATCGTGTTAGGCCTATTGTATTACTGTTGTATAGACAAAGAAATTAACATCTCTTCTGTGTCGGGAGGTGTCGTGTTTTCCAAGCAGATGGACGTGATTCCTTGGGATCACCGGTGGACATTAAGGGTGAGTGGCAAAATCTGAGAACTTGGGAATGAGATTGGGAAACTGGAAGAAACATCTGGAAAATTTTACAGCATGGTGAGTAATCTGTCAAGGAATAACGGTACACAAGGAGTGCATCGTCTGTTAGAGTCGAAGTAAGTTTGCCAAGCTTCAGGTGCAATTACATCAGCCTGTAAAGTTGATCCCTCGGCTTAGATGGAAAGGAGGATGGTTGGACGCAGGTTGTAGGATCCTAAAACACTGTTTGGTTCAGCCGATGTGGGTGACATAGCCAATGTCACTAAGACCTTCGATAAAGTTCGAAAGGAGGTGGAAAGCAACTGAGCTCAACAGTTTGGAAAGCAATGTGCTGAACAACACTCGGCAGATTCGTTAGTTGGCTGCAGCTTTAATGACGCATCATAGGTCATCTGCCGAAAGCAGCAATCGTGACTTGTGTGTTATTGGTAATTGAATTTACAATGTTGATGCACAGTTAATGATAGCCACATTACTATGCAATTCCGCTGGCAGCTTGAAATGTGCTCGTATTGAGGTGCGGAGTTACAGGATGCACTTTTGCAACCCATGCATGGACACCTTACAAGGAACGATTGTGGAAATGTCCGAAACAAATCAAGGCTGTTGTGCCTTTGGGACTCATTAAACCAGCAAGGGCGGAGTACTTGGCTATGTACTAACGCTTAGCTACGTTACGGGCCAGCAGAGGATGACTCATCTAGACATTAGCCCACAAATACCACATACTTGTAGAGATTGGTATTTGGAGTGCTACGCTTTACACACATGTGCAGCAGCACGGGATTCTTTGTGGAAGCATATTCGACTGAAGGTGCAGGAGATCTTACTAGTGGCACGAGACAGGCGCAGTCACGCTTCAATGTATACACAAGAGTTGTTACGCTCTCACACCAGACTGATTACCATCCGCCCTTCGAAGTTAGGGCATACAGTGACGAAGTCTTGCGAGATCACGTTGTTTCGTTCACAGAAGGGGATAGTGGAACGCGCTTAGGAAGTATGTATGGCATAGCCGACGTCGTTATTTGTACAGTCGTCAAAAAGTATCTGAGCGACCTGAATTGCAGTTCGCCTGATTCGCATGCAACCCACATAACGCAGCTGTCTAGAAGGTGGTCGAATCGCTCCTCGGTACAGTCGTGTGACTATTGAAAATGGTTCCTGCAGGTCACCACTAGAAAACACAGCTCTGTAACTTAAGATGTAAAGTAATACCATGATACCACAAATATGACAGGTAAGACTGTCCTTAAGGTTTGTAAGCTCACATTTATTGCAATAAATGACATACCTGAAGTGTTACCACCCTCATTATTACGTCATATAGATAAGGAAATTCGGAAGTTCGTTTTCCTCTTCTTAGTAACATACCGTTCTCGTTATTTAACACAAAACGACATTACAAATTTAGGTTATTCACGAGCAGCTAGTTGAGATTATGTATGAACTTCAAATGAGACGACGAACTGTCTAGTTGTGCATATGGATCCAAACCCAGGTCATGCACACTAAGCAAAGATTTCGTGACTGATGGAAACTAACACTCATTCCTGACTAGGCATACAGAGAGTGATATACCTCGATTTTATACAGTATCAGTTAATAAATATCAAATTAAATTACATTACGTAAACATTTTAATGGACGCAAACTCCTACCAAACATCTATTGTCCCTGTTAACGAACTACGAGAGGGGGTATATATTGCTTCTCCATAAGTAACTTACTTGAAATACCGCAAATGCTTTGCGTTGGACAGGGATTCGAACCCATGACCTAATCGGATTGATATTGAAGCACAAACAACTGCGACATACCGGATTTTCGCCAGCAGCTAAATGTTTTAACTGAAATGACGAGACGAAACATTAATTTTGTTCTTCCCAGAACTCCAACAAGGCACCTATCGATGTTATATTCTGGAGAAAACGAACTTCGAATATGGGTTTGTTACGCAGCAGCGACATGTGAGCATGTTTCAACTAGAAATAATATGACGAAGAGTTCAGTGCTGACTGGGAATCGAAGCCCCAGTCATATCTTTGTTGACTACACACAAAGAGGCGTCAGCTACAGAATTTTTTCCGCCAGCAGCTCTGAATAACATCCTTGCAAATAGCTCTGTGTCTTACATATCGTTGGTGTTGACAACGAATGAAAATACATCAAAAATTATCCACCAGCAGATAGGTGTTCTCATGCTAGAGCTTGATAATACATAATGAAAACGTTAGTGGCGGTCCAGTATTCGATCCCATTCACAGGTAATATGTGGAGATGCTGAGGAATCTGCAGTTTTGAACAAAGTGTAGTCTAGCTGCATTGTCCTGAATGGATCAAATTCCGCGTTAAGGGCGGTCTCAGTTGCATTCCCAGATCAGAACCAAATTTATCGACACATAGAAGCTCAAATAAAAAATGGAATAAGTGTCCTGTGACCATACATAGAGTTTGTTTCACCACTAGAAATAAATAACTAGTATAAGAAAGGTTACTGGTGATAGAGTTTCTACATGTCGCCAATCTTGACTTTATTGTGGTTCAACCTAACGTCTACTTGGTAGAGACGGAATACCACGTTTAATGTGAAGTTCAAACCACAATCCTAATATACCTTCTTCACTTGGCGTAGCCAGAAGAGAGTAGAATCTGTCTATCAAAAATCGTCGGCACAAGTTGGAATCGAACCCATACCACAAGAAAAAAAGAGCGTAATATCATTCCAATAGACCAGCTAATCATCTTCTCTGTGACTCATTCTTCTATCGTAACGTTTTGCGCCACACTGGATTAGAATTCTGACACACAGTCTCCCTGTAGTGGTTTGCAGCATGTTCAGTACAATCATTTACTTGGTTGACCGAATCGCCATGAATTAGCGTCCTCGGCTACCTACTGCATACATTCGAATCTATTTTGTAATCACCCAAATAAAATCATGTAACTGCCACCTACAGAGAGCTGTCAACATTGTAGGATGCAGAAATTTAATTAGGATGTTTTCTTTTCCAGTTGAGCTACTGTATTGCTCTATCTGTTTGTGGGAAACGTGGTGCAGTGCAAAAGAAAACCTGTAACTGTCTGTCTCTCAGTCTAGATCCGGCCATATGCATTATCTCACAGCACTGTGGAATGTGGAAGTTCTGGAGGAATTGTTATTTACTTCTGGAGCTGCTGTAGCTACATGTAAGTTACTAGGGTAAGGGCTAGTGTCGTGCACTGTAGATACGATGGCGCGAGTTCGAGTACATTCACTGCTACATTTTTTTAAAACCCGATTCTGCTGTCTGCTGAAGTTATCAATCTAATGGAATTTTGAACATAATTCCCTTCTTTTCTCAACCCAAAATAATCGCATGTGGAAAAAGGGCTAACTTGTGCGACTTTTTGCTCTTTTCAGGTTTAATAAACGGCTAGGCAGCAGATGCATCTCGACACGTTTGTGTTATGTATGGGGAGAGCGCATCGTGCCAAAATATGTCATAAACGTTTATCCTACATTAGCCATCGTGTGGTAGTGCCTTTTATTCTTCTTCAAACCTTGTTTGACAGTTTCAACTCAGAACAAGTTTATACTGCATGTAATCAATAAACTGCGTTTGCATTATCAAAATGTTATAGATAACATCAGAGAATTCGCATGTATGTTTGGTGATTAATATGTCTCTCATGTTTACTGTTGTTTTAACAACACTAAAAGAAACCTTACGAAAATTGTGCACTGTATAATAAGAAATAAAATAAAAGAACTCACGATAACCTTAAGACGAAAGTCTGTTTTAATAAAACTGAGTATCTGTAGACAAGCATGCCTCTATCGGTGGGAATTAGCGAAATACTACTCAGATTTCGAATGCGTCTGTGTTTAATTGGAATGCTGTGTCATACTCAAGAGGTATGTAAATGTGGCATTTCATAAATAAAGTTACGTATTCCTAGATACCCAAAATTTACTTGTCACAGCAGAAAGAGGCGTTACCTGTTGTGTAGCATTGTAAGTTTTTCACCATTTCACTGTGAGTTGAAAGTATTTACTTGCGATTTCCTTATCGTTGTTTGACCTAACTGCTTGTAGCTCTTTCACAGATGTGATAAAAACGTTAGTCAGATATACTGGTACTGCGAACCAAAACAGACTCTTTTTCATAGGCCACTACATTACCACTGAGCTAGTAAAGAGATGTAACTCTCCGCTTCCTTTTACGAGGTAAATAGTCCCTTGAACTCGTAAACCGCTATTTAAAGGACGAGAGTAGTTGCGATTTCCACATGCAACGACTTTCCCTGGCTGAAAACTGCAAATTTACAATCTTTTGTTACACCTCAAGCGATATAAACTCAGATTATTCAGTGGAAATGACAGGAAAAAGCAAGTAAACTTTGAGGCTTAATTCCGTGCACACCAGGAAGTAACTCGTCGATCACAGAGTTGCCAAACATACCTTGCCTTGTTGCCAAATCTCAGTTACAATACCAGCAGGAAGAAGATGAACCGATGTGAACCAACATCCGGCTGGGAAGTGACCATAGCCAGCGTCTCAAAGACACAGCTACTTCGGCCTGGAATTCGCAATGCGTCTGATTCGCATTTCTGTAACCAGGTTTAGGGACTGGAGCGTAGTTACGATAACTAAGAATCATACTTCAGTAACTCTTATAATTGTTTTTATATTTCTCTCGTAAGTGTACACAAAACTAAGAAACTCGTTCACTGACATTTTCGTGCCTCACCAATAGTCAAGCACAAGAAACAAATCAAAAGTGTGTGTGTGTGTGTGTGTGTGTGTGTGTGTGTGAGAGAGAGAGAGAGAGAGAGAGAGAGAGAGAGAGAGAGAGAAGAGAGATAAATATTTAAAAAAACGAGAGAGAGACTAAAAATTGTGGTAAGAAATTAAATCATGATATTTAAAGAAATCTTTCATAAAAATGACATTTCCCACATCATTACGAATTCCCCTATTCATGATCTATGGAACAAGTATTAATCTAATTAAATCTAATCTAATCTAATCATATTATCTTGCTGACTAGTCATGAATTACCGAAATTTTCGCCAATATCAGTAACCAAATCTAAACTTGAATATCGAAAGTTTTTGTAATAAACGGGGCTCCTATAAAGACCCTTTCGTTCCTGTTAACTAACCATGAAAGATGTCTGATATCCCTCCATTCAGAAGTACCATGATTGTGAAGTTCTGTGATGGAGATACGAACCCAACCGTATTCGGATTGTTAACTAAGTAAAATCAAATGTTACTATCGGTTTTTCTTACCAGCTGCTAGGTGTTTGGATCTAAAATAAGGATACAAATTTTGGTGCCTGAGCGACAGTCGAACAGCACACCTACCGTCCTTCTTTATCATCCACGAATATAGCTTGTTAGGAACACATGAGCAGACATTAAAAACGCAAGTCAGTTTTCACTAGCAGGCCGGTGTGCACTTGATGGGGCTTGAAATGAAATTATGAATATTTTCGTAATGGATCAGGATTCGGACCCACATACTTACCTTTGGAGGAGACCTAGAGAAGATTGCAGTCTTGAGAGAAGGAACGAAATGATTGAACTGTAGTGTTCCGAGAGATTCAGATCCTCGAAAGAGGAGACACGAATTATAATGACAGTCCAGCACCAAATTTTTCAACGTCTGTAATTCAAACAAGTACAAGTAAAATAAGAGCCCTGTTCCTTTTATTGGCTATCGGTTCATCAAATAAAACAAAATTTTCTAATGTAAGCGACAGTATTTCTGTTTACTAAGATTCCACCTATGTCATTTCCCAACGTAAACCGGCTCTGCCCAGTTGGTAATGATGGAACGTGATGTTTAATGTGGATTCTGTATTATAACATCTTTCTCTTGAGGTTACCAGAGGTAAAGTAAATATGTTTGTGCCTCTTAAAAGTAAATGCCTGAACCCATGCATTGCACCTGTGATAGTTCGTTCCACCATTGTGGCCACATTTCCCAGCCCCAGGAGTGTGCTGTAACGGATGACGTGCTTAGCTTACAAAATTAGTCACAGTGGAAAAAATGCGAGTCTGTTAAATGGTTAAGGAGAAGCAAGCTTTTGATGCGAAGATTATGCTATTCTCTTGTCAGCAGGATGTAAAGACTCTTCTCGGTATCATAGCCTCGAAGTGAAGCCATTTTGAAAGTTTCACTAATTCAGCTAATTTCTTAGTTCGACAAAATCCACTGTGAAGTGTGAACTTACCGCATAATTCGATTATTACCGTCTTTATTACTATCTTTTCTTCATACCGCTGCTGGAACACATGTGCTTGAAGATCATTTAATGCCTTTTGGTCATTATGGAAGTAGTTGCCCAAGAACAGGTTCTTTCCCTGTCTGCGGAATCCTTTTATATGTTAATATCAAACATCAGCAATTACTCGTAGATTATATTAAAACTAAAGTAACTGATGGAGACGTTACCTGATAACATAAACGCGCTGCCTTTCTTCATTTACTTGCTCATAGAAATGGCTGTCGAATAATGCCAAATCAAAAGCCAAGGGATCTCCCTGCCTTCCGATATACGTCGCTGTCAGTTCTTCCATATGATTTGGTTGACGTGACCTGTTTCAAGTTGTGTATGGTAGAATGTTTTAGAAGATCAGCTGTTTTCCTTTGCAATAAACAGAAGGATTTTCATTCTAAGCCTATTCAAGTTCAAAATTTTCGCATTATTAGTTCAAATTTAATATTCGTTTCTTTAATGTGGGAAAGTATTTCGCAGTTGGAAAACCTGCATCCGACCTTTCTAACAAAATAAATATGAAAATAAACAGGGAGAGAGAGACAGAAGGAGAAAACAGAAATGTATTTCAAATATCAGCTCGGTGACCCCATGTTCGTCTCGTGATGTAAAGCAAGGATAGTTGATAGGTAATATCTCGTTATAGTAGCGATATGTATGGCTGCAGGGTTCTTTCTTTTCTCTCTGCAAACAACCAGAACAGAATTCAGGAACAAAGTTGTGTGAACACCTATGCTGTGCGCCAATTAAACACTCAGCCCTTCTAGAATATTTTGTTAATGGTTAACAATTGTGTGTAATGCAGTAAACATCCTTGATTACTTATTTGTTATTACTACCATTGCTATTTTTATTCGTCACCTCACAACAAATTTCCTATCACTTATTGCTGCCGATGCACATAACGAATGGATCAGGATGAATGGAATGTGGGATGTTTCGTCACGGAGAATATACACAATTATCCCGGCGTCTTGTGTTCAGGGTAATACATAAATCTCAGTAAGAGAAGACGACAATGGGATGCCGGTGATGCACTCAATAATACTCAACTACTGTATTTCTGTCGACTTAACACCATTACAACAGACAAATTGGCGTCTCGGTGTATTTTGATTATAATTCGTTAGCTTTCTTGCGACCTCGTTCTAATACCTCCTGGGAGCAGGCATTATATTTTGCTTTTTGAACACTCAGCAATAACACACAAAGATGGAAGGATACAAAACATCAATCAGACTCATGGGTGTGGATCCAGTTCATCATTGGAAGACTAAACAAGAGGGAAACTTTACGAAAGCAATGAATACGCTGCTTAGTATACATTATTTGTATAGAACTGAAGGTGAAAAAGTTCAGATCTGCACAGCGCCCGCATTTGCACTTTAGTTTCTGTCTTAATGGGCATAATTTATAGTTTCTTCTCTTCTGAATTTTCAAATGAATAGATTATTATGTGGCACATAATAATTAGTTAACTGTGTTTCTTATAGCTTCCATTCGCACCAACATTTTTCTACATTCTCGTGCAATTCATGAAATTCTACTTGTATTTTCATAAGACTGCACATAGATGCAATAGATTTTGAGGTGCAAAGTGTTTGTTATCTTACTCTTCGTGACAGGTAGGCAAAGTTGATTTCCAAAGACTTTTTATTGTACTGAAATAATATTTTGTCACAAAGTAACGAGCTAAGTGTTTTATTCGTATGTATTTTGTGGGAAACTGTAATCGTGATGGAAGACTATGCACCTGAATGTTTGACACAACTGGTAGGAGAAAATACTGCATATTAACCAAATCCCACGCCTCCTCTCCGTATCCTCCTGCGACATAAGCACAAGGTTCTCCTCGCATACTGCTACAGAGCTGTTCCTAGCACTGCTGAGAATTGGCAACATCGTCACAAACATTTGGCAACTCTGTGACAGTGCATTCACTTCCGCATATGGAACTGAACTGACCCGCTAAATTCACTTGATATTCCCCTTCCATTTGAATGACGCGTATTGTATAATCCTCATGTAAACTAAGACGCAGAGACAGGAAATTCAATTTTTTGGCTCAAGAAATGCTATTCTTCACATAAGTGATGACTTTTATTATCTTTCACGATGCGTTTGAGGCTGAGTGACCAATACCATGATGAGAGTGGGGTGCTGGCGGAAGTGTGCCCGTAGCCCCGTGGTACCTCCCGTGTCTAGTGTCGCAGTGGCTCAAAGAGTCGTCAGTTCTAACTGTGGTGAAGGGCAGCGTGTGCGACATTTTTTTTATTATTCGTTTTATGGAGATGAGAATTCCCAGAAAAAATTCTGTAACGAAATCGGAAGAAAACCTCAGTAAGTTGTGTTAATGGTCGTAGTTCTCGGCACTCTGTCTGCCAAGCTACTTCACATTACAAATGTCTCTGACGAAATTCGAATCGACTGTGAACGATACGAATTTCAATATTGTTCTTCACTTAAGACTCATATGCCAGGGTAATAAGTATGAAGGAAAAGAACCTCTTGATTACTACAGGGCCTCAATGCTAAATTTCCACAATAGCAATTAGGAACTCTCTACAGACAATCGCTAACACGGCTCTGGCAACTTACTTTTTCTCTATGTAGCTTCAAATATGGGCAATTACCAATGTGACAGAAAGTGAAATATATTGTAGATTCACTTCATTTACACTCATAGCTTCAACACCGAGAGGAAAGCGACGATAAAAATTTTTGTCGATATTTGTTTTCAGTTGCCAGACGTCGTAGTAGCTAGTCTCCCCTTTTACCTCAAAACTACGGCCTATTCAAGAGTGATGTACTCAGACTTCAGTAAAGACTTCCTCTGGGAAGTGCTGCAGTCTAAAAAGTTGCCAGATCGAGCATATTGTCGGACATAGCTTTCTGAGGAGAGCACGACCGTATTACGTGGACGACTCGGCGGTCAAGTTTTTTGTCTAAGACTGTATCTACAACACATATTGCACGCTGAATACCCAGTAGAATTGAAAAACAAAATTAGTTTATGACAGCAACCTTAACTACAGCGTTCGAAGTATTCATAGTACTGTATATGTGTGTGTAAATACCTTCTAATGCCCACTCACGGGAGATAAGGATACAAAGTCTAGCTTCAGTATTATAAAGACGCCTAACTTTGTGGATGAACTCAGATTTACGTTTATAACCATTCGGAATATTTAGCAGTACTGTACCCATTGGTGATAAACTCGTTTTCAACCAATGATTCCCAGAGCTACAGGGACACTACTTGTCGTACCTCTTACACCACATACTTACGCAGTGCTATCAGACAAAACGATCAACCTGACACAAACTGTGGGAAGTTTGTTTTACAACCTTCGTACCTGGATAAAGAGCTTTTCCTATTTGAGATATATGTGAACTTTGCTGAATAAAACGATTTAAGAAGAAACTAAATTCCTTCAGCTACGCTAATGTTTAAAGAAATCGTCATAACGGCACTAAATCGTGGTCGTGAATCGTTTACCGGCCTTACTCTGCCGCATTTTGCTGATTGGAAGGCAATAAGCTTACTGACAGATTTCACAGAAGGAAAAGGGGGACGGAATGTCTTCCACTGGAAGGCGATGTTGTTTTATTTAAATGGTTACAAAATCAGGTAAAACGAACAGTGAGGTTGTCAGTATAAGCACATTACTGTTGTCAGTATCATGTTGCACTGCCCAGAGCATGTAATGATACAGGGCCCGTTTAGATCAGGCATATTGTATACAGAGGTGGAAGAGAGAACATCACTAAACTCTACCATCCGTATCATTGTATACACACAGAAAATACTGTTACAATATAATTATAGCTCCCAATGAGTGAATTGCGTGTTTTCCGGTGGGAAAGAGCACTAGCAAACAGTCTTCGCTACTTCAGGTTACTTGATCTGGTGTCACTCTGAGCTAGAATTTATGGCCAGCGACTAAGTGTAAGGTCAATCAGGCGGATGCGGGGTTTGAAACTATGAAATACTTTCCCACATTACAGAAACGAAGATTAAATTTGAACTAGTAATGCGAAAATTTTGAACTTGGATAGGCTTAGAATGAAAATCCTTCTGTTTATTGCAAAGGAAAACAATTGATCTTTTAAAACATTCTGCCATACACAACTTGAAACAGGTCACGTCGACCAAATCATATGGAAGAACTAACAGCGACGTATATCGGAAGGCAGAGAGATCCCTTGGCTTTTCGTTTGGCATTATTCGACAGCCATTTCTATGAGCAAGTAAATGAAGAAAGGCAGCGCGTTTTTGTTATCAAGTAACGTCTCCATCAGTTACTTTAGTTTTAATGTAATCTACGAGTAATTGCTGATGTTTGATATTAACATATAAAAGGATTCCGCAGACAGGGAAAGAACCTGTTCTTGGGTAACTACTTCCATAATGACCAAAAGGCATTAAATGATCTTCAAGCACATGTGTTCCAGCAGCGGTATGAAGAAAATGATAGTAATAAAGACGGTAATAATCGAATTATGCGGTAAGTTCACACTTCACAGTGGATTTTGTCGAACTAAGAAATTAGCTGAATTAGTGAAAATTTCAAAATGGCTTCACTTCGAGGCTATGATACCTAGAAGAGTCTTTACATCCTGCTGACAAGAGAATAGCATAATCTCCACATCAGAAGCTTGCTTCTCCTTAACCATTTAATAGACATGCATTTTTTTCCACAGTCACTAATTTTGTAAGCTAAGCACGTCATCCGTTACAGCACACTCCTGGGGCTGGGAAATGTGGCCACAATGGTGGAACGAACTATCACAGGTGCAATGCATGGGTTCAGGTATTTACTTTTAAGAGGCACAAACAGAGTTACTTTACCTCTGGTAACCTCAAGAGAAACACGTTATAATCCAGAATCCATATTAAACATCACGTTCCCTGTAATTTCTTACACTCTCCCGGCGATTTGATGACATCTCGTGGAAATCGGGTTTTCTGCCGGATATCAGCGTCTTCCACACACAGTCTCAGGGAACACCTGATGAAGACGTCAAGTAATGACGTCGAAACATCGTGTTTGGAAGTCGCTGATCTCCGGCAGAAAACCCGATTTCCACGAGATGTCATCACGTTCCCTCATTACCAACTAGGCAGAGCCGGTTTACGTCGGGAAATGACATAGGTGGAATCACGGTAAACAGAAATACTGTCTCCAGTAAACTTACTTACATTAGAAAATTTTATTTTATTTGATGAACCGATAGTCATTTAAAGTAACAGGGCTCTTATTTTACTTATACTTGTTTGAACTATAGACGTTGAAAAATTTGGTGCTTGACTGTGATTCGAATTCGTATCTCTTCTTTCGAGGATCTGAATTTCTCGGAACACTATAGTTCAATCATTTCGTTCCTTCTCTCAAAACTGCAATCTTCTCTAGGTTTCCTCCAAAGGTAAGTATGTAAGTCAGAATCCTGATCCAGTACAAAAATATTCATATTTTCATTTCAAGCCCCATCAAGTGCACACCGGCCTGCTAGTGAAGGTTAACTAGCGTTTTTAATGTCTGTTCATGTGTTCCCAACAAGCTATATTCGTGGATGATAAAGAAGGACTGTAGGTGTGCTGTTCGACTGTCGCTCAGGCACCAAAATTTGTATCCTTATTTTAGATCCAAACACCTAGCAGCTAGTAAGAAAAACCGATAGTAACATTTGATTTTACTTAGTTAACAATCCGAATACGGTTGGGTTCGTATCTCCATCACAGAACTTCACAATCATGGTACTTCTGAATGGATGGATATCAGACATCTTTCATGGTTAGTTAACAGGAACGAAAGGGTCTTTATAGGAGTCCCGGTTTATTACAAAAACTGTCGATTTTCAAGTTTAGGTTTGGTTACTGATATTGGCGAAAATTTCGGTAATTCATGACTCTTCATGACTAGTCAGCAAGATAATATGATTAGATTAGATTAGATTTAATTAGATTAATACTTGTTCCATAGATCATGAATAGGGCAATTCGTAATGATGTGGCACGTGTCATTTTAATCAAAGATTTCTTTACATATCATGATTCAATTTCTTTACAACAACTTTTTACTCTCTCTCTCGTTCTTTTTATTTGTATATCTCTCTCTTCTCTCTGTCTCTCTCTCTCTCTCTCTCTCTCTCTCTCTCTGTCTCTCTCTCTCTCTCTCACACACACACACACATATTCACACACACACACACACACACACACACACACACACATTCTTTTTTTTATTTTGATTTGTTTGTTGTGCTTGACTATCGCCGAGGCACGAAAACGTCAGTGAACGAGTTTCTTAATTATGAGTACACTTACGAAAGAAATATAAGAGTTACTGATTTATGATGATTAGTTTGCAGTCAGTTATTTATGGCTTATATGGCTCTGAGCACTAAGGGACTTAACTTCTGAGGTCATTAGTCCACCTAGAACTTAGAACTACTTAAACCTAACTAACCGAAGGACATCACACACATCCATGCCCGAGGCAGGGTTCGAACCTCCAACCATAGAGGTCGCGCGGTTCCAGACTGAAGCGCCTAGAACCGCTCGGCCACACCAGCCGGCTGCAGTCAGTTCTAAGTATTATTAGTAACTATGCACCACTCCCTAAACCTGGCCACAGAAATGCGAATCAGACTCATTGCGTATTCCAGGCCGTAGTAGCCGCGTATTGGGGACGCCAGGTATGGTCACTTCCCAGCCCGATGTAGGATCACATCGGTTCATCATCTTCCTGCTGGTATTGTAACTGAGATTTGGCCAAAAGGCAAGGTGTGTGTGGCAACGCTGTGATCGAAAAGTTACTGCCTGGTGTGCAAGGAATTAAGCCTCAAAGTTCACTTGATTTTTCGTGTCATTCTATTGAATAATCTGAGTTATTATCGCTTGAAGTGTAACAAAAGATTGTAAATTTTCGGTTTTCAGCCCGAGAAAGTCGTTGCACGTGGAAATCGCAACTAATCTCGTCCTTGAAATAGCAGTTTACGAGTCCAGGTGACTATTTACCTCGTAAGAGGAAGCTGGCTTTGCTAGCTCTGTGGTAATGTACTGACCTATGAAAAAGCGTCTGTTTCGGTTCGCATTCCAGTATATCTGACTGTAACGTTTTTATCACTTCTGTGAAAGAGCTACAAGCAGTTAGGTCAAACATCGATAAGGAAATCGCAAGAAAATACATTCGACTCATAGTGAAATGGTGAAAAACTTACACAACAGGTAACGCCTCTTTCTGCTGTGACAAGTAAATTTTGGGTATCTAGGAATACATAACTTTATTTATGAGTTCTTTTATTTTATTTCTTATTATACAGTGCACAATTTTCGTAAGGTTGCTTTTAGTGTTGTTAAAACAACAGTAAACATGAGAGACATATTAATCATCAAAGATACATGCGAATTCTCTGATGTTATCTATAACAGTTTGACAATGCACATGCAGTTTATTGATTACATGCAGTAGAAAACTTGTTCTGAGTTAAAACTGTCAAACAAGGTTTGAAGAAGAATAAAAAGCACTACCACACGATGGCTAATGTAGGATAAACGTTTATGACATATTTTGGCACGATGCTCTCCCCCCATACATAACACAAACGTATCGAGATGCATCTGCTGCCTAGCCATCTATTAAACTTGAAAAGAACAAAGTGTCGCAGAAGTTAGCCCTTTTTCCACATGCGACTATTTTGGGTTCAGAAGTGAAGGGAATTATGTTCCATTAGATTGATAACTTCAGCAGACAGCAGAATCGCGTTTTAAAAAATGTAGCAGTGAATGTTCTCGAACTCGCGTCAGCGTATCTACAGTGCACGGCACTTACCCTTACCCACCTAGCTTACGTGTAGTTACAGCAGCTCCAGAAGTAAATAACAATTCCTCCAGAACTTACGCATTCCACAGTCGTGTGAGATAATGCTTATGGCCGGATCTAGACTGAGAGACAGACAGTTACAGGTTTTCTTTTGCACTGCACCACGTTTCCCACAAACAGATAGAGCAATAGAGTAGTTCAACTGGAAAGGAAAACATCCTAATTAAATTTCTGCATCCTACAATGTTGGCAGCTCTCTGTAGGTGGCAGTTACATGATTTTATTTGGGTGATTACAAAATAGATTCGAATGTATGCAGTAGGTAGCCGAGGCCGCTAATTCATGGCGATTCGGTCAACCAAGTAAATGATTCTACTGAACATGCTGCAAACCACTACAGGGAGACTGTGTGTCAGATTTCTCATCCAGTGTGGCGCAAAACGTTACGGTAGAAGAATGAGTCACAGAGAAGATGATTAGCTCGTCTGTTGGAATGATATTACGCTCTTTTTCTCTTGTGGTATGGATTCGATTCCAACTTGTGCCGACTATTTTTGATAGACAGATTCTACTCTCTTCTGGCTACGCCAAGTGAAGAAGGTATATTAGCATTGTGGTTTGAACTTCACATTAAACGTGGTATTCCGTCTCTACCAAGTAGACGTTAGGTTGAACCACAATAAAGTCAAGATTGGCGACATGTAGAAACTCTATCACCAGTAACCTTTCTTATACTAGTTATTTATTTCTAGTGACGAAACAAACTCTATGTATGGTCACAGAACACTTATTCCATCTTTTATTTGAGCTTCTATGTGTCGATAAATTTGGTTCTGATCTGAGAATACAACTGAGACCGCCCTTAACGTGGAATTTGATCCATTCGGGACAATGCAGCTCGACTACACTTTGTTCAAAACTGCAGATTCCTCAGCATCTCCACATACTACCTGTGAATGGGATCGAATACTGGACCGGCACTAACGTTTTCATTATGTATTATCAAGCTCTAGCATGAGAATACCTATCTGCTGGTGGATAATTTTTAATGTATTTTCATTCGTTGTCAACACTAACGATATGTAACGATATGTAACGAGCTGCTGGCGGAAAAAATTCGGTAGCTGACGCGCCTTTGTGTGTAGTCAACAAAGATATGACTGGGGCTTCGATTCCCAGTCAGCACTGAACTCTTCGTCATATTATTTCTAGTTCAAACGTGCTCACATGTCGCTGCTGGCGTAACAAACCCATATTTGACTTTCGTTTTCTCCAGAGTATAACAACGATAGGTGCCTTGTTGGAGTCCTGGGAAGAAAAAAATTAATGTTTCGTTTCGTCATTTCAGTTAAAAGATTTAGCTGCTGCTGAGAAAATCCGGTATGTCGCAGTTGATTGTGCTTCAATATCAATCCGATTAGGTCATGGGTTCGAATCCCTGTCCAACGCAAAGCATTTCCTCACGGTATTTCAAGTAAGTTACTTGTGAAGAAGCAATATTTACCATCTCTCGTAGTTCGTTAACAGGGACAATAGATGATGGGTAGGAATTTGCGTTCGTTAAAATATTTACGTAATGTAATTTGATTTGATATTTATTTACTGATACTGTCTAAAATCGAGGTATATCACTCTCTGTATGCCTAGTCAGGAATGAGTGTTAGTTTCCATCAGTCACGAAATCTTTGCTTAGTCTGCATGACCTGGGTTAGAATCCATATGCACAACGAGACGGTTCGTCGTGTCATGTGTTCATACACATTATCAACTAGCTGCTGTTGAGTAATTTAAATTTTTAATGTCACGTTGTGTTAAATAATATGAACGGTATGTTAGTCTGAAGAGGAAATCGTGACTACGGCGAAGTTATTACGTGCATTACCTATCTGATGTAATAATGAGAGTGGTAACACTTCAGGTATGTCATTTATTGCAATAAATGTGAGCTTAGAAACCTTAAGGACAGTCTTACCTGTCACATTTGTGGTATCATGGTATTACTTTACATCTTGAGTTATTGCGATACAGAGCAGTGTTTTCTAGTGATGACCTGCAGGAACCATTTTCAATAGTCACACGACTGTACCGAGGAGCGATTCGACCACCTTCTAGACAGCTGCGTAATGTGGGTTGCTTGCGAATCAGGCGAAATGCAATTCAAGTCGTTCGGATACTTTTGAGCACGACTGTACATGTTACATGTAGGGCATGTTAGATGGCACACAAAGGTCGATTCTGCATGCTCAAGCATTAATAGTCAATGGAACTTGTGAGATATCTAGATCTACTTTCTGCTGTCTGTCTGTCTGTCCGGAAATTAAAAATCCTTTTCTCAGGAAAAGACGGACGTTCGTTGGGAGTGGTACAAGTCAAAGTTTGTAAATGAATGCAGTTAAAATATGTGGCTATTCGTATCACATATTATGAAACTCACAAACTCACTTATCAAAACCTATTGGGTATTTCTCATTTGTCTAGAATGATGAAATATGATTTCACAGTACGAGCAAATAATAAATCCGAAAACCGTAAATTAATTATTATATCACACGAAAAATAATTGTTTTGTCATTTCTTATCTGACTGTCTGTTCGTCGGTCTAGTAACACCCATTTTTCTCATGAACGGTTAGACGTTATCAGATTGAAATTAATTTCACATGCTAAAGACTATAGGCCCTTAGCGGTGTAGTAAATGTAAGCGTCACAGTTAATGCAACTTAGGTGACATATTTTGATACTCGCTAAGTCATTCCTCAAAACCTATTGGGTAGTTCCCTCTGGCCTAGAACCATGAAATTTGGCAAGAAACATTGCTTCACAGTACAATCAAAGGAAAAAATCCGAGAACTCTAAAATTTGCAATAGTGTACAGTCAAGAAATTTGGCAAGAAGCTAGATTTTACAACAAAGGAAAACATCTAGAATTTGTTGATTTGTAATTATATTACAAAAAAAAATTTTTTTTCGTCATTCGTTATATGAAGTCAAACTTGAAATTAACAGTCAGCAGTTCTGCGTTCAGGCTGACTGGGTCGCTGTTGTGAAAGTCAAACATCACGCAGGGAATGCCTTTATTACTGAAATGACGCGTTTCAAAGTTTGTCCATCGTGAGATACGCAAAGCCATTAGCGTCTGTAGATGTGGTGTTTCAAGTTGTGTATGAAACCGAAATTCACAGACTAGGTTGCAACTAACTTTTGCCACTGCGACAAAGTCGGCTTGAATGGAAAACTATTGATTATCTTAGTATCGATTGCCCCCCTCCTGTATGAGTTTGCCACTTGTGTATGAGGCACTGTGGCCGAGCGGTTCTAGGCGCTGAAATCCGATACCAAGGGACTGCTACGGTCGCAGGTTCGAATCCTGCCTCGGGCATGGATGTGTGTGATGTCCGTAGGTTAGTTAGGTTTAAGTAGTTCTAAGTTCTAGGGGACTGGTGACCTCAGATGTTAAGTCCCATAGTTCAAATGGCTCTGAGCACTGTGGGACTTTACATCTAAGGCATCAGTCCCCTAGAACTTAGAACTACTTAAACCTAACTAACCTAAGGACTGGATTCCAGAAAAAGCGATCGTGAGAGAACCAACTCGCTTTCTTTTTTTTTTTTTTTTCATGAGACCCAGAAAATATTAGGTACAGACTCCCAGGTAGATGCCATTTTCCTTGACTTCCGGAAGGCGTTCGATACAGTTTAGCTCTGTCGCCTGATAAACAAAGTAAGAGCTTACGGAATATCAGACCAGCTGTGTGGCTGGATTGAAGAGTTTTTAGCAAACAGAACACAGCATGTTGTTCTCAATGGAGAGACGTGTACAGACGTTCCAGTAACCTCTGGAGTACCATAAGAGAGTGTTATGGGACCATTACTTTTCACAATATATATATATATGACCTAGTAGATAGTGTCAGAAGTTCCATGCGGTTTTTCGCGGATGATGCTGTAGTATACAGAGAAGTTGCAACATTAGAAAATTGCAGCGAAATGCAAGATCTGCATGTAATGTATTGCGAATACATAGAAAGAAGGATCCTTTATTATATGATTATTTGATATCGGAACAAACACTGGTAGCAGTTGCTTCTGTAAAATATCTGAGAGTATGCGTACGGAACGATTTGAAGTGGAATGATGATATAAAATTAATTGTTGGTAAGGCGGGTTCAAAAATGGTTCAAATGGCTCTGAGCACTATGGGACTTACCATCTTAGGTCATCAGTCCCCTAGAACTTAGAACTACTTAATCCTAACTAACCTAAAGACATCAGACACATCCATGCCAGAGGCAGGATTCGATCCTGCGACCGTAACAGTCCCGCGGTTCCGGACTACAGCGCCAAGAGCCGCACGGCCACCGTGGCCTGCAGTAAGGGGGGTGTCAGATTGAGATTCATTGGGAGAGTTGTAAGGTGTCAGACAAATCCAACACCTTCCATGAAAACCCTGACATGACAAGCAAATCCAGTAATATGTCACATAGCTCCAAATAAATCGTGACATTAAATTAACCAAAGTAATACGAGTAACGAGTGAGCAAATGGAATACCACCGACTAACACAAGAATGCCTAAATGCATGTCATACCTTCCCACCATGAGACAGACGCAATTCCGAGGGGAGAAACGAGAACAGAAGCCGAGAGCAGAACTGTGTTAAGCTAGAAGGTCCTACGATAAGGGACGGACTGGACACCCACGTCGCCAGCTAACCACTAGGACAACGCCAGCTGAATGTTTTAGCGTAAGATTTTTTCGCGTCTCGTTTACGTCAAGTACCACCCCTTAGCCCATGTTAAAAGATAGAGCCCTCCAGAAGAACAGAATAGATTTTTCGATATCGCTAAAAAGACCACATCTGCTGCAAGTTTTAGCATGAGACTTTTTCGCGTCTCTGTTACGTTGCAAACTTTAAAAACATTGCCCCACCACGAAAAGTATAATGTTTCTCATTGGATAGACAGAATTTTTGTAGGCGGAACTTAAGGTTAACATTGAGACCCCGATTGGTCAGATGAAAACACAGCCAGATAGTTTTTCTTAACTTAACTTCGGTAAATGGTAGTAAGGAGCAGTTAGGAGAAGTTAGTTAGTCCCGAGACGGCTAGCTGGATGGCTGGTCCACCGATCGCCGCCCCCTGACGAACACCAACAAGGTAATGGACGCACGCGATGCCGCTTCACTCAGAACTAGTGTCGGTCGTCAATTAAAGCTCATGGTGTTCACATATGCCACTTTAAGTAAAAATCTGAAACGTGATGATTTTTCTGTTATATAGTTATTGAGAAGCCACATCAGCCACTGTAATTTACTACAAGTTAGATAAGTAATTAAAGATAATTGAGGGTCACAGTAGACCATTTTGATAGTTTTCTCTTTGGTGAAACTTAATTTAAACCTAGATTATAGATGTGATATGGCATAGGTCATCCTTCGATCCATTGTAGAACTTGGAAACCCATTCAGGGAATATTCGTTCACATTTTTGTTGAACGCTGTTGGTTTTTACCATCCTGTATTAAAACACTTCCTTTTATCAATAGTGCAATTTATAAACAATGTTTTGTGAGTAGAATAAAATTTCCAATGGTAAATTTAACTGCTTTTTCGACGTTATTTTACCAGCTAACTACAAATAGGAAAGCCTTGAACCCCTTGTACTAAATTTAGTTAGTATTAAGATTCTTTTACAGGGAGTGCAGTGGAGCTGACGCTGAAATCATTAAGTATTTGATTATATCATCGCTAGCCTCACTGGACTCTACACGTCACGTGTGGTGTGGCCACTCGTTCTTCCCGCGAACCATACGCGAGTGGAACAGGAAAGGGAGGTAATGACAGTGGCACGTAAAGTGCCCTCCACCACACGCGGAGTATAAATGTAGATGTAGATGTAGCAAAAGTGAAAAATCGAACAGTAAATAGATAACAATGTTGTAGGCAGGAAAACCTTTAACACAAAACAGGAACAGCATGCTTACATAACAGTTTCCATTAGTAAACAAAATTAATAAAATAAAATTAGTACTAGACAAGGCTATATCAGGAGGTATGAAACATGGAGAGTGATACACAAACCAATTAAAAGAAGAAACAATTATCAATGTAATTACGGAACACATAGTAAACATATGCAATATCAATAAGGTAAACAGAAATAAATATATGCAGGAAAATGGAGGCGTTTGAGGAATGCAATCTTTGAGAGTGTGGTGGTACAAGAAAATTAAAATTCAAATGTGCTTGCGCTTTTTTAAATCCGGACCATGTTGAGTGATGGGATCGTGTACAGTGTGCCTGATGTCAAAACCAGAGTACAAATTTTAAAGAGTCCGACCTATCACTTCAGCAGTTACTGCAAATACACTACTGGCCATTAAAATTGCCACACCAAGAAGAAATGGAGGTGATAAACGGCTATTCATTGGACAAATATATTATTCTAGAACTGACATGTGATTACATTTTCACGCAATTTGGGTGCATAAATCCTGAGAAATCAGTACCCAGAACAACCACCTCTAGCCGTAATAGCGGCCTTGATGCTCCTGGGCATTGAGTCAAACAGACCCTTGGATGGCGTGTACAGGTACAGCTGCCCATGCAGGTTCAACATGATACCACAGTTCATCAAGAGTGGTGACTGGCACATTGTGACGAGCCAGTTGTTCGGCCACCATTGACCAGACGTTTTCAGTTGGTG